>NW_024582059.1:15415663-15544304 GCF_017639235.1 Corvus kubaryi | reverse complement strand
CTGTGGGAGGGACCCACTCCAGGGAAGTTCAGGGAGAACTGTCTCCTCTGGGAGGGACCCACGGCCTCACAGGGGAAGGACTCCTGTCCCGGAGCAGCGGGAGGAAATCTCGGGGATGGACTGACCAAACCCCCAGGCCCTGTCTGCCTGCACTGTCAGTGGGAAGGAGGGAGGGGCTGGGGGTGGAAGGTGTTCTAAGGGCTTATTTTACTTCTCATTAAGGTCCTTATCTCATTCATTAAGCCTTCGTTAATTTTTTTTTTTCCTTTTCCCTCCTCTGCCCAGCTGTGGCAGGGGAGGGTGAGTGAGCAGCTCTCATGGGTGCCTGGTGTTGGGCCAGTGTCAAACCATGACAATAAATTACCCAACAGCAAGAATTTTAAAAACTGTGATTTAAAAGCTGGAGAAAGCATGGCTTTTGTTCTATCCAGTCTCTATGTGATAAAATAGAAGATTAGGACATAAACCCATTGGAAATCCTTCAAAAGGATTCTAGAGCTGTAAGTGGTGGCTTTGGATTGGAATTCTAGAGCTGATTCCCATCAACAGAAATATTCTCATCAGCAACCTTTGCATATCCACTGACTCTAATTGTCATAACAAGATCGTGTAAGAAGCAGATATGTACAGATGGTAGTGAAGCCTTGGGAAGTTGGCATCATGGATTAAAATGCCGATTTATGAGTTAAAACAAATTCCAAGTGATGTTTGCAGGATTTTGACCTGGTCAATCAGGCTTTTTACTCCTATGCCTGTACAGCAACAAACACAGAGTGGCAATTACCCACAACAGAGGTTTCCCACCATCTGTGACACTGTTCATGATTAAGAGCACCAGTTCCAAGAGTTGTTCAGACAAGTCTCTCTTTCATATGACCATACCTTGGATATGCACACATGTAGCACAGAAAAAAAGAAGTTATCAGGTTTGAGAGGAGGAGAGGGATTGTTCTCTATGTTAGAGTGACATTTTCACAGTGATATGGGTCAAAACAAAAAACAGAAGGAGAAATGATGTTTTTTAGAGTGACAATGGGTTTTATGTACTTCAAAGCTGTCATTAAGTTTGTTATTACCAGCTCAGAGTAGTTTCAGATGCAAAGCAAACCGGTTTGGGCAAAGTGACTGCTAAAACACTATTTCATGCTTCCTATCATATGCTGCTCCTTCTTCCATAAGTCCCTGTCCCAGTGCTGACTCACATACTCACTTTTGGTATGAGAAGGAATAGTTGTGGGTGGCAGGCACTTAAAAACTTCAGTCCAAGGCCATCCCACTGAAGCATGCTAAATAAAGCATGCCATAACAACAGTAAAGCAAGATCAACACAATCTCTTGCACCTGAATCTTAAGCTTATATACTCTGCAGCCAATCAAAACCTTTAACAATGCTGTAGAATCACAACCCCACATGTTTACCTGTACAGCATTGCATAATTGCATACATGAGATTGCCTTATAAAATCTACTCATCTCCTTTGATTGTGACAGTGCATTATTTGTAGGGAAAAGAAATGTTATGGAGATTTTCCTGAATGATTAAGTAGAACTGGAACTAAATGTAATCATGCATTTATAGGAATGAATTTCTTGTTTCGTTCACACTGGGAGTTTTCATCTGAATATTCACACTTAATTTTAAGCATGCCCTGCATATTATGCATTACACAAGTCATAGATGAGAAGGACATGCATAATACTGATTTCAACAGACATAAACTTTTAAATTATTTCCAGGCACATAGAAAATCAAACACTTCAGGACACGGAAAACATATCCATAACTTTCTATTATGTGTAGTTTTTCCTGTGTCACCTACTGCAGGTGACCCTGCCTTGGCAAGGGGTTGGATGAGATGATCTCCAGAGATCCCTTCCAACCCTAATGATTCTATGATTCTGTGAACAACAAACTTAAAACATCAGAAGATAGCTTGAAAAAAAAAATCTAATATGGAAAAATTAAAGCTTTATATATTAATATATTATCATGTTCTATAACATACCACTTCAATTTTCAATAGAAAACTGATCATAACATATTGAAACTACTTCATATTATGCTATAGATTTTAAATAGCACAGGCAAAATTCAAATGTAATTATCTTGTGTTAGGCCAGCTGATACAGCAACCAAAACCAGACAAAATTTTGCAATTAGTCTTCTGTCATTAATTCGTGCAAAGAATAGAACAATCCAGCTTAAATGCAGGTTAATGATTATAGCTCTTAATGTAATCTAATTACATAAATCAATTGGACCACAAGAGAGGGAGAGGTAGTTAACCTCTGTCAATAGAGAGGAGGGGAAGCTGTTAGCATCTGTGCAAAAGAAGGGAGACAGCATAAAAATTTCTGTGAGCAATAAAATGAATATCTCTGTCTTGTTCACAATTTTAGTATCTTTGTTATGAATTCATATTCTAAAATTCTAAAATGCTTTTCAAAGCATTTTATATGACCGGCCGCCGGGCGCCCCGGGCGGGGGGGGGGGGGGGGGCGGGGGGTGGGGGGGGGAGGGGCTTGGACTATTGGGGAGTTAGTGAAATGATAGCATTGTTATTTTAAACTCGCAGTTCTGGAATAAGATACTTAACATTCACCTTTAGTCCAGACAGGTTATCGAAAGACCAAAACCCTCATGGACAAAAGAATGGATGCTTCCCAATGCTATGATGAAAACAAGAGAAAGAAAGGAAAATAATTTGGTAAGCCAAAAAGGGAAGCAAGCCTAAACACCAAACAAAGGCCAGAAAAAAACAAACTGTAAAATCAGAGCAATGGTTCCCATCATAATTTGCTTGAAGTTTCGCTTTTCTCTTTCTTATTGAAAAGGATTTGTATGCTCAAAAGCTTGTCTGCTTTCCCTGCAATCATATTGAATACTGCTTTTCCAATGAAGCTTCATCTTGTTTATGTTCCCACACCACCACAACCACAACAGCCTTACTATCCTGAACTTGATTTTTCCCCTGAACCATTAAGATTAGATGAGAAATTAGTGCAGATTCTATCAAAAAATGTCTTGCAAATGTGAAGTAACATAACTGCAAATGACAGTGTGTATGAACAGTACCACTCCACTTTCTAAAAATGTCTTCTTGCATGCCAGCTGCTGGCACTAAAATCCTAGAATGCTACACATGCTCCAGGCTCAGGAACTATGACACCTTTGATACCTAAGGAAGTTTTCCAAGGAACCTGACTGTGAACTTCAGACCAGCTTCTACAAGCAGCTTGCTATGCTAAGGCTCTACAAGACAGATACCAAAAAGTATAAAAAAGTCCTAATGGCTATGAAGTATTCAGGGTTTATTCTTCACAAAGCAGTGCATAGACACACAGAGAAATCATTGTTCCTTTGCTAATCCTCACTAAACCTTCTGTCGGTTTTCATGGCAGACATAAAGAGGACTAGACTTTGGACATGAGTAAAAAGTACCCAGAGCTTTCCTCATATTAGACAAGATCACCTTATTCCCCTGAGTAAGAACAACCATGTTTGTAGTGCATTTATAACCTGTTTTGAGACACTTGCAAACCAAGCAATAAATACCAAAGTATTAGATATAGTTATGTGACTCTACTGAGGTTGGATTGCATTTTTCAAGGTATCCTTGAGGAAGTTTATGCTTACTAAGAACAGTGACAGAAACACTGCTCAGAGGAACAGAGTCCACCTATCACAGGAGTACAAAATGAGTGCACACAGTTCATATATGAGCATTACATAAATTAGGGATCAAGAGAAACTATATTCCAAGATGGCACTGTCAGCACCTTCTCACCACTTTCTAATTCTCTACTTCTTTGTAAATGTAAAAAGCTTTAACATAAGTCACTGATAGAAAAATTACTTCTTAATTAATAAAGTCTTAAACTAAGGCATTGATTATAAGTGGAGTTATAAGCTTGTCTACTAGAACAAGTTATCACTTGAAACATCATTTATGAAGACTTGATGGAACACGCTAATGTTAATAACAAATACTTTGCAAGCAATATATCCGGAGTTCCCAATATACAGAAGATCACATCCTACTATCAAGGTTCACTGGCTGACACATCTTCAAGACTCTGCAGCTAAGTCAAAATGATAATACAGCAGAAATTCAGAAATTATCCTCTAAGGATCTGCATCAGAGAGAATGCATTCCTGCACTTGAAATGAATTCTTCATAGAAAAACATTATTCCATTTCAAAATAAAAACTGAATACTTTTTACTGAATAGAATGTCAATTCTGCATGTAAAGCAGAATCTTTACTTGTCAAATTTAGCTTCTTTTGGAAAGCAGATTAATTTGTCAGCTTTATTCTCTAATCTTTTCATAAGGTATTTTTCAAAATCCAAAAACATGTAAAAGCAGATGAAACAGAACAGGTACCTGTTGTATTTAAAAAAAATGTTTCACCCTCCAAAAATAAAGTTTTGTGCCTAAACATCCACCTGAGCACTCAGATAAAGGTAATGTAGGAATCAAGGTCTCATGGTGTCATACTCAGGGCTGTCTGGGTCTCCTAGCCAGTGAAATTCCCTATCTAGCAGCAGGCTATACAAATTTTCAGTTTAACCCAGACAAAAGTGAACTCACAACTTTTATATCATGTTGAGTCAATTTATTCCAACAGACCTTTTATGACCAGCTCCACTTTGGAAGTCAACCTACACCTGTGTTGAAGAAAACATGTGCTCCTAAATGTCATTTTTGGATATTTTTCTCTTTACACACCAGTCCCCAGTACATAAATTGGAGCAAACATCCTTCATTCCTCTGTCTTGTCAACTAAGATTTTAATTTCCTGAATGCAGTGACTTATGTGTATTTCCAAGTCTCCCTGCAGAGAGCTTTGAATTCAGCTGGGGCTCCATGCTAGGTGCCAGGCACACAAAAGCACGGTGCAGGATCCAAAGCAGAAGTGATTCATACTGAATTAGAGCTCATAAAACCTCCTCATTAAAAAATTCCACAGTGGCTCTACTTACCATGCATGTCATCCCCTAAAGCACTTGCATAGCATCTGCCATCCACAAATAATTAACTGCCTAAGAGTGAGGAAAGGTGTGTGCAGCAAGTCAGATTGTCTGTTCCCCCATGTTCTGCTGTTAAAGGGTAAAAACACTGAGACAGAGCAGCGATTACTTCACCACACAAAAGCACAAGGCAGCAAAGAATGTTTACACTTCAGCACTGACAGAGCAGATGAACACAGCTACCACAGAGCAACACTATAAGCTCTGAAAAGATTTGCATTTAAGTGTGTATTGAACTCCCTCAGAGCTTTCCTGCCAACACAAATTGTGCCGGCTTGACTACAGTGGAACTGTCAGAATTCAGCAGCCCAGTCCACATGTACTTGTGGTTACAGGAGCACAAAGATGCTCACACAAGCTGACACAAAGTCACACAAGGATAAAGGATCATTACACAATGTAAATGCATCCAGCCTAGAAAACTGTGCTGCTGGAACAGAAAGATCACAACAAGGAGCAGCATATTTTCATATAAGCAACTGGCCTTTCAGAGAACAGATTTGCTCAGCCAGCACAATGCAAAGGTTCAGAGAAACAAGAAGCAAGGGGATTCTGAAATAGATGAAAATAGATGAAAATGGGGAGGCACTGAGAGCCATTATGACAAAGTCACTGTATTATTGACCAAATATTATTGCATTAAAACTACAGGGTATCACAGAGACTTTTTTCTGCTTATTAGCTGCCAAAAAAATATAGAAGAAATTTATAAAATTTATGCACAGACCAGATCCTTACAGAGAGAAAGAACAAGTGAGACATTCCCCTTACAGTGGCAAATACCCTGCTTGCATACTGGGAGAAGCAAAACTGGAAAACCAAGATATAGAGTGAAAGAACAGTTCTTGTGTGTAATGTATTGGTAGCACCAGGCCACAGCACTTCAGTAAACACAATCAAAGCAGCACAGCTGGAATTTGTGGCCCACTGTGCTATCAGTTTATGAAGAGCTCCTTCACAGAGACAGTGCCATCTGGGCCAGTTACAGACAACACCTCTTAGGCACGATGGAAATGATTCCAAGTCACTGTGTTCAACACAGTCTTCTATTCAACAAAAGAAAAAAAAATTCAACATAGTCTTCTTTCGTCTTGCTTTCCCTTTGGTGCCTACAAAACAAGAACCAGTAGCAATGACTTTTTCTTAGACTAAACATATTATAATGCTAGGGTAATTTCCTGTCTACCTAATTCAAGGGATTTGGATGCAAAGATTTATAAGGGAAAAAATCAAAATAATTTTCTGAAAGTTTCAATATAAAAAAGTAAATCTCAGTTTTGGACTTATCTACTCCTTCCCATGTTATATACAAAGTACTCCTCTGGGAATAAGCAGACCCATTTTCACTTCTTTAGTATATTCGGATCACATGGAAGAAATAAAAAGAAAATATGCTGTAATGCCACCAGCACATCATTACAATAAAGCCTATGCAATAAACCAGAATAAAACAGAACTATAAGGATATTAATATTATTACACTCCTGATGCCCAATCTGCCAACACTTTGCGTCAGCACAACTGATTCATATTTTTTGCCTTTTTGTTTGCTTTTCTTCTAGCAAATTCTGCTTGGCAAAATGAAATCATTCAAGGGACCTGTCCTTTGCACTCCCAGCAGGACTGTAATAAGCAGTTAGTCCAGTATAAAACCTATCTCTATTTAAGAAAAACATTAATAGATATAGCCACCAAGTGACACGTAAAGGAATTTATTCTGGAAAAATATCCTATGTTTAAGGTGTCCCATTGGTTGTAAATAACTTACCGAATATTCAGCAGTAAAAATTTCACTGGGCTACATAAAGCTACTTAATGTCCTAGAGGTGAGTTATCCTCTCTGTGGAGAATACTGGGATCTTGTTCATTCCTGTGAGGAATGCTGCAAAAAGAAAAATTAATCCACAGAAGTTGGCCCTTAAGCCCCACCAGGTAGCTGCTCTTGAGGGCTGCTCCTTTTTCACCCTTAGCAGAAGACACAGCAATGACATATGTGGTAGACATGCTCAGTACATGTTCAAATAGGTACCAAAAATCGCAGTGAGTAACTCTGAGCCTTCCTGTTATAAAATTGCTTCAGAAAAGTGCTTCATTCCAGTACTTCTGCTGAAATTCATAGGCACTCACCTGGCAAACGTAAAAACAGAACTGCTCAGTAGGGAGCTGTTACCATCTACCTTCAGTGATTGGCTTTATAAAATAATTGCTTCTTTCATTACTCTCCAGGAAAAAACAATAAGCTAAAAAATTATGAACACCTCTGTCTTGCAGTAACTTATATGACAACAAATAAAATCTATTTTTATTATACTGAGTAAGGTTTTGTGTTGTTTAAATCTATAAGCAAACAGGCACAAGGACGGTGTAGGAAAGTGACAGGGGGTAAAATTAGAGAAAAATGGGAAATTATATTCACATTCCAACAGAAGTTATAACAGTCAGGGAATTCTACAGTGAAATGCAGAGGTCAAATGCAATGCCCCAAACGTCTGTGACACTCCCCACACAATACATGTCAAGGGAGATGAAACAAAGGGTGAAGCTGAATGAAGACACTGTGGTCAGGCTCTGTTGTAATCCCTGCAGGAATAGGAACTTGATGTTCTCGTGTAGGTGATAAACCACATAGCAGCTGTCAGCCAAGGGAGAGAGGAGGAGACGACCTGCTGCTGGACGAACAATTGTGGCAAAATCCCTCTCCTCAGGTGACCTCTGCTCATTATAATGTCATTGTCATAACTAACTCACACCTGCATCCCAAAGCTACCCCCTTCCCAGGTACGATCACCCCTCACTGGGGATGTGATCTTAATTTTATTGGCTGTACATCTGAAAGCCAAGAGAGAGAATTTTACACCTCTAGGCTGCTCAGTGCAGAGTCCCCATGATGGGGTGATGACAGACTGGATGGGCACAGATGTTTCAGCTTTCCTGAGCCTCTGACAGACCAATCAAACACAGAGGGTTTGAGGAAACCCTCCCTTTCTCATGACACAGGTCTTCTACTAAGAAGAAAAAATTCATTCAAAATAACTTGGAGCAGTCTTAGGACATGCTGATCATTGACTGGGTAACAGAACGACAGAGAAGTAAAATCTCAAAACACACAAATGGATACATTTCTGGAAGCAAACATATACAGAAAGACACTGGTTTATGGTAGTAAGATATTTTCATCATCAGAACCATTAGATTTAATCTTTCGTTCTGAAATGAATATTCTAGTTGGATATTGGCACAGAGCTGAACCCAATGAAGCATGAAATTACAGGAAGGTATTCTTATACTATTTGCTGCTTAAGTGCATCTGCATTTTTTTCACAGAGAGTACTCAAATTACTTTATAAATACCAAGACGCTATTTTATAGATGGGGACACTGAGATGCTGAATGGTGATGTTTGCTGCACAGGAATAACAAGCAGGTTAGCAACAGAGGTTTCACACCTCCTGGGGCTTAATTCAAACCTCATGAGTGCTACCTCATGAGTCACACTCCCAAGGCATGACTGTGCAAATAACTTCTGTATGTTTTTGTGTCTCTGACAAATCCTCTCTCTAGTAAAGAGACTTCTAGGTCGTCAAACAAAGAGCGTTAAATTCCCTTTGTCTCAATAAGCAAGGGAAATGTTTTTTCAGAGTTCAAGCTAAACAAAAGGAGGTGGTTTTGGGTGGGGTTTTTCGCTTTTATGGCAAGACCATCAAAGCAACTTAACCATGGAAAGAAATAAAAAAGGATTTAAGAAATTAGTTTATTGGAGAGCAAACTGCAACTGTATCCCAAACCTCGAATTTGGTAGCTAGACACCCAGAGAGCTGGGGAAGATGGAGGGAGTCACATTCAGAGTCCTTGCCCAGGGACTCTTTTCACTGATTAATCATTTACTGTAAAATACAGAAATAGCCCCAGGTACACAGAGCAGAATAAAACATTGATTCTAAGTTTTTGAATGTTTTTTGCTTTTGAGCTTTTCTTAATGCCTTTTGAGGTCTGTAAACATATATACAAATAACAGCAAAAGATATAAACAAATAATCTTCTACATCCTAAGACAGAAAAAACCCTACCTAGAATTCTCCCAGCCTAAATCCATACTTTTCAGAGCTGCATCTTTGCAGTTTATTTTATAATAAACTTCAAAAGGTGGAGTATCTAATGGCATAGCATAATGAAGGAGATATCTTTTTGCTGATTGTTATTTTGCAGAATAACTCAAAATGGTGGAAGAAACTATGTTTCCTAAGAAAATTTCATGTCAAAAACACGTTAAAGAAGAAGAATGTCTGGAGAGATGGAACTGCTGTGCATGCATAGTGAGTGAGAAGACTTTGGGATTAATTAAAAAATACTAGCTACTTTTACCAGTATGCATTCTCAGACATTGCAAAAATTCACCAGGTATTATGAAGTGCCAGCAGTAACCAAGAACAAACAAAGCAAAAAATTTAAAAAAAAAAAAAAAACCCACCAAAAAAACCCCTCCCCAAAGCAAACATTTGCATCTAAAAGAAGTGTAAAAGCTCCAAGTATGGGAGAGAATAGACATAAAAGACATAGAACTTTTATATAATGAAATCGACTGAATATCAAATAATTTTTGACCAAAAAAAAAAGGTATCAGTAATGTTTGCAATTGTCATTTTAGTGGAAAAAACTTATTCCGAGAGTGTGAATTTAGGATAGCAATTTCTCTTGCATTATTGGTGATTCACACTATGAAAAAAAACATCTAATACTACTTTTTTTTTTTAAACGTAAATTTCCACCAACTAGAAAATGAATTAATCTCCAATGCCAGGGAAAATCGTCAATCCATTCTATTTCAATCTACAGATATTCTAATTCCTGCACTTTCCCCTCATTTCTTCATATGAATATATTCATATTAATGATGATGGTATTCACATTCCTCCATCAGCACTTTTACATATTATTTCTAGCTGTTCCATCACCTTTGGTAGAGAACAAGTAAAACATCAGAACAGGCAAAGAAGTCTTTACAAAATCTTCAATCCAGTACTTTAAAATTGGGATGTCCCACTAAAGAGACACTCTACAGCCTGAATGATAAAAAGAGTGAAAAACTTCCCTGAGTAAATTTTTATACTATCCTGAATTTATACTATCAGGATTTTTGGATCAGGAGAATGACTGGCAACTAAAATTTTTAAGATCCATGAATCTGTCCCTAAATCTCTGCACCCTTTAATCTACTCTTCTGTGCATTGTCAGTTACAAAATATAGTATTTATTAATGATTCCTTGTGAGTACAATGTAAAATTCCTATATAAAAGTAAGAAAAGTATCTGCGCAGAAAAAAATTACCTTCTTTTTTAAACTCAGAAAACAATAATTTATCTCTTATGAATCCGAATACTCACTTTTCAAAATATGGTGATGCATTAAAAATTAGCTTAAATTTGTTCCTTTTTTTTTTTTTAAGCAGCAGGAGTAGGGAAATTAAGAAATATAGATTTGTTTATGCTCTTCAGAATGGATATACCACAGAGGAGGGAGAACTGAGGCATGAGATAAAATGACAGATTTTATATACAAATAGCAGCCAGGCAGTAAGATATTCTGTGTTAAACAAATCAAAACAATAAACCTATAGGAAAGTACTATAGCTGTGGGGCACAGGGGTCAATTTATGAATTCCTGAGACCAAACTGAGGAGATAAAGCAGCTTCAAAGACCGTCTGGCACTGTTTTCTCAGTCAGCCTTTTCACAGACAGTCTTCAGTACAAGGCTGCCCATGAAATACAAGTTTTATCTGGGAGCTGGACACAAAGAGTCTTACTGGTCACTTCCATCTTGAGATATTCTATGATTTATAAAATTATTGCCTTTTTCAGTATCTACTTCAGCAGGCTACCCTGGAGATTTATGACACCAATATCTCTCAATATAATACTTAAATTTACACTCTGGCAAGCCCATTACCATGTAAAGGAAGAAAATCCCAGATTTTATTTCCAGAGGAAGTTCTTAAATCAAAACAACCCTGAGCAGACTTAGATCTCCAGGGTGCAACAGAAGGAAAAAAAGGAATTAAATGAAATGAATTCTTTTAATTAATTCTTTAAATTCTTTGATTAAGCAAGACGACAGGTTCATATCAAATAATCATTTCCTTGAAGAGCGCTATTCAGCACCAGAATGTCCATGTCCAACCTGGAGCAGCGGAACACTTGAGCACTGGCAAGAACATCTTCAGTGCTGTTCTCCTACAAATCCCAAGTTGTCCCTTTAAGGGAAGATGCTGCAGCACATGGCAGCCCCGTGCCTCTCACAGCATTGTCCTTGCCTTACTGGGGCATATTTTGCAGCAGTTTAGAGACTGGAGACACAGGCTGAAATAAAAGGCCTGCACATTTGTCTGCTGGAGCAGGCAGGTTTTTGATCTCTAACCAGAATGTATTTGGTAAAAGGAACACACCACAGATGTCCCCTCAAGGCAGCCGAGAATTCCTATCTGCCAATAGCACATAAGGTTTAATCAACATGTGAGAAAGAAGGAGAGAAAGCATCTGCTGACCTGCTCTAGCCAAAACACAGACAATTTCATTCTTCTTAAGATGAAGTAACTCAGCAAGCAATCCCCTATTTTATTATGGGGGAAATGCAAGGCAGCCAACCATCCCTAGTAAATCAAACTATCCTGAACTGCCCTCTGAAGTTGCAATCCTCAGGACTGGAGTCTGGGATCTGCCAAATTAAAACACTGAAACATTACTTAAGTAATCACAATTTTATAAATAGGAGAACCATTTCCCCTGTAGCCAAATCTCCATACGTGAGGCAACAAGCAACTGTTTCCATATTTTAAATATTAACTCTTATGTAGACACACCTCATTTAAGATAGTACCTTGTTAACATACCAAGTCTCAAACAGCTGTACTATAAGAATACTGGGTCATATCCTCAGCTCTGTAAATCATTGACTTCAACAGAAATAACTGAGTGCACATCAGCAACAGATCCAGCACACTGTTTATTGCTGGACTTGCATAGATAGAAGTGCTTTGAAAAAATATAATGTGCCAGTCATTCATTTCAGGAATTTATTTTCATGATGACTGGTCAAAGTTGGCTTTTCCCTTGCCTTTTCCCTGCTTTACTGGCAGCTATTTTGGGCAATTTTATTTATTTAAAAATGTTTGTCCTCATCCTTCTTATAGGCCCCCTTTGAGCATGGAAAGGCCACGATAAGGACTCTCCAGAGACCTCTTCTAATCTTTCCAGGCTGAGCATGGGACAACCCAAGATACAGCTGGTACCCAGATATGACTGTAAGTCAGTCATCTTACTCCATAAATAGGGAACAGCCTGTTGAACTCTCCAGCATGGCAGTGGGCTGCACACTAGGATCTCCCCACAGCTGGGGAAGCCTCTCAGAATTGCTCCTTGAGGCAGAGAAATTCCATGCAACAGATTTGCAGTGTGAGTAATAACATGTTAAACTTTGAAGTCTTAGTTAGGTGATATAAAGGATAGATTGTAGACATATAATCCTTTAGACACAAACTTTTGGCCAAGTCTCAGACTAAGTCTGGATCCAGATGCAC
The DNA here is from genome assembly GCF_017639235.1 of Corvus kubaryi. Taxonomy (NCBI): domain Eukaryota; kingdom Metazoa; phylum Chordata; class Aves; order Passeriformes; family Corvidae; genus Corvus; species Corvus kubaryi. The sequence continues at coordinate 15,531,698 of NW_024582059.1, read as the reverse complement.
CCAAACTCCCCTCAGAAGGAAGTTTAGGAAGCAAGAGAGTCCTCTCTGAAACTCATGGTTCAGTGGGAGGGTTTATCTGACCCTGGCAGGTTTATCTGACCCTGTCCTCTAGGCAGTAAACCATCAAGTGCACGTTGTCATCAGATCTTGTTAGAACCCAGCCACATTTACTATCAAACTTTGTTGAATCACTGTTCTATATCAATTAATAAATTTCTACGTCTCTGTTACAAGAGAAGGCACAGTGTCATCCATGACATCTGGGTGTAATATTTCAATTACAATGCCTATTTTCAACAGATTACCTCCTGAGCAATTAATTTGCTAAAAATTTTTTGCCCAGCCAGATGGATGCCTTAAAAAAATTTCTTTCAAGCACCTACAATGAAATGTGCTCATGTGAATGTGTGAATCAGGAATAGGTGTAAAAAAAAAATCACCAAAAAAAGAGACATTGAGTAGAACTTTCATCTAAAAGCTATGGATAAGCACACCTAGTTTTGACATTTAACTTGGTTTCTTTTGGTTAAGCTCTCATGGGGACCTTTCAGCTGGAGCAGATGTTCAGACCAATGGTTTTGACAGTAACTGGTTGGGACAAATAAATGTTGAACCTGAGTTTGGCTAATGCAGAGATATCAGAAACTGTGCATGAGAAAGAAGATCTGGGAAAGTTTATGTGAAGGTGTTTATGTGTAAAAATAATATAAAAACAACACATGGACAGTTTTACTTCAAAGACTGATGTAAAAAATGAACAGCCAGAATACAGTAGAAAGTTATTTTGTGTCTTCTTTGGTTTTCTTTGGGTTTTATTAAAGTAAAATTAATCTAGGGACAGGGAACAAAACAAAGCATAAGCAATAAGTTCAACACAGAAGTGTTATTCTAAATAAAAGGCGTAGTCTTCCAGAAGCCAACCTTTTACTATTTAGACTGCATAAAATTACAAATAACACTGATTTCCATCCAAGAAGCTTCAAAAAAGAATAAATCAATGTACCTTTTTAAGGCAAGCATTGTTACCTTTATTCTGGTGGAGGACAAAACACTGCACAGCGTGATGAAGGGACTATTCATATGCATTCAGTATTTACATAATATCTGACAAGATGAGTTCTATCAGATTTCAATGTGTGCCCAAATTACACAGTCATAAGAATATCTGAAAATACAGCCCCTGTTTGTGGCCTGTTTATGGACACCTTATTTCCTTGCTACACACAAACAAGGCCTCGCTTGAGCACACCCAACATACACCAAAGGTGGATAGAAAAGCAAGCCACACTTGACTCTCCAGGCTTTTCTGTATGCAAGTGATAATATCTTTTAATTCATAACCCAAAACATAGGAAAACACTCCTGGTGTGCAGACACAAAGCTGATTAAAGAGCTAGACTGGCTTACTGGCAATTACCTGTATAAAAAGAAGGTGGTCACAAGGGAGCAGCTTCCTATGGGTTATACTCACCTTTGTACTGGAACTAAATTTGCCAAAAGCACAGAAATATTTCACAGTTTGTAAGAAGAACTTGCAAGAGTTCAGGGGCTACATTTAAAGAGACAAAAATTATGAATTCACCACCAAGTGTAGACACTTAAAAGCTTAAATGCAATGGACACAGAAGGCTAAATAACCTCAGGAAGTTTGTGGGGAAAAAAGTAATATATAGATATAGATATAGATATAGATGATACAGATATATTTTCTCAAAAAATAACCCTGAAGTTTAAAAAACAATTCACTGAAGCATGCCAGTTTCTATTGGCCCTATAGAGTTTGTGAAAAAAAGGGCCAGTGGAGTTAAATTGCGTATTTCATACAGCAGGCAAACAATGCTAACAGAATATGAACAGTAAACTATTTTGACAGAGAAAACAGAAATAGACAAGAAGAACAAGCATTCAAGTCCCCAAAAGATCATGTATTCATTACTGGTGAAGTAGCAAGTCGACTTACTTAAGTTTCCTTAAGCTGCGTAATAGAATTCATACTGAGACTAAATCTGAACTCTCGCAGCCTGACTGCAGAACTACCATGAGGTGATGGGAATGACAGATTCTGATTACATGACATCACATCTTACAAGAAAAGGGAAAAAAAGGGTTTGAAAATTAGGCCAAAATGTTCCCACGTGTGTGCCTTAGGTTGTCACCAGCAGAAATCTGTACTTTGGCACCTAAGTCCAAGTCCAAGCTTTATTTCATCACTCACAGCTATTAAAAAAAAGCCTTTGATGTGAGACCGATAGAAGATTCACTACCTCTATAAATCTCAACTTTTTTATTTGCACACCTATGTGGATACAAAAATATTGTTAGCAAGAAATTTTCCTGCTTCTTTCTAGGCCCATGAGTTACTTTTCTCTCTTACAGAAGATAGTAGTAGAGTTCTATAAACTATGAACACCTGCGACCTTGATAAGTCTTGTTTATGGTACAGTAGGAAAATATTTTGACAATGGATGTTTTAAGATTTTAGCCAATCCACCCAGGGGGTGGCTGGTCCTTTGTCCAATTAGTCTATGAAGAAAAGAGTCTATAAAAGAGTTTGTAAAATAATTAAATAAATCAATCTTGCTGCACAATTCCTGCCTGCTGGATCTCTCTCCTCCTCCCTAACACTGTGGGATGCAGTGATACAACTATTTTCAGTATAAAACCTTAATGAAAAAAAAGCTCCTGAAAAAAGGAAAGTGCAGTTGTCCTCACTCAAGTTTGTCCCCAAACATATGATGCAGTTAAAAACATAAAAAACCCCCATGCATGAAGGTATTTTGTAGTACTTAAGAAAGTGCTTTAGAGACAAATACGGAAGTCAAGTCACACCTCTAGGTGAAAAATCACACTGAATTAATTAAATTTCAAATGTCAATAGATAGACAAGTAGAATATATAGGCAATTAAGGATTAAAATAGTTCAAATATTTCAAGACACATCATAATGCATGAGATATAAAATAATCTCTTAGTTATCCATCACACAGATGGAGTTTTCTTGCTGGAAGAGTTAAAAGTACAGTAAGAATCAACCAAAATATACCACTCCAGATAAAATCCATTTTTCAATAACAAAAAAGCGCTTAGCTAAATAGGGATTCGTCTAGATATACACTGATATTTTCTTAATATCGAATAAAACATTGGATATCTCCATATGAGATATTTTTATTTATATATTTTATTTCAAAGTGTTGTGTCTATGTACAGATCCCTGCTGGTCACAGCAGAGAAGTTTCCAGCTTCCACACATGCTTCCTTTCCGCTTTGAATAAATCACAAGCACAGTTAACTTTTACAGGATTACTTCTCTATGCATTGTGTATTATTAGATGCAGAAGCAGTGACATCTCTTCTCTTAGGGTACTTTTGGCTGCACAGGAAAGAGGAAACAAGAGAAGATCTTTTTGACTGGTTTTGCATTCCAAGGAGGTTTAGATACCTATCTATTCAAATAGGCAGGTGTTTAGCCAACCTTGCCCTAAGAATGGCTGGTACATCTCCCTACAGTAATCAGAATGCAGAGTTTAGCACTCATTTGCAAGGAACATAATTAATACAGTAAAAATCTTTGTTTAAACGTTGCCTTGGCTGAGCATGTTCAAAATTAATGTCACATTGAATTCTTGCAGTTGATGCTTTCATTTACATTTGATATGGGACTCAGATCCCTTGTAAGAATTTTGGAAAGCAGTGTGTGCATCTTTATTTTTTAAAAAGGCTCTTAGTGTTCAAGGGTGTTTTCCACCAAGTTTCAGACTTGGCAGGCAGTTGCAGGCCTCTCAGTGATTTTCATTTCAACATTTGATTTATTAAAAGTACCCTAGATATAGTTTAATTTACTTGCAAATTTTTATTATTTCTTTTCACCTCCCTTTAAATGGAAAACCTGTGCCCTTGAAAATTGTTTATTTCCACAGCAGCATCTGCAAATATCTGTGTAATGTCTGTTGAAATTCTATTCTATAATTTCTTGCAGCAGGTTTTCTTCAGGAACCACAGCTGATATGCTTGTAACTTCTTTAGTAGCTGATTTAAAGGAGTAATTTTTCTTTGCATGTCTCAGCTCTGGATAAAGAAAAACACCAGTGTCACTAAGTTTTCCTAGATCAATTTCATTGTGTATTTTTCGATAAAGTGGGAGAGAACAATTGTAAAAAGAAGGTAGCTTGAGTTGAGTCTCTGGTACATGTTATTTGTGTAGCAGAGACATGCATCATCACAAAGCATTTCTTAATTTACAGTACTTGAAATTCTCTGGTATATTTAATCCACAATCATAAGGATCTTGCAACCAAGTGTTGCAGTGGGAATCCTGCAACATGCATATATCAAACCAGGAGTCCTGTGGAAAGGAAATATATAGGACAGACAGATTCTTGATAGCTGTTTCAGAGAGATGTTTATTTCTCCAGCCGCATGGCCGGGGCTCTGCCGAGGAACTGTTCCAGTCACGGGACCAAGGGTCCTTCTGCCCGCGCAGGGAACACAAACCAACCAATGGGAACGAGGCTGAGCAGGGGCAGGGAAACCCCGTGTCTGTGCCCTCAGGGCCCCTCTCCCAGGGCTACACGGCGGGGGAGGGACCCCAACAACCAAGAATCAGTTAAGCCAGCCTAACAAGAGTTCAGGTTTTTGGATGATAAAGTCCTCATGAGATCACAACTTTCTAGATTTACTCAAAATACTAGCTTCTCCTGGCTCGGAACACAACTTGAACGCAAAACTCTCTGGCATGTTCAGATCCATGTCATTTAGCAGCTTCCTAAAAGGAAGGTTTCATGAGTAACTTGGAACAGTGATTCATTCCTGCAATGCACAATAAAATTACTTCAGCAACTACTGGAAATGTAAATTTCAGATTCTGTTTTCTTGTGGTCTTGGTAATTTGGGTAGTCAAAATTTAAAGTTAAAAAATGCTCATTCTTCAAGCTATGCCTTTTGAATGATAAGTACTATAACTGGATGGAAAACCTCTTAACCTGTATGTTGTAAAGTTCACAATATTTGGTGTCTACAAGCTTCCATATAAATTTATTTTCTGTCTGCATTTGTACATACATGCAAGTTAGGCTATGACAAACAAGATGAATTATATCTGATGAAAAGTAGCTTGGACTGAAAGTTATGCTCCAAATGTTTTCCATATGAAAATACTTACCAAGAAAACTTATGTTTCATGACATATACCTTAATTAAATCCAAAATATAGTATAAGAAATCGCTCTGATAACTTCAGCTAAGAAATAACTTCTTAGTGATTTTTCATATGTAACATCAGGAAGTATTATAAAATACATTTTTTGTAGATGTTACTGATTTGCCACATTTTTTTAAATTGCTGATTAAAAAAAATATTCTAATTTACTAATTTGCAGGTTAGTGGTACTCTGAGTTTAAAACACATTTTTAAGAGAATTAATTCTGATTAATAAATTAAATAAATTTCTGTCAAATGATTAATCTCTTGATTATTTTAATTAGAATTTTCCAAATGTACATTATTTCTACTACTAGAGTAGGCAATAAATTATATATGCACTTAGTTTTATATGGCTTACAGGCTTGACAAATTGCTTATTCAGAATGACTAACTAATCTATCACATTTTTAGCAAAGAGTACAAAGTGTAAAAAGAATCCTAACAAATTTACTAAACACTGTCTATGTGCAGAATGAAATTAAACAAATTAAATTAAAATTTCATTTGCACACATGGTTGAGCAGGAGAATGTTCTCAGGTACTAGAAGTCAACAATTAAATGCAATGAGCCTAATAACTAATTGTTTCCACCTTCTAGAAATTTCTGCATTTTCAAGTAATTACCAACACACGCTCTTTTTGCTTTTCTGGGACACTTGTTCACTAAAAGCAGCAAAAAGGACAGAAGTTACTCCACCCTTAAAACAGTGCAGGACTGTTTTAAGGTTTTTGGAGAAAATGAATTTATAATTTCCTGAAAATGAAGCACAAACGCTGTAAAGTTAACTCATTCAGTGCCTGCTCTGGTGGGGGTGGGGGGGCAATGCCATCCTGCTAGAACATGATGGCCTTTAGGCCACTGAGCAAGCCAGGCTTAGTGGGCTCTAAACTCACACTACACCAGGTGCACATTGAAACACCAACTCAGTGTCTGCCAGCAGTCACTGATACCACATCTTCTAAGAAACTTCCAGAGTTTTTCCTCTCCCTATTTCCTTTTCCAATGCACAGCCCAAACTTAGTTGAGCTCTTCTTTCTGGGGGTCTGACTGTGTAGCCATGTTGATGAGAAAAGAAGGATTTGGATATGCTCTAACTCACAACTAAACCTGGGGTTTTTTACAGCTTGTGGATCTCCTAATGGCATTCTCAGAAACCTGGTGAAAAGTGTTCTACAGCCAAGTCATCTGTACAGCAGGGGAAGCAGAAAACTTCTGCAGTATTTAATTCTCACCCAAAGGCCTGGGTTCACATTTCCTGTGGGGTCCATGCATGAATACCCACCTATGCAAACTGATTCTGCAAGGGAAATTAAAAATGCCCCTTCACCACAGACGTTTTTTCCTTTGTGCCACCACTGGATGGGAATTATCCTTCAAAACATACCATATTGTAACTATATGGTAACAAAAATCATTCTTAAAAAGAGAACCTTGCTGGTGCAATAATGTGTGCATACAGAACTGTGGTCAGGTAGGAGAAAAGTTCTCAGAGACTGCTCTTTTGCACCTTACCCCAACCTGGCTTTAAACAAGCCTATTTTGTATTACAATGCTTTGGTTAGTTTCTAACAGTTCTAGAAGTCTGAAACAAAGAGAAGGCCTGCTCTTCTGTTCAAGGCAGCTAAGGCAGTTTAGTGCTAGCAAAAACACAATCAGGGATCAGTTGTTCTTGCAAAAAAAAAAAAAAAAAAGTCTTTTGAACCTCAATCAAAACTTGCAGTTTGGTGTCTGTCTATGGTTGTGGACTAAAATGTGTAAAGATTTTTATTTAGCTATAAACATCTTGTTGAAACTAAACCAATATTGACACCTTTTATTATAGAGATTTCTTAAAATCAGAAGTGAGGGTGAAGACATTTATGTGTTTCATCTCCCATGTTAGCACCTCCTTTGTTGTGCAGCTTCAATAATTTAAGTCTTTGAGGAAGGCAGCAATTCAATCCCTGCAAAGCCTGTAAGTTGTGAGCCCCAGATCCCAGGCTAAAGAATAAAGGACCATGACACAACTGTCATCGCTGGAGTCTATGGCATTTTCAATCTTGTAAGAGTCTGCCTAATAGCTGTTGTCTGCTTCATTGTCTCAGAGCTATAATTTGGCCAAGCATATGAGTGCAATTTTGACATCCACCCCTTAAAAACCCATTATCTCTTTGCAACAGTGTACAAAACACTGAAAGAGTCAAAGCAGGGGGAAAATCAATAACAGCCCTATAATGATATTATTCCAAGCATCTATATTAAGTCTGCACATGTCCTTTTCCATCCTCAGTTTGCTATCAGCTGTTATCAACAGCCTGCTGAATACAACAGGAAGTGGGAGAGTAAAGATGATAAATGCATACAGCTTTCTCTGTAAGCAGGCAATATTGTGAGCATACTGATGGAATAACACTGAGATCAGCAGGCCTCTCTATTGCTGAAGATTTTCTTGCCTCTTTTCAGAACTGATGGCAGTGAGTGTTTTCCACACTCTGTAACAGCAGTCCATCACAGTATGTATTTATGTAACTAGAAAAATGTATGTATATATGTAACTAGAAATAAAAAAGCTGAAAGCGTTCAGCAAGTTTTGAAACTTGCTTGTAGCTTTGTGGGAAATAGGTTGATGAAACAGTTCAGAACTGAAATAAGCTTTGTGTAAAAAAAGAAAGTATAATTGCACAGTTTTAAGGGCATAAATCCTGTTTTAATGACAGGCACAGAACCTGAAGTTACAAGAGGAAACTTCAGTTCTGTGCTTATTCTTTTTTATGTCTAGAGATAGACAGCTGTTGACATGATTTGACCAAAATGTTAGGAAAAACACTCACAAGCTAATTGCCAGGATTGTCCAGATATCTGCCTTTTACAGAAACAATTTAATTTCTTTTTATTTGCGCACCTCAACAGTGTCTTAGCTATTGAAGCTTCTCTATTTAGAGGACATGGTCTTTTAGACCAAAACTTTTCCTCTCACAACTAACAAGGCAGCCATTTCTTAAGCATTATCTTTGTACTCCCGCCAATCTTCAACCTTCAGCAAGAGCTTCAGTATTCACCTCCCCAAAGTGCCTTTCCCCAGTGTCTTCCTCTAAACCTTGATGATAGAAAGAACAGCTTTCTTGTTAGCAGCTCAGTCATCAATTGCCAGAGTTCAACCACATTTCTGCTACCTCACTTCTTTCTTCTTCTTTTCTTTCCTAGGCACAAGCTTCTGCAGCACCTGGATGCCTCCTTACAGCTTAGGCTCCCCCCTGCTCATCATTAGTGGGCTCCCATGTTCAGACAGCTCTCTTAAATCTTTGCTGTGCAAAAGCACCACAATTATCCTTCCCATTGCATTTCTCTTCTCAGCCTTTGGCTCCCCTCTGCCACTTCTTTTCTCTTTTTTATCTTTACTTCCCTTGTCCATTGATATCCTGCGTTTCTTGACCCATTTCTGATGCACAGAAACTGCATATTCCCCTCTTAAGATCCCTGTTTTGTGAAAATAAATTAATATGCATAGAGTTGGATGACTGATACATTTGAATCTAATAAAGGCATTTAAACAAGGGGCAGAAGGGTAAGAAGAAATTGCTTGCTAGTGTCAATTTTTTGAACTGCTGTCTCCATGGAAAAGAGGAAAGGCTCCAGCACAGTGATTTTATTGTCCAAAAGTATTTTATGTTTTACTGTCCTTAGAAGATGGATTTAAGATACATACTGTTGCACAGTGCAATGTATTATCAGTATGTACCCCTTTTACTAGGGAGAGTGATATTCTGTTATATTCCACTGGTGAATATGCATTAAAATTTTCCTTTTCCTGGATTGCACAGGCCATGACCTGGAAATCCTAATTCTTTTGTTTATGCAGTTAAATACCATCCATGTTGTCTGGAAATTCCCAATTCAGTCCTTGGGGTTTTGGCCATCTTTTCACTCTCACACAGTTCACCCAACCTGTGCATGATTCCTTGTATAAAGACAGCAATGTTCATAAGGTGCTGTGGTATTATTTGTCAGACCAATTGGCACATACACAAAACACAGATCATCTTTCAGGGAAAGTCTTTAAATTTTATCTTAAATTTTATCTTCAACTTTATTTTTCACAATTTGTCTCAAGTAGGATATCCTTTCAGATGCTGTCTTAGTTATATCTTTAGAACATCCTGTCTGCCCTACTTGTACCACACCAAACACAAATCTTCATGTCCAGAGGAGTATGGACAGGATAAAAACCCCTACTGTTTAAAGTGAAAGTGCATTTTTTTCATGCTTATGTTCAAAGAAGAAGAAAGCACCAGCTGGAAAACAAAATTTTGCTAAGCCAGCTTGAAACATCTGTACTTTGTTCTTTGAAAGTATGCTGTCTTGGAAACACTGACTTAAGGGATATAGGAAGGAAAGAAAAGAGTGTTGGAAACTAGATGAGAGAAAAGATGTACATACCAGTAATTTATAGACATGTTTAGTTTGGTCAGCTAGCTTGGATCCAAAATTTCTGCATGAGAGTTACTCCATTGAGGGCCTATGGTTCTCTGAAATCTGAATATGGAAAGGAGAAGGTTCACTGCTCCATAAAATTGCTATCGCCTCAAAACTGAGTGTCTCTTCGTGTGGCATAAACGTGAGAGCAGGCAGGAAGGATCAGCTTCTGGGGGCAAAAACCTGTTCTGAGTCCAAGCAGGTTTGAGTCTGGTCCCCTACTGCCATACTTTTGAATATTGCCATCCAGAGGTTATCAGTCAGTCCTCCAGTTGGTTTTACTTTGGTACTGTTGTGACATCTGCATATCTCCCAGACTTTCATGTTCTGCTCTGTGATGCAGGAAAGAACAATCTCTGATCAGGGGACAGCTCCTAGCAGCACAGGCAGGTTTAAGTGACTTGCCAAAGATCAAGCAGCTCTGTGGCAGAATAGGGATAGTTACAACTGGAGCTTTCCAGAAGAGAAAGCAGAAAACTGTGATCCCTGCTTGTAGCATTTTGAGGCATTTCCATGTCGCCTAGGGTAATTGCTTCAGGAATTCTGTAACCCTAGAACCTCATAAAAACTCTCCAGTCAATTAGTATCAAATGGTCCCTCCTCAGGATTCAGCACCAGATGCCAGTATGTACTCTCTGAAACATAAAATTGCTTGAAAATATTTGGATTTTTTTCATTGATGAAACAGGATCTGCCTAATAAAAGTCATCAGAGTACCAGTGGGGAATACATTGTTAGGGGAGACTGGATCATGAGACCCTTTCACAAAAGACTCCTTATCCTTTCAAAAAACATATTGAATTAATACTCACTATTTCAGAAATGCTCAGTAGCAAGCAACCTTTGTCCTTGACTCTATATAACAGGGAGCTCATCACTGCAGAGAACTTGCTGGCCATCATCCGGGGAAACAGAACTCTGAAAATCTATTTAAATATTTGGTGTGTTGTTTGTTGGTCAGTTTTTCTGTTCATAAAGAAATTCAGGATAATTGTTGCTTTTTCATAACTGTGCAAATGAAATAACTCACTTGAGATGTTTTTTTAGTTTAACACATATATGATTCCCTTGCCCACTGTGCCCTCCTTCAAAAACTTCCAGTCCCTAAGGAAATGCGGTGTTGCAGTGGCAAAAGAGGTGTGAAAAGTACACTATCTCCAATGAAACATTTGATTTTGAAGTATATTTAAAACTGCAAAATCCCTCTTGAAATGGAATTATGACCTTTTTGAAGCAGTGGTGGATTGGACAGATTCAGCTAAAAATTAAATTACCCACCATAAAGCAATCTTTCTGCTGAATGCATGGCTTAAAGTGACTCTGAAAGAGCGTAACAAAGAAATAAACACATCTCTTGCTTCAGAAGGAGGTGATTTAAAGCCTGTTTTGCTCCTTCAAAACTCAGCGGTGTGTAGAGTTGAACAGGCCTACAATGTGTGGAGGGAGCATCCTTGAGATCTATCAAGTCTTAAAGAGAGCCAGGGAGATCACTGGCATTTCAGAAATGAGCACACCCTTTCTAAGCAGAGGCTTCAAAGAGGACAAGACAGAAAGCTTTCTCTTGACATATTCAACTGCTAAAAGAAACTGTATTTCTTATTGATTTTCCTCAACTCCACGCGGCTTACAGCTCAAACCTTGTGCATACAGGCTATTTCAAAAGCAATAATTAAAAATAATATTCCCCTGGAGTGTAAGAGTGCTTTTTAAAGTATTGTAGTTATTTATTTCTTTGTTCTATATTTACTTTGTTCTTTGTCGGATTTTGCTTTCTGTGATGTCTTTTACCATTTTATCAGCTCTTGCCTTGCTGTAATTTTGCACTTTTTCCAAAATTTGGATGAACATTTGTTGGAATGTTTGAACATTTGTTGGATGTTTGAATCTTCTCAAGTCCTGTTCCTGCACTCCTGTATTTAGCGGCACTTTGAGTTTCATCCGAACTCTGAAAACAATGTTCTGTTTTTCATGGCTGTGACTGGTGGAAGAAGGTTCAGAAGAGATGGCCAAGGGAGATGTGCCCGTGAAACTCAGCTCACTGAAAGAATGTGACTGCCCTGACTTACCCAGGCCGCAAGCAGGGAGTCAGTTTGTGGCTCCACACAACACCGAGTATAAAATCAGACCGAAAAAAAGCTTGGAAAAGAGCAATGGCTTCAACCCACATATGCACAGCATCATAAAGATGGACAGTTGGAATCACAATGATATTGGGATTAAACTGTGTATTGTGATTACTATGTATTTTTCTAAGTGTAACTTACATTAATTTTGTTTTATGCAATATGTTCTAACTTGAAATAAGTTAATGTGGCATTAAACACTACAACCTCCATGTATGAAATGCCTAAAAGGAGCTGGTCATAGGTATTGAAATCTAAAGATGAATCTGAATAAACAGCTGACAAAAACCCCAAAGGGTTTAAAAACAGTTCGAAGGAGTTAAAGCCTTGAAGAAACAGATTTTCAAATCCTTTGTTTAAGATTTTATGGTAATGAAGTTAAAAATTGACACAATTATTAATTTAATAATAACATAATTTTTTGAGGTATGAATGATAGTCCTGGGAAATAATCTTATTCCTGGTGGAGGTTGACTTATAGACATGTCATTCCCCCCCACCACCTGAAGCAAACTGGACAACAGTACATGTCACTTTTTTAATTGATTCTAAGTTATATTATATTTTCAGAAGCACTCATCACCCCCTTTATGCCTACTAAATTTTATACATTATGTGATTAATAATGATTATAGTCTTTATTGCATTATTAATATATAATACCTTATTATATTTTAATATATTACATTTTTATATAATCAGAGTATTATTGCTTAAAAAACAGATGACACTGTAACTTCAGGCATAAATATATTTAGCTAATTTAAGCTGTTTATTTTATTCCTTGGATAACTAGAGTAATCTCGACAGATCTAGGCAGAAATTTTTGTGTTCAGGGTCTGAAGCAAGTTCTTAAGCAAATGCCACCACATTTCAAAAAAAGTAATTTATGGGAAAAATGTCTCTGCATGGCCTAGAGTTATTGTTTATTAGTTTGATTTCTTGCCAAGTAACGGGGCATAATTAAAGTAAGTTCTAGCTTCTTGTATGGGAGGGGGAGAGTTTGTGAACTTTGGACTTGATTTGTTTATCACAGGCCTGATAATTAATTCAATATCTAATGTAGGTCTTCTAAAAAAATAATAGTTAAAAAAAAAGCTCAAAGTCTGTTAGACAGTTGAACAAGGTCCTCAGCATCATTCCACTGAAGTCAATGCAGAGGAGCATCAAAGAGGATTTGCTATCTGTGACTCAGTTTTCATGTAAATTACCACCTCTGTAACTAGCAGCATATACTGCTCAGGGCTTTTTTGCTTACTTGATTATTTATAACAATTAAATAGAATGAAACTAGAGTACTTTTGTATTGTTTTGAGAGTGGAACATGGCCTCATTCTGCCAAGACCTTTGACTTAGCGTTGGTCCAAATTAATTTTGTGGTGTGACTAAAATTGATTTCTAGAAAAGAACATGAAAGAGGTTAAGAAAGGTGACTCTGACTCCTCAAAATTCTAGTTTTTGAGACAGCATCCCTGACATCTGGACAGTGTTCACTGGCTATTCCTGTCACTGCTGCCAGCTACTTGCAAATATATCCTGACACAGAGAGACTGTGATAAGAAAGAACCATGCACACATCTCTTGCCAATATGGTCGCCCAAGGGAGTTAGGCTGCCTAAACATTTGTGAAAGCAGGGCTTTATGTTGCTGACCATTTGTGAATGGTCATGCCTTAAAAGAAAATAAAAGGAAACCAAAGCTTGTCATTATAGTCTACTTTCTGCCTTGTCTATTTATCTGTAAGACAAAACAAACAACATTAAACCTGAGAACTTGTCTAGTTTAATTTAAGAAAATCAAATACTCAGCACTGCTTTTAGTAAGTAGGTCAGAAAATTCCCCGGGGCATCCAACATGCATTTTGTGAGTTGTTAGGCAAATGAACTTAAAAAAAGGGACACAGGAGATTTTAGCATTTACATCACGATCTCTTCTTGGGATTAAAATGAAACAAAAGAAGCTGTAAGAGTCTTACTACTATCTTGGCTCAATATTCCTCTTCCATGATGTGAAAGGGTGTCTCAGAAATCTTGGGCTTTGTAAGCTTAGGTGTAATACCAGTGTACATTTATTAAAGCTTTGGCTCTGTCACACCTCACCCCAAGTGATGAAGACTTTGGATATTCGCAGCCCATTTGAAAAGTGATTGAGCTCAGCTTTCACACCCAAAGCATAAGGACAGCTTGCGTTCCTCCAGATTCTCCTGGGTTGTTAGTTCAGGACACAGGCTATAAATCCTCGGGCTTCCATATCCCAAAACAGGACTCGTCAGTCAAACTTCTCAGTCTCTCATCGATTATAGTGTTGCCACTGGCTGGTAGATACACGGGGTTTGATGCTTTTTCCACCAGCTGGCTTAAACTGATCTCCCTTCTTACTCCAAAACAGGTTATTGGAAAGTGAGGTGAATTTCAAACTATGACCGTCCCCTCAATATGTTCCTTCTGATTTGCATGGTCTTTGGGGTGATCCAAACCAAGTCCAGCTCTCTTTGGATTTGGGTGTTGTTGGAAGCTGTGAATTTTCACCAGGAAGCAGGACTGCTGTGGGAAAGGGTGTGCAGAGCTAAGCAAAAAAAAAAAAACCAAAAACAAAAACAAAGCTTTCCTACTCTGTAAAGATATGTAATATAGCTCTTTTTGCTGACCCGCAAATTTCAGTTTTGGTGGTGGGCTTTTTGGGTAAGAAAACACCCTTTTCCCATGATTTTTCATAGCATTTATATACTTGTGGCTCCTATTTCTCTTTGAATTTTTATTTTGACTTCATGGACAGTCCATCCTGACCTAGCTGGACTGAGACCTACAGCTTAATCACTGGAATGAATTGAGCAATTCATCATCACCAAAAATCTAACTTTTTTTTGGTAAGTGTGTTATCAATAACCAAGCTTCAGTTCTCCTAGCTGTATTTGGTATTAAGCATAATTCAATAAACAGTTTTTATGGATAATTCTGGTTTTATTATAGGTGACCCCCAAGCACTTCCTAGTGAATATTCAATAACTGGAAGCAAAGATGTTTTGCAGTGGGTACTCAGAGAATATGTCTTTCTCAGCAAATGAGTGCAGTTCTTGAAGTTGGTTTTCAGTGTGTCTACTCCTTTTCACTTTCTTTTCTTGTGGATGCACAAGACTTAAATGTCATATCCTTTCCCAACCACATGACATCAATATCTACTGATGTCAGCTATTTACTAGACTTGTTCTACCAGCATTCTTACTTTCTGGCCATCTAGAATGATGCATACAAACACAATTTAAAGTTCTCCAGGATTTTTAGGCATCCACAGTTCCTTCTGCACCATTTCATAGGTCCGCAACAGAATAGGATGTCAATAATTACCCCACCATACTGCCAGTAATAAACCATCTGTGCAATGGATTAGAAATTCATTACATGGTTCCTTAAAATTAAGTAAAGCTACTTCTAATGGAACTTTATCTCGTCAAACCTGTGGAGAACTGTTGCCCTAATAAACCAGATCAATTGAAGTTCTGGTCTCTAGCATGGAACTCCCTCCTCAGCGTTATAATAGGTAGGTTTGCACTGTCATTCATTAGCTCTATTGTCATTGACTTGCTAATTGAACCCTTTGCCAAGTGGGAATAATCTAGTACCTAACCCATAAAATACTAAATGTTCAGGAAGACAATAGGATAAAATACATTTTGTCTCAGTAATGAAGCTGTAATTAGGCACATTACAATTCCATATCTATCCATAATAAGGACATATAACTACAAGCAAGCAGGGAAATATACCAACTTTAATTTCCAGACAAGTGTTATCAACCAGACATTTTTAAGGATGTACACAGAAAGCAGAAAGACATTTTGTAAGAATACAACTTGGGTCATGGCTGTGCCCTTCCACCTCTTTAATGTTTACTTCCAGAATTTGGCTTTCAGAGGAAAAAAAGGTATCCTTTTTTTTTAGGGTAGAGATTCAATCCTGTTTGTAATATGCTTTTGAGACACTTGGAGAAAAGCCAGCTTATAAATGCTAAGTATTCTTATTTGTTTTCTTTGTTATTATAATATTTTCCCATCGCTTTAGAAAACCAGACACCTTTCCCCTCTGAAACAAAAGCTTCCACATTAAATTTATCTATTCTACAGTTAAAAAGCATCTAACATTCCGGGAAGAAAAGAATAGAAAAGTCACAGCATAGAATACAATCTCTTCTTTGTGAAAATTTCTGTCATATTTTATCTGCATCCTACATCTACATATGAATGGACAAGTATTCATCGTGAAACCATTAGGCCTTCACAGGATGAAAGGAAATATAAATAGTTTGAGAAATGAATACAAATACACATGCGATATGTGTGCTTTTTTCCAGCATGATGTATGGTATTTTTCTGCTCTGCATTAGACCAAAATATGAGCACATTAAGGTCTTAAAGAGTTGGAAGTGTTCAAAAAAATCCTGATTGGAACCAGAACCAGATCAGAAATTTGAGCAGGCTTTGAGCTACTGTACCTTAACTCCAGCCAAACTCAATGAGCCCTTTGTGAGATCATTTAAAGTGCACGTGTAAATCCCTGCTTGCCCAAGGCAGTCCTAAGTAGCCAGAATTATAGATCCCCTATCTGCTTATCATCTCACCCAGACCAATTCTTTAGCCCTCTCTTAAAGAAAAAAAAAAAAATTTTTCTTATCCCAGACCTTCAGAGCATGATTTAACAAGTGTCTCCGCTTCTTCAAGCTGTATCTCCATAGTCATACCATAGTTGCTACGCAGAAGTGGTTCTATCAAAATATCAGCACCTCATCTCATCTAAAAAATGACATCGGTCTTGTTCTGAACTCTAAACAAAGTGTGTCAAAACTGCCAAAAAATTTAGGTTAGTTCTTCTGTTAGAAAAGCCTTTTTAAAGTGTTTATATTGGTGGACAGGTGTAGGGAATTCAGGTGAATGAGAATCCCACCCTTTAATTTCTGTTACATTTGTGTCCATTGCTCTGGTCAAATGGTCACAGTCCTACTGATCTAAATGGATAAACAGCAGTTTATTTTACCTTAGAGATTTTATTTCCCATATTTGAATATGGAACACACAGGAAGCAATCTACCACCTACTAGGAAAAATTAGTTCAGAGACAGTCATCCATACCACCTGCAAAATGTAAGAAATGTGAAGATTATTCTCTGAAATATACTTCCAGGTGTATGAAACCAAGATTCACTTTTTACAGCTTAAAGTTTTAGCTACCTACAGTAATGTGTCACGTGATCTTACAAAAGAATTCATGGCAGTGGTAATTTCTGGTGCTTGTATTAAGATTTTGAAATTATTACTTTATAATTAAAAAATATTAAATATTAAAAAATATTAAAAAGTATTAAGTGTTAAAAATATATTTCTTAAGGTGCATTTGAAATATGACCTTGGAATTAACTTGACCTTTAGTGTAAACAAGCTGAATTTTCTGGCTGCAAAGTGCTTGTCTGCTCTTGACCCACACTTTATGCTCTTCCTACACTTACTTTTCTATGGGAAGCAATACATCTATGAGATAATGACCAAGAAATCAAAGCTCCTTGGGTTTGGTTTTCTCAAGTCTGCAGCACTGAAAATATAAACTGAAACCCCTTTTTCAGGGTGATCCTGTGCAACCTACTCTAGGTGAACTGGCTTTAGCAGGGGGTTGTACCAGATATGTCCAGAGATCCCCTCCAACTCCAACTCCAACTGTTTTGGGCAGACTGATTCTGTCTTAAAAGGCTCATGTTAGGACTTGAGTCCTGTCTGAAGAGCCTCACTTGGGACTTCCACAGACACTCTCTTCCCCCAGACCTGTGACGTCTGTATAAGTACAGTTCCTGGACTCTAAGCCTGGTCTGAGTTTTGCTGTAGGTGGCTCTACGCCTGCTCTCGCTCTCTACCAAGCATGGCTTGCTCCCTACTCTTTCTGAGATGTTTTCAGAGCAGCTTTTTCACCTCGTATTTTTCCAAAGGTTACTGCATGTTACTGTCCTTGACTCTGCATAGAAGTATGTTGTTGTGTCTTTGCCACTGAGGCAACTACACCAGCATGTCAGGTCTCCTAGCTTGCCTTGCTTGGTGGAGCAAGCAGAGACCTCCAATGACAGCTACTAGGTTATCTTGTATTAGTAAATGCAGCAGGCAAAGGCAAAAAGATGTATTTTTAAGCTAGGGGGTTCTTGCAGTATTTCATATTAGCAGCTCTCTTAATGATAATGGTGTTTAATTTTAGGTCAGCATAATCTCACTGGATCAGCCTGTGAACCACCTGCTCCCTTTTAGCAGCTGAAACAGGTTGAAAGCATTTCTAAAATTTCTGTTTGGTGGTAGATTTACTCATTAACTACTCTGCTCTCATGTTTCATGTTGTAGATGCAAGATTACTTTTGTAGAATTTCTGTCTCAATATTTGAGTGAGGTTTCCAATTAACAAAGAACTTTTTCCCTGAATGGGCTCTCTAGAAAGGAGAAAGCTCTCCAGATTTAGAAAAGCAACAACTATGTCTTGGTGAAGAAAAACTTGCAGCATAACCTGGAATGTGTTTCTTGTGCTAGATAGGTAGTCATTGGTATCTTAAGAGTAACATCTTTTTTGTTCACTCTGTTTAAAAGCTCTGCAAAACTCAGGACTTAACTCTGCACTTCATTAATTTTATGGCATTAAAAGCCCTTGCTTGATTTGACATCTTGCTACTCTTTCACTATCTCAGGGGTCACAGCAGCTACAAAGCTGTCCTCATGTCTTTTCTGCATTTCTTTCTGATTTTGCTCCGACCGATCAACAAGGCAATTTTAAAAGGATTGTACTGAATGGTGTTGTCCTTTCAGCTTCAAGAAGGGTGACTGCATGGTGTAAAAGCACATTATAAAGTTATGAGACTTGGTTTGAAAACAGATGAGGGAGGGAAGCAAGGTAATGTAAGTAAAATCATAAAATGAATTTTATGTATCATTAATTCTGATAACTGATTTTATTACTTTAGAAAATTATTATGGCAATCTGCTACAAAATACTTAATCTAATTTAAATTTCAGAACAAATTTTTTTGGCAAATCACTGTAAGCAATATTTTTAATCAATAGAGTGAAGCTAATTTAGACTTCAAATGCTTCAAAAATTATGAGTTTGCTAAGATAAGCTTTTTTCGACTTTCTTGCTTCTAGTATTTCAATGCTATTATTAGGAGAAGAATTTTGACAACTATATTCTCACTCTGTATGTACAAAAAAAGAAACCAAAATGCTGAACACAGATTATAGCAATGTTTTTACAGAAAATGCTCTATTTATGTGGTGGCAGTGACTCAAGCTCAAGATCTAATTACCTACCCGCTAAATGAGTTGGCAGTAGATTCAGATCATTTAGGGTCTGTCTGCTTTTTCCTATCAGGGCTGGCTTATGTCCTAAACTGGAGTAAAGTTTAGGAAACTAACCCCGCCTCCCCACTCCACCCCTCACCCCACCTCTTTCCATCCTAGAAGCGTTTATCTTCTCCAAATTTCCACCAGAATTGTTCTGGCCAGCATAAACCAGAAGAAAACAATCGAGGCAACTTTGAGTTCTCAGTCTTCTGTACAGGTCTTCTAAAAATGAAAATATACCCCATGATACAAGGCAACAAAGCTGCTTCTCTTAAACACGTCCTCTCCTCCTTCACCTATACATTGCCATTTAACCTGGGATTATGCTGTATGTGCTAACACAGTCCTTTCAAATGGCTCCAAGACCCTTTGTGCTCTTGTGAAATTTGAGGGCATTTTGGTTTCATCCCAGGATGGCAGTGTTTTCCTATATTTTCACTGCCTGTGTGGCATCTAGTAAAAAAGCAGATTGTATTTCTGCATGCTCACCTGAAGTCTGTTGCTACCATTCTGCTTGTATTCATCTCCTTTCAAATACTTGGGATATTTCTCTTGTCAGTTCTCTGCCCAAATGCCTGGTGCTTGTGTCTAGGACTCTTCAACCTTGATTTAAATGCTTGTATGAAGAACTGAGTTCCCATACTCCAGAATATATTTCTTACTAGTACTGCTTTTTGACTTCTTTTGAATGGTCTTTGAATCTTGCAAATACAGGGCATATCTTACCTTTCTTTTAAGGCCAATCAGAAAACTTGCAGATACCCTAAGGATATTAACTGTGCTTTTAATAGATTTCTTTGCATTCAAGATCAGAACTACTTTTACTTTATTCCCTATAGCATCTGAAATATAGAGGTACTCATTTTTTGGGGCCTTTGAGAAATGACCCTAATAAATTCCCTATTGCCGCTGAGATGAAGTTGTGCAGCCCATGAAGATCTCCTATTTCCCACATCTCTAACCAAACAGTAACTCTTTTGTATGTCTATAACCAATTCAAGGAGCAAGTTCCTGCCTGCAGTTAAAGCTGAAATATTGATTTAAAATAGGGTTCAGCTTTGCCTGGAATAAAGATAGTTGGTTTATCCAGGAACTTTGATGATGTAAGCCAGAGAGCTCTGCAACCTACCTATTATAGTTTAATTTTATTCAAGGATTTTGGAGGATATGTGGGAAGGAGGGTGAGAGTGCTGCAGTTTTTTCTGCTTTTCTCAGGGTATCAAAAGCACATGAGGTCGGCCCTCCTTGCCATAGTAAATGAAGATAATAAATGGAAAGTACATGTGTGTGTGAAAAAAGGAAAAAAAACCTACACTGAGATAGTTATGGGAAAAACTTCAGGAAAATTACCTCCTCTCATACTAAGTCTGTGCTGATAAAATGTAAAGCATTCTGTTACATGGGGTTTTCTGCTGGTTAACAAGAGTGCTCAGACTGCCCAACACAATCAAGTCATAGACGAAATGTCAGCTGCAAGAAAGAAATGAAAATTTTTCCTTCATAAAAAGTCACTGGTCTCACACTCTGGCTTTGACTCAATTATCATTTCTTGATGAAGCTCTGAACTGTCAATCCCACACTTTCAATGAGATAAGTAGTAACACCTAGTATGCTTCCATAGTATGCTTCCATAGCATACTTCTACCCAGCAGAAGAATATAAAAGGTTCCTCTACCTTTTATATTTCTATATTAGCTTTGGGGTTTTTTAGGCAAGTGTTAATGTGTGATGAGAAAACATTTATTTTCCCCACTGTGATAATTTTCTATATGTGACACTCTTTTTGCCTTTTGGAGGTGGAGAGTCCTCAGTCTACTGAAGAAGGACTGGAACCAGCTTCACAGCATGCACAGAAATCAGTGAAGGAGAAAGGCAATTCTGGACAGTGAAGTGCCTTGAGTTCCCATGCTGAATGCCCTTGGGCACAATGTTGAATTTTGCCACCAGTTTGCTCTGTTTCTGTCTGCCTTCCACCCAGATGTCTCAAGGGTCATGAGGGATCACAAGGAATAATCGTTTTGTGCCTAAGGGTGTTCAAGGGCATAAGAATCAAGCATGGTCCTTGTTCATTTAGGTGCATGGTCTTACCACTTACTAGATTAATCCTGCTGAACTACTAAACCTAGGAGAAAGTGGATTTGATGGGTGTCACATTTGAAGTCTGTTTCAGAGCATTATTGCTCTTTGCTCACTTTGCTTTCAGTTAGCTTGCTGTTACAAAGCTAAAAGAGTGCATCAGTGTGAGACCTCCAATTCCCGATAAACAGAAATTCTTTCCTCCCATGAGACTGAATGAATCCAAAGGTACTGTAGCCTTCAAAGAGCCTGAATTCTGAATCAGTATTGAGATAATTCCATCCTGCCTGCTTCCTCTTCCTGGGATAAGTGTAGCCACATGGGAGGAGTGGTGGTAGTAAAGACATGCATCTTACTGTGCCACATATGCTTGAAGAATACCCTTGGTTGCCTGTGGGGATGAATCTGAAATTAGACTGTTTAGACATATTTAATGCACTAGACTCTTTTCTGAAATGCTGGAAGAGACCTAGGCAAGTCATTTCACCTCTCTGTGCCTCTGAGGCACCTCATGCTGTCAGATTTTTTTAGACAAATGGGATGCATTTCAGGCCAGGGCTAGACTTGACTTTATTCTGTTACAGCTAACCTGCAGGAATCCCTTTCTTTCTAAAGAATTACAGGAGCAGAAAAACATTAAACTATTCATGGACTAAAAAGAAGGCATTGGAAAATCACACAGAAGGCACTGTTATCTGTATATCAGCTCGTTCACTGCTGAAATCACTCCTAGTGCTACCTAGTCACCTCTGCATCCATAATGTGCCAGCGTGTCTCTACCCCAAGTAGTGTGCTGATAGCATTTGAGGTCTCAAGACACTGACAACTTGTCTTTGGAAAGCTGTAAGTGTCTAAACTTATTCATCTTTCAGGTAATCTGATCTGGCTAGCATAATTTTGTTCCCTTGGTCTTTTTGTCCATATGTCTCTGTATTCAGCCCCCTGGCTTGGTTTCCTGTCTCACTGTCACTTTGAATTAAATGTATTCCCTCCCATTAAATCAGTCATGTTTGTGCTGTCATTCTCCTGCATGTCTGACGATCCTAGTCTTCACTTAACTTGATTTGCCATCCACTTTGGCTTTTATAGATGAGCTTTCCTGCCTTCATCTGCAATAATGCTCATACAGGTGAGAGCACATGTAACTGCTTAATGGCACTTCTTCATTAATGTAAAGCCTGGAGGCTCATGTAAATTCCCTATTTTCACCATATTTCCATCAGCTTATGTCAGATGAAGTACCAGTTGAGAATTTTTCTTCCCAGCTCTCTCCTAAAAGCCTCTGGAAAATCTCTTGAGTGCAAGTCATGAAGAAGCATCTCGCATTGTTACTCTTGAAATTGCTGTTTAGCATAGACAGGTGATACAAAAAGGGAATGTCTAATTCCCACTCCTAAAATGATGCAAGAGAAATACTGCTTCCATATGCAAGCTGACTCAGAAAGAAACTTAAAGGTGAATTTAGTTTAATCTTGAGCCAGAAACCCCAAAACCTGGAAACCAAGCCTTGATGAAAGTCTGTGGGACTGTGGCCCTCAGCACTGAGGTTTGTGAGTATTAGGCAAGTGAGAATTAAGCCTGAGTTCTGCTTTGTTTCAGTAGTGTCTGGGCTTCACTTGTACACAGATCCTCTCTATTACTGACATAGAAAATCCTCTTAAAAACAACAGAAAATATTTAACAAAATGTTTACTTTAGCCAGACCACTAAAATTTGAATGCAGCCGATTAAATCACTTGCAAGCTCTAAGAGTATTGTCTACGTGCCTCTGAAAATCTGTGTCTTAGTACCTGTAGAACAGATTTTTGTCTGACTTAAAAATCATGGTAAATACAATCATGAAGTGGTGTAGCTGTGTGAATTGACATCTATGTGTTCCAAAACCACTTTCAAACCATCATGCTTCAATCAAAATTGACAGAATAAATGATGTAAAAATGTTGTATTTGACAGCTTTCATGAAATTATGGGCTTAGGCACTCAAGAAAAGCCTCTTAAAACCTGCAGATGGAAACACAGCAGTGCCTTTTCTTTTCTGTTTTAAGATACTTAGAGAATACTCCAGAGAGGAGGCCCACTGGAGACACGAGACTTCACTAGAAACTAAACTTTACTCTTTCTGCAGTCAGAAATCTGGTAAAATTAGGCATTTAAAAATTCAGGCACAGGCCTCTCCAAACGCTTCATTTGCATTATTCCTGAGCTCCACTAAATACCTTGGGGAAAGAGTTGCTAGATCTTTCTGGAACAAGAAAAGTGCTTCCACAAGCACTTAAATATTTACTCACTGAAAAGTGATTAATTAACTTTCTGGGATGTTTTCTATTTGTGTAATTTGCTGCAATGTATCCATCAGGGCAGTTAATTTAGTGACACAAGCACAACATGAAGAAATGCCATGTCAGCCAAAGTTAATGTCTTTCCCTACCTTATGCTGGAGATCGCTACTGTTCACAAGATTTGTACTATTTACAAGAGGATGTAGTGTCAGGACAAGGGGAAATGGCTTCAAACTGAAAGAGCATGAGTTCAGACAAGATATTAGGGAGAATTTTTTTACTGTGAGGGTGATGAGGCAGTGGAGCAAATTGTCAAGAGAAGTTGTGGCTGACTGGCTGAGCCATCCCTGAAAGTGTTCAAGGCCAGGCTGGATGAAGCTTGAGGCAACGTGGTCTAGTGGAAGATGTCCCTGCCTAGGGAAGGGGGGTTGGAACTAGGTGATCTTTAAGGTCCCTTCCAACCCAATTCATTCTAAAATTCATTTCATAATCCATTCTATGATTAGTGGCTGTTGTGGTCCCCAGTGAGACCCTAGGTCGTTGAGGAACCAGAGGAGCTCACCAAACAATGCTTGCAAGCTGCTTGATGGGTACCTTTTTGGATGAGCTGCCTCTTCCCTCTAGGAAGCCAGGCAAAAAGAGCTGTTTCAACTTCTTGATGCAGCCCACAAATTTTCTACATTAGGAGAGGGCAAACTCTGTTCACTCAGCTGATAGTCAACAAAGCATGACAGATCTTAAGGTCAATTGTTCTTTTTATAGATGGTGGTGGATATACAGTAGGGGAACACACAGCTGGCTCAGGAGCCTGGTGCTGTCTTCAGTCTTCTTAAGTTTCAATTTTGTCCATCAGTGGCAGTGTTTCCACTCGTGTTGGCTGGTTCATCATGGTATACAGGAAGGGAGTGAGACACAAGATGCCACCTCACTAACGTATTTGGAGGTTTGCAGTGGGACCTTGAGGCTGAATGTGAGGATGAACTATAGCATGAAGTGTTAGGAGAGCAATTCTAATTCCTTTGGTTGTGATGGTTGTTAGAAAATCACTTTCTTTTCTGTGTCTGTTTTGCAGCTGAAAGTCTGGGGAGGAGGGGAGTCCTGCACAGAATTCCACATGGGACTGGAAGAGGTCATGGCAGGGGAGCAGATTTGTGACAGCTCCATCCCTTAGTGCAATGCAGTGTGTTATAGGTCATCAAGGTGGCTGTGAACTAATCAGAAGAGCTTTGTGGCACAACAGAGCCCAGCAGCTTCTTGTTACAATCCCAGAACGGCTGCAGAAGAGGAGCACTGCCCAAAGTCATTTTCCCTGGTAGGTGGGCTATGGAGCATAAAGCAAAGCAGAAGTGGAGTGTCTAAAGGCTGCTGGTTCCAGCACACTTGAGGCAATATATGGAAGAGACGGCAGTGATTTTTTAGCTTTCCCTTGCCTAGACCTCCACAGTCAGTTGCTTTAAGTAGTCTAACAACAACTTGGTTCCCTTCACTGACTTTGTCATACTTCCATCTATTGCCATGAGTCAGTTCAACCCCTTGGCTTAACTCTGTGCTGCATCTGGGCTTCAATTTATGTATCTAGGTGTTATTTACCACACATACAGTTTCATTGTTCTCAGAGTCATTTGGTTTCTATTTGATTTTGATTTCATCTTGTTCAAATAGCAAAGTCTGTTGCTTTTCTCCTTCAACACCCCATTAATATCATTTTTCCAGAGAAGAATTTTGCCTTCTGCAATTTTTTTTTCAGTTGTTGAGAGGAAATATAATTTGTCTCTAAAGCCATCATCTTACACTCTTCTTAATTATGGAAGGTACTACAGATGTGAACTGCCTTCCTGAACAGTTCATTTTAGCCTTTAGTTCCTACACTGTCTGAGGAATTTAGTAGAATGATGAGCATGAAATCCAAAATAGGACAAAAGTTGGACTGTTATCACATCACTTTGCTTATAAATAAAAATTGACAAGGCAGCCCCTAGACATTTTAAACCGGTTCACGTTTTGGAAGTGTTCTTACAGTTGGAAAATCCAGTTTCCTTTTGTTTAGTTCAAGTGCAACATTTTCAGAGGGCTGAGTACAGACTAAAATGTTTTGTGTAGCCATTCTGAGTGGTGACAGCTAGTACTGAAGTCCTTCAGTTGTTTTTTCATTGCTTCTATCTTCTGAGGGATGATACCAGCTTCTC
This sequence comes from Corvus kubaryi, assembly GCF_017639235.1. NCBI lineage: Eukaryota > Metazoa > Chordata > Aves > Passeriformes > Corvidae > Corvus > Corvus kubaryi. The sequence continues at coordinate 15,506,021 of NW_024582059.1, read as the reverse complement.
AGTTGTCCAGGGTTCTTGCCTTAGTGCACGCCATGACAAGACCTCCTTCCTCTTTAAGCAATGTCTTTTAAATGGACTGAAAATCACCCACAGTGACAGCTCCTTTATTGCTTCTAGAAACTATGAAAATATATACCCTTAAAAAACTGTTCTCCTGTGGTGGTTTGAATAATGTGCTTCTACTTTACAAATGGTTTCCAGATAATGTACCACGGGGGAAGCCCTTTATGCCCTCGAAGGCATATCCCTTGCATGCTGTATATCAGCCCTGAGGTACATAAAATTTTTAACAGTATCCCTTGTGTTTAAGATTTCTTCCATTCACACAGCATTTCGTTATTACTTATTTTTATGGGCAGTGAATCTCTGGTGTCCATTACACAGATCAGTGTTTACTATCCCTCTTAGTGTGTTTCATTTAGACTACAGCTTTATAGTGCATCTTCTTTTTTCTCTCCACTGTCTTACTATTAAATACTGCTGTTTGGCCTTTGTTCATGCACACATTTTTTTTTTTTTTTAGAAAAAGCTTTATTCCAGTTGTAATGCCCTGCTTTTTAAAAATATTTCCAACACTGTAAGTCAATTTTTGCAAGAATTTACTGAAAGGGTAGGTGAGAATACAGCTAAATGCAATCCATGATGTAATGGTTAAAGAAAAAGTGTTTTGTACTGTGCTAGAAATAGTTTTCAGGACTTAAGACCAAAAGAAATTACAACCCTAATGTAAAGAAGCTGAAAAAGTGAACTGCAGCACAAAAACCTCCCTGTGTTTGGGCTGATGTTCCATCTCACTAAATGCTGCTGTCTTTGTATTCATAACCCACTAATCTGGTTGGCTGAGAGATGGATTTAATATATTAATATTTTATTAATTATTAATTATTAATATTTTATTAATATATTAATATTTACCAAAGGAAAGTAATTATTTGTCCTTATTTACTTCCTTTTAGATAAAGAGTGACACAAACCAGGGGGAGTAGTACAGATGCAGCTGGCCACCCAGCCATCATGGGCATGGAATTCCATAAGAATAGCTGTCTGTATGGAAACTTTGAGATATGAGTGCTTGTCTTCTGTCTGTTTTGAACCAATTTGCCTAGAACAGGTAGATTTTTCCAGAACAGGAACTCTATCTCACCACACAGCTGTGCTGTTTTTCTGCTCCATGTTATCTTACCCTGCGGTAGAACATCTTGTTCTACTGCTAAATCTCTCCTGAATGGCTCAAAAACAAGTCTTCACTTTGACACAAGGTATCTGAGGACATTGTTATATTTTGGTTGCAACTGTGAAAATTCAAAGCCAAAGCATTTTCTACAGAGAAACAACTTTTCTCCCAGTTACTGGTGCGGACACACAAAAAAGGATTTCACAGATTAAAAAAAAAACCAAAAGAACCCTACCTAGCTGTAGTCAGAACACTTATGTGAGGACTGGACATGGAATACGTAAAAACAGTCTAGAGCAATATATCTGGCTGACTGAATTCATCGCTGAAATTTGTACTACATATTTTCTATAGCAAAGAACAGAGTGGGTTAAGAAATGCCAATTTTTCTATTCATCCAAAGGAAGAATTCTGAGAAAGTATTTCATCCCCCTCTTTGTCTGGAGGACTAGAAAGTACAGGTTATACGTTGTAGTATAGGAGAATCCTGAGGAGATGATGTAAGCAAGAAAGTGTATGAACAGTGACTTAAGGGGAAAAGCCATCTTCTGTCAAGCATTACTCTCACTAAAGGATGGTGTGTAGTCCTGGTCTGTTGTTATAAAACTGGAAGGTATGTCCTGTTAGATATTTGCTAGCAGAAGGAGAAAATGGCTGGTGCCATTGCAGCTCCCAAGGCTTTTCCAGATGCTGCTTCTGCAGTGGCAGCAAAGGAACCAGTATAAACTCATTTTTTTATTGCCCTCTGCAATGGAACAAGGAGCAATATTAATGCTTTTAATTATTTCATTTAGTTTCCCAGTAAGACTGAGGTTTTAGAGTATTCCCATCTTTTCATTGGAAAGTTTTCCGTTGGAAAGCTTTATGACCAGCTCCATCAGCCCTAATGTTTTTAGCACCATTATAAATGAGGTTGAGCTTCTTCTAAATGGAAAGACATAAAAATCTTGTCAGTCTAAGCAGTCTTGGTTTTGGGTTTATCGGATTCTCAGCAGCTCATCAGCTGACAAACTTTTTCAAATAATCTCTGAGAACAAGATCAAAAGATCTGAAACTGTAATGTAGACTCTAATTAGGCTGTCAGAAGTTATGCAGCCGGGAAGATAATTCAGCAGTTAATCGGGGCATATCTAATACTAAGAAAAATATGTTTATTCAAACTCAGATCTTAGTGCATTTCCATTGAAGTCTTCTCCACATTGTCATTTTCAGTAAAATGTTCATAGCAAAATCAAGTAATTTTATAGTTAATGTTTCTCATTCCTTAAGTAGGACTTAAAGTATTTAATACTGCAATTTTTCAGTTTTGAAGAACTGTATGTTTCAGTTCTGTTTCAGAAGAGAAAATCAAGGTAAAACTATCCATATGAAATGAAATTTTAAAGATGAGAACAAAAAAGTTTATATAAAAGACTAATATCACACTGTAAAGCAATTATTTTGGAATGTCTACACAAAAGAGAGTTTTATATTTCAATTCTCTTTAATGGACAACGAGTTATCAGAGTTCTACATAATTACTCATGTAAAAAGCCCCACTTTAACTGCCCAAAATTGAAGTTAGTATTAGGCTTGAATTCATCCCCTGGTTTATGCACCAAGTTGAGATATTGAAAGCAGAGCACTAGTCATTTGAGGCTGATTCCATCAGTGCCAAGAGATGGACACATGCGGACCATTCACATATTCGTTTTCATTTTCCCTCTGTACGTGCCACACTCTCTCAACCCAGTTTGCAGGGAGCTGAGGACAGGTATGTTTTATGTGCTGCCTAAGCCTATAACAGATATGTCAAGTCCTTGGACACCTCCTCAGTCTTGGACTAGATTTTTCAAAAGACCCTTCACATGAATACCCAATTTCTATTACTTTTGCTTTCTTCTGTTCTCAGCCTCTGGTTTTTGCTGAGGCAGGGTTTCAGCAAACAAGTTGGTGGGTGAATTAATGCCTTTTCTGTTTCAGGTTAGGTGAAGATGCTCTTGTCAACAGCTTCCAGGCAGAGTCCAACCCATTTGCTAGGCTGGAGAGTGTTGAGAAGGGTTTGAAACAGTCCACTTCTTATCTCAGTGTTGTCATTAAATTTGGCTTCCACATATTTGTTTTAAGACTGTCCAAGTAGCCTTAAAGCATAACCTGAGAGCATGGAGAAAAAGCAAGAAGGTCTCCTGGCTGAGGAAGGAGGGTTACATCCCTTGGTGTGTAGACATGCTTTCATGCTCCCTACCTTTGGAAGAAAACAGGAAAACAGCCTGACTACCAACTTCACTGCACATTATTTGCTTGTTTAGTGGTATCCAGGTTCAGCTGGCACCTGCTGTGTAAGCAACCAAGGTCTCTAATGTCCATCTGCTGTTCAACTATTTTATTTGATAACAGCTGATGCCAAGCTCTGGTGTACCTCTCTGGCATACTCAGCCTTTGAGCACAGAGAGTTTCATATAAAGAAAAGAACTGAAACTGGGACTGGCTGATGAAAACAGATACAGTGAATCAACATCATCCTCCCAGAGCGAGCAAAAGGCAAACCACAACTTGCTGCAGATTGCAGGTGGGCCAGAATCCAGTGATCTGTGCCAAATGATAACAACAGAGATTTGGAGCCAGCTTGTGCCTTTTTATTTCTTTTAAGATGTGCTGAATGCTTCATAGAGTCTCAAAAATATTCCATGAGAATGCAATTCAGCTAACATATCACTTTGTAATTAATGGCTCTCACTTGCTCTTTTTTTTCCTCTTAAATGGACACATTTGCATGCAGTCATCATCTCTCTTTATACAAACCCTTCTGTTCCTACCAATCACTCAGCTGAAGTCATAGCCCTTTTTTTGTGACACCAGCATGGGTTGCTATGTGATTATGATGTTAAGGAGAGTACATTATGGCTCCAGGTGAGGAATGAGCAGCAGGGGCAGACAAAATTGCAACTCAAAAATATACTGCTTGCATGCAAATACTGACATTGTCATATCACAAATGTTACAGTGTAACATTTGCAGAATATGGAACATGCAAATGATTGTAAGCAGAGTGGTTTTCCAGGCTCTCCAAAGTTCTCTAGCAACCATTACTTTAAAAAAAAAAAAGTGAATGTGCATGATTTCTTTGTGAGCATGAATTCTTAGGGTTTACTGATTTGTTTTTCTCTTCCATGAGGAAATATCTGTTCCGCTCAACTTTTTTAATTTCCCGTGTGTTCCCACTTTTACATTTTCCAGTTCTTAGCTGTGTGCCTCAGCCAGCAGGCAGTTCTGTCTGAACACAGCCTGGATGCTCAGAGTCTGTGCTGCCAGCAGGCAGTTCTTTCTCAGAAGTGAAACTTCTTCAGAAACTAAGCCCAACTTCAAACAGGAGTACATCAGTTGTGTTGGGCATTTGGGCATTCTTGCCCACAGGAAGTGCAGGGAAACTGTCAAAATTATTTCAAATGTGTGCTTTTTAAAATGTGTGACAGGGATTTTTTACAGCTGTGATGTTCTGATTAACGATCATACATCATCTTGAAACTTAACACAAAAGGGTCTTTGATGATCTCTTACTTAGCTGTCATGATTATGTCACTTTTGGGCCTTTTCATGATATTTTCTTGCTATTAGTAATAACAATTGGTAGAAATAATTCTGACTAGAAATAAAAAGGCCTCTCTTCCCTAGATACAGAGAAAAGAATAAATTGTTGCCTTAAATAGTTTAGGATTCTGAGGATACCAGAATAGCATTTTAGTAAGAATTTACTACAAAAATATCATCCATTGAGACTGAGGTTTTAATTAAAGCATTCCTGCTGTTTCAAATGGGAAATGTTTTAACTCTATTAAAAATCAGAAATTAGTTTGTTCATCAAGGATGAAGGTAAATGAAACCTCTTCAGCACATGTACCATATCTGGATTTGTATTGCAGCAGGCTGACAACTGTATTTATTACCTGTATTGATTCCTTAGCACTTTTTTTTCCCCAGTGTTGACTAGGAGACATTTCTGATTTTCCTACCATAAAACAGTCCTCAAAGTAAAAAGAAAGTTGAAAGTCTTCAGAATCATGCTTTTCAGCACTGATTAGAGATGGGTGGAATTCAAATACTGTTCTATTCCTTGATCTTAAATTAAGGCCAGTCTGAAACCTACACAGCTGGAAAATGCTTCTGGTGGGAAAGTCAAAAGAGGTAGGGTCCTTTCCCTGTCCACTAGTGAAACAACAAAGAGTTTTCCCCCTTCATGGTATTTGGAAAGCTTGCAAAAAAATATTGCAAACAAACTGAAAAAAAACCCATGAAAAAGCATTTTTCATGTATACTTGCAATCCCAAAACTTGACTGGAGTAAAATACTTCTGCCTTTATCCTGCCCCTATTTCAGATTAACTGCAAGTGCTCTCTGGATTTATATATTGTGAAGTGAATCTCTTTTTGCAGCAGTACTCCTCACTGAGTTGAGAGGCTCAATGTGAGCTGGGACTGTGGTCTTGCAGCCCAAAACTCCACCCCTGTCCTGGTGTTGTGGCTTAAGCCCAGCTGGAAATTAGGTAGCACACATCTGCTTGCTGAACCCTCCTTTTCCCCCCCTCCACCGCACTGGAACTTGTAGGTTTAGATAAGTAAAACTTGTAGGTTTAGATAAGAACAATTTAATAGTTGAAAGTAAGGTAAAATACAGTAATAATGGTAAAAAATGGTAATAATAATGATAATAAAAAGGGTAAAACAAGTGATGCACAACACAGTTGCTCACCACCCACTGACCAATTCCAGACCCCCCTTCCTGAACCCAGATCAGCCCTTCCTTCTGGGTAACTCCCCCCAGTTTATGTACTAGGAATGACATTCTGTGGTGTGGAACATCCTGTTGGTCAGTTTGGGTCACCTGTCTCAGCTGTGCTCCATCCCAGTTTCTTTTGCTAACCTACTCACTGGCAGAGTATGAGACAAGGGGAGGGAAAAAACATCTTCAACTTAAGATAAACATGACTTAGCAAACAGCAAACCGTCAGCGTGTTATCAACAACACTCTCATTCAGAATTCAAAACACAGCAGTGCAACAGCTCCTGAGCAGAAATTAATTTTACCCTGGCTGAAACCAGGGCACCTGGGCTGCATCAGAGACATATGACCAACAGGTTGAGGGAGGTGATTAACCCCTTCTACTCTGCTCTCATAAGACCCCACCTGGAGTTCAGATCTGGGGTCCCTGAAAGAAGGAGGTCATGGACTTGGTGGAACGAGTTCAGAGGAAGGCTATGAAGATGATCAGAGGGATGGAGCATCTGCTGTGAAGAAAGGCTGAGAGAGATGGGGTTGTTTTGCCTGGAAACCTGTGGGTAGGCATTCCAGCAGACCGTTAGTACCTACAAGAAAGCTGGAATCTCTGTACGAGGGCATGTAGAGATATAACACAGGGTGATGGCTTTAAACTTAAAGGGTGTAGGCTTAATTTAGATATTTTTCACATCAGGGTGGTGTGGCACTAAAACAGATTGCCCAGAGAAGTTATGATACCATCCCTGGATGTGCTTTATGTCGTGTTGGACAGGGCTGAGCCTAGTATGTCTAGTAGAAGGTGTCCCTGCCCATCTCCAGGGGGTTGGTCTAGATGGTCTTTAAGGTCCCTTCTAACTGAAACTATTCTATGATTCTATAACTCTAGGTTTGCTTAAACTATGAATGTTTCCCTGATTCCTAAAGACTTTCCTTAGACAAATAAGGAGTTATGTGGAGACCATTTTCTGGTGAGCCTGGCTGTGATTTGTAATCTTACTGCTTGGCACACTGCAAGACCAAGACTTTATCTAAGTCATAAATAGCTTCCTCTTTGGAGGAAAATGCATAATACCTTGGATCTCTTTACCCATAAAGTCTCCAGTATTAATATAACTGGACCTGTGATAGAAAGTATGCTCTTGGTTCCTCCTGCTGTTAAGATATCTTTATTCTCTTTATCCGTGTGTTAGACACCCACCACATATCCCAGCAAAGACCTGGGAAGTAGGACCTTGTGGGAAATACAGTCCAGGGACCATTAGGTGGTTGAACTATAGCAGGCAGGAGGTACCACAACAGCATTTTAGAATCAGCTCAGGTACAGTTACACAGCATTATATGTATTTGTATTAAGATGTATTCATGATTATATAGAGAATATTCATTACCCAGGGTCAGTGGCTTTCTATAATCTAGCAAAAAAAACTATCACTAAAACCTGATTTGCAAATGACCTACCAGCAGGACTGGACATAGGACAAAAATATTTGCATTTAAAATATATTCAGAGGTGGTTATCTCATGCTTTCTTTAGCTATGTAGTATTCTTTTCTTGTACAAATATTTGCTAGCCATACATGGTGGGGATTAGCATATGTGGATGTGTTGCACCAATAGATTAAATGTTAAGTAGACCTCTTCATGGGTGTGCTCAAACTAGTTTCAGAACTGTAATAGTATCTACATTTTTCATTTCATTTGGTGAGGGTGTTGGGGGGACCAGTGTGGAATGAGAAGAATGGGATGGTTATGGCAATGCTAGTTATTTTTCAGTTGGAAGGAAAGGAAAGCAAAGGAAAGCAAAGGAAGATTGTTGTTGAGACTGAAAGGAAAACCTCACCCAGTTTGACTGACCTGTAATGCTAAGATCACAAAGGAGACAGGACTTAATTAATGAATAGCAATATTCTTTCTTATTATTCCCCACTATTTCTGGCCTTGAATAGCTCCATTATTTTATGATGCCCCTTGAATTGTGTAATAGAGAAAAGAATGAGCAACTTTCAACTTAAACAAAGCAGAACTCCATTCAGCTATACTTTGACTGTTGCTAAGTCACAGTGAATGGGGTGAAAACCTTTTCAAAGACTTCCTGGGAGAATCTTGTACCTCTTGGTCTCCAGTGGAGAGAAAATATTTTTCCTCTAAAAGAAGCAAAGATATCTACAAGCTAAATGAAAAAGTTCCATAGAAGACCAAAAAAAAAAAAAAAAAAAGACAAAGCTTACCCCAAGAGCTGCTGGAGGATTAGTGTTTTTTCAAACTGGACCAGTTATTTCAGTGTCTAAGCACAGACTGTTGAAACATAGCTATTGGCATTTCCTTTGGCCTGCTATGGCTAGACAGAAAAGCAAGCCTAACCAAGCAGAGCTCTGGGATGGTTGGGCAGCTCTATAAAGTGAAATTTCTTGACATTTCTGCATATAACCTAATCAGTGCACCAGTGCTGAACATTGAAGATCTTCTGGGCTACTTTAAAAAACCATGAGATTATTTTTCTTTTGTTATTACTTGGTAATTTTTTTCCAAGACTTTATATCCTGATTTTAGTTGGGGTCAGTAAGTTCTATAAATCTGGACAGCTTAGCAAATATTGGAAGATGAGACATGTTGTGTGAATTAATAGGCTAGACATTTCAAAACTAGGTTTTGATCCACTAGGTGTACATCCTAACTTCCAGTCTACCATCTGTCCTGGTTAACTGGAGATGTCCCAGCTGGCTGGAAGTTAGCAAATGTAATGCCCACCTAGAAGAAGGATTGGAAACAGAATCCTGGGAATTGAGGCCTGTCAGCCTGACCTTGGTGCCGGGGGAGGCTATAGAGCAGATCATCTTGAGTTTCATCGTGCAGAACATGCAGGATAACCAGGGAAACAGGGGCAGATACTTTTTTTTTTTTTTTCTATTTATTATTCTATTTATTTTTCTATTTTCTGTAAATTGCTGCTAGGCCTTTTGCCCCTGATTGCCGTGGAAGCTGACACAAAGCAGTTCTGTTTAAGTTACCTTCTTTTCTGCCTCTTTTCCTGCCTAAAAGACTCAGTTTGTTGCCTGTTTGAAGATGCCCAAAGGAGCTGCCGGTACAGTTCTCATTAGTTTCCATGGAATCATAGAATCATTAAGGTTGGAAAAGACCTCTAAGATCATTTAGTTAAGCTAGCTCCACCTTGTTCACCACCGAATCATATCCCAAGTCACACTAGGTTTCTGAACAGTTCCAGGGCTGGTGATCCACTGCTTCCATGGGCAGCCTGTTCTGAGGCCTGTCTGCACTTTCAGTGAAGATATTTTCCCTAATATCTAATCTAAACCTCCCCAGTAGATAAATGCAGTGCTGCTTTTTGTCACTTGAGATGAACATGTTCACCACATGGCTTGAAAAATCAGTGCAATTGTCAGTGTACCCTGCCATGTTAGCTATAGTTGCAAATTGTTCTTTCTTTTTCCTAGTTGTAATATATTTGGATAAGAAAAAGGTGTGAGAAATGGTTATAGTGGAAGCAAAATACATGTTTTCTCATAATTCAAGCCAACTCTGTGATCATGACAATTGGTCTTGTGGTCAATTGACAGCGAGAGGGTTTGGATCTGCTTAGAGGGAAAATTAATCTTTTGAAGGAGAGCAAGAATAAATGCAAGTGGCATTACAGGATTAACATTTAAAGGACTTATAATAGATCAGTATAATTAAAATTATGGTAACCAGTAAATAAAATTATTGCTATGCCCTAGACTTTCTCAGTCCTGAGAAACACAAAGAATTTCTATAAAAAATAGGCACTACTTATTCTGACTTCCTCCACCTCACCTATTTGGACTGATAATTTAATTTCAAAATAAGACAAGAAATACTTTAAACTAGATCATTAATTTAATACTTATTAGGTCTCAGTAACTAGCAAATACCTACAGAAAACATGATATACTCAGTGCCCAGCAAATAAAAGGGAGTTGTGGAGCAGCCAATCTAATTACTTAAATCTCTCCATCCAGGGAAGAGTCTTCCCATCCCTCATTAGGATTCTGAGCCACATCTGTAGCCTGAGGAGAACAAAGACATGAGATGAAGGGGCAATGAAAGGAAAGTAGGGAAGCGTAAGCAGATTCTTATTTTGCTGAAGGAAAGGAGGATAAATGACATAGCCAGGAGCCACAGAAGTCCAGGTGAAAGTCGTATTCTGTCCTTTCTGTGCCACTGCCACTGCGTGCTGCTTGCTGTTCAGCACTTTGCTGGAAGCCCTGCACATTTCCGAATGACACCTGCTCTGCAGCCTGGCTGGGCAAGGATACCACATTGAAAAACTGCCTGTTGTGAAGTAGGACTGTGACAATTCTTGTGTCTTCCTCCCAAATCTTGTATCATCCTCTCATGACCCCTTTTTGGGTACCTACCATGCCGTCCAGGAAATCCTGTTCCCCCTCTTTCTCTTGACAAAGAGGAGCTGCACGCCCTCTGCTTGACCAGAATCCACACACTGCATCTTGCTGCACTTGATTGTAAAGTTGTTACTATAAAATTCCTGTCCCTTTTTGAATGCATCTGTACAAAGGAAGACCCACAACTTGATAACAAGGCCCTGAGTTGAGAGAGGACAGACAGATGTCCTCTGTACTGATTTCACTCCTACTAACAGATGAGATACCAAGGGGGCTGCTTAGACACGGAAGAAAACAGGTCTTCAATCTTCCTTGCAGAGGAGGAGAATGGCTAAATGAGATTTAGGGAACTGGAAATTTAAGAAGTTAAAACACAGGGGGACATGACCCAGGATATGGAAAACAGGTTCCCTATTTCCTGGGATCCAGAACTGGCTGGACTACGTGCATCTGTTCCAGAAAGAGAATGCATGGAAAGAACTTTAAATTCCTAGAATTGTCTTACTGGATAAGAAATAGGGAAAATTCAGATGTGTAGTGTGAGATAAACAAACCTATCCAAAGTTCCTTACAGAAACACAGTTCAAGGCCAGCACAGCAGCTTCCTGAGCAGAGCAAACTCCATGAAGTGCACTCAGGCAAATCTGAGGCAAATAGACAAACATATTAGTTTCAATCACATAAAGTTCTTTGGGAATATGAAATGTTTTCATAGGCCTATATCTAAGCCACAGGTTCTTGTCATTCAAGTAGTAGTCACTGGAATAAATAATTGTACAAGTACAGAGGTCAGTCCTGAGTGTGATTTTCTGAATGGAGAGACTACCTTGACCTGCACGAGACTAAATCTATATCTGTTAAAATGTGTAATTTAGTGATCTTGGATGATTGATCCAGACTCCCACATTTTTGGTGTGACTTGTTTGGTGTATGACCTGGCTTGTTTCATGAAGATGGTTCTGTAGACCAGGAAACCTGGACACCAAGCCAGAAGGATCATATTTCACCATCAACACAAAAGCAGAGAGGTGAGGAACTTGATCCCAAAGTCTAGCACAAGCATCAAGAGTACAGAATGTCAGATAAGGGGTTCTGGGGCATCCTCCAAATGTGAGAGAGGGAAAGTAAGAAACTCAGGAAAGACTGAGGTTGAATTTGGCTGTTTTTTCAAGAGGGTTATGATTTGATGACTCCTGTTCATGGGTTCTGAATGACTGGAGAGAGCGGTCCACCCTGTAGCCCATGGACTGTGAGAATCCTCTGTCCTTGATGCTGTCTGTGAGTCTTCTCTGATGTAAGAAAAAAGAGCAGTAGCTCTATGGTGTGTGACTCTTGAAAGGATTTAAGCAAGTAAATAATTTCCTGTAGTTAAATCAGTGTATTTCAATGTGTTGGAGCTAGGATTTTCTTTTCCTAGTCAAGTCTTTAACAAAGGGAAGATGATACAGCAGGAAAGCTGGCTTCCCTCCAAGAGCAGGGCTATATAAAGTTCAATATATTTGCAACTTTATTGCTATTCTTGAATGACAGCAGTTTTTCATATCTATTACTTGGCTTTAAATAAATAACCTTTGCTTTACATCCTACTTAATTCTATATGTAAAGTTCTGAATAATATATTACGTCAATTATTTATTAATATCAAAGTTAATTTTAATAAGTAGATGAAAAGACCACCTGGTTTCCTTTTTTAATGCTTTGCCACTGGTAAGGATTTTTAAAAATATTTTTGTTTACAGAAGGACTTGACATTGAATATAACTGCTTGAAATTTATTGCTCGTAGGTTCTGAAATCATTACAATTTTATTGGCAATTGTGTAAAATGCAGAACACGCCTGTGCTGAAGGGTTAACAAATCATCATGGACAAAATGACTGAACAAGCTATTGCTTGTGATAGCAGGGATGCATGGAATTGCTCCACCATCCTTGAAGAGTCCATTTCATGTATCTATGTGACTACTGGGAGCACAGAAAGTGCCAAACCTGCTCTGCTTCTCTTCCTGGCAGTGCTTGGTAGCAGTGGATTCAGAGAACTGTTCCCAAAACCTCACAGTAGGGAAATGTGTGATATCAGGTAGTTAATTGATGGCCTCTGAGATTTACACTGTTCAGGACTTGGAAAAATCATATTGTAAAGCCACAAGGTGATTATCCACATGCATGTGTCTGCACTTTTTTATAGAAATCATGGAAAAGATAATAAACATATATTTTCAATATATTATTTGTCTCTGAATAGTATTCTCCATAGCTAGTTCTTCATTTAAGTTGTCTTTTTGACAGCAATGGTGAGCCAAATGATGAGCAATGATGTTGCCTTTGAGGTGTATAATGGAATCTGTGGCATTGAAGTACATTCAGATGATTAAAATCTCTTATTAATACCATGGAAATATCTCAAGACTGTCACTTTCTCTGCTTGAATGTATAAAATATGTGTGCACTGCAATTTGGTTACTCAGTCGTCTGTTTGGTCTCTTCAGGGTTTGGCAGTGTGATTGAATTACTCCTTGCAGCCCATGGGTCAGAGTGCCACTGGCAAGATGCTTTCATGTCAAAGGCTGAAAGAAACTTACCTAGACTCAAAATCTTCCTGCTAGATCCTTGAAAGGTGTCAGAATGCATCTTCTTAAGACTAATGGAAGCATCTGGTGATGCTGTTTGGCTGCTTCCTTTTGGCTTCCCGCATGGGAGTCACGCCCTTTCAGGAATCTGGTCCCTGCTGTGTTGAAAGGCAGTTATAAAGAACTGCAAGTCTGTGTTATAATGTGAGCCAGGCCATACAGCTGGACAAGCTAACAGTGTTTGTGCTGGCAGCAATCAGCTCCCCTTAAAACATTTTTTAATCTTGTAGTGAAGATACAAAAACACTGATGAGTTTCTGAAGAGCTTGGTGGTTTGTACAGCTGCAACATCTCTTACTGGTTTTGACTGTTGATTAGGCTGAATTTTTTTCCACTAATATTCCCATATTATTCGCTCATTTCCTTTTCTCCTTTTCCTTGACTAGTCATCTTAACAGATTCCTTGAATAATGTAGCAAAGATTTTTATCTGGTCTGTTCCAGAAAGGATGTTTTCCTCTGCTGTAGTTCTTAATACGGTTCTTGGTGGCTGTAATATTTGAACTTGTCCTGCTTGCAATAAACTATCATAATAGTGGTTCATCCCACCAGAAAGTACAGAGCAAAGCTTTCCATAAACTTTAGAATCCTACATAGGTAGGTGTCTCAAAATTGAGGGTGACAGGTCAAGGGGTCCTTCTGGATTCTTGCTGCCTCTTGATAACCCTACTTTAAATATCACCATCTCATTGCCATCTCTCATTTCTAAAAATCAGAACCAAGTCTGATAAGCTAAGGGTCTCCTCTTACCTTTCTTCTTCTCTCTGCTTTAGCTACTTGTCTGTCTTGGATTTAGCTCTGAAGACTTTGCCTGTATGTGTTCTTCTCCACCCCCCAAAGACTCCCAAATTGAGAGATGTTTTGTCCATTGAACCTCAGTTTATTGCTTTCACTCAGAAGTCGTATTTCTAACACTTCAGATTCTGACCTGCTTCTTCCTGCGTACCTTCCTCATGGACTGAAAAAAAAAAAAAGGAAATCCAGACTCTTTTCAAGACATTTCTACTAACACCATGACAGAACCTGTCTTGAATAGAACAGAAGCTTAGGGCTCATGAATGTCTTACACTGATATCCCATGGGATCTGGATATGTTTGTATCCTGAAATTTCCTTCCTAGGATTAGGGCTAAGGGTTAGTGGTAGGGGTTAGGGTCAGGGTTAGTTAGTGTTAGGATAAATATTAAGATTAGGGATTAGGTTTAGAGTTAGGGTTGAGTTAGTGTTAGGGTTAGGAGTTAGGGTTTTGGGTTAGGGCTAGGGATTAAGTTTAGGGTTTAGCTTCAGCCTGTAAGCATCAAAAGTGTTTGGCTGCTGGGTAGCAGGGAATGGGGAATTACATAATAACGTAATAGCATATCCTGGGAGCAAGTTGTGGGTACCATAAGCAAGTTTACCTATAAATCCTTGTCCAGCTCAGATCAAGGAGTGTTTGAGCACAAAGGTTGAGTAACAGGTGCCAATCAAGCATGTGTAGACAGTATGGTGGTCATGGTTTGCTAGCCAGTGTTCGTCTGGACTAGTTGATACAAGATATTAAGAAAATTACTGGAAAAATTGACTTTTATGAATGTACTTCTTGAAAAAAGAAGAAGGGAGATGCCAGTGGTTCCATTTGACTTGTCTGCCTTTTTTGTTCATACATACCCCTTGGATTTTATCACTCCATATATGCTGATATTCCAGAAAGTAGTAGTGTATATATATGATCAAAATATCACTGAGGTATAATCTAAACACTTTAAAACAAGTGGCAAATTACCTGCACTTCATTTGGTATTGATTACAAAAGCATTAATCATGTTGAATTCTTTTGCTATTATGCATTTGAATGTAAGAGATACTTCCATCTTAAGCACTGAGTAATTCTAAGGGTAAATAATCTAAATACCATCCTGATTGTGTCTCAGAGCTCTATACTCAAAACACAAGTATACATTAAAGGAGGAAAAATGAGCTTTAATTTATTGGTGTTTAGTGGAACCGCCAAAATTGGTTTTGCTGTAGGTTCAGATGAATCAGACTAAGCTGTTCATCTACTCTGCTGATACACAGGCTGAGCACTGTTTTCCTTTCCTGGAGTCTGTTTTTGTTGTAATGGGATGCACTTTCATGTAGGTGACAGGAGAGAGGTGTTACAATGTTATACATGACTGTGCAGCATGCTCATATTTCCTCCTTTTAGCCAAGAACAACTAATTGGCATATAGCTGATTACTAATTGGCAAAGCTGTTTTGGCAGAAGTGTCTTACTGAGAAGTGATTTCAAACAAAAGGAAAGGAGCAAGACAGCCCACTTACGGCTCAGGGTCCTTCTAGTGAATCAAGAACATCCCCTTCCCCTCAAAATAATCATCCCTTTCCTGAAAAGCATGGGTTACTGATGCCGGTACATGAGCTGCAATGTAAATGCAATGTATATCCAACGTATATACAACATATATGCTTGCCTACAAGAGCAAATTCCTGAATGGCTCATTCCTAACTGGTTTATCATGCTGGTTTATCTCCAAGTGGAAAGAAGTTTGGCCCTGCTGCAACATGAACATACCAGTGATACCGGTCTCCAGTTCTCAGTGGGCAAGTGCATGAGAGGACAGGTCCGTGAGGCAGTTTTCCCAGTGTCCCATTGCTAAGTCTCTGCAATACTTAAAAATGATATTTTTTAACCATCAAGAAACAGAAGCAGTGCTGTTTTTAAGAGCAAAATTTCTTCAGAGCCATAATAAAAAACAAACTTAAACCTGTTCTTTGACTAGCTAGTGTGTGCCAGGTAGCACACTGGGTCTATGTGGACTGAGACGATATCAGATCTATGTGCTTTCCATCCTGTCACAGCTGTGTTACTTCTGCTTTTGTCTGTAAGGTATCATAACAACACAGATCATCACTAGGCAGCAGCAGGTATAAGCCATAGCTTGAAATTCTTGAAAAACTGATGTGGGATATCCCAAGGGAAGATATTTATGTCAGCAGTTGAGGCACTTCCAGCAGCAAACCACTATTAGAAGTGTGTGGGCCAAGTGTAGCTTTAGCTTTATTGTTTCATCCATAATCTCGAGGAGAAAGTGCACTAGGCTCTCACGTGATTTCTGGCTTGTTACTCTCTTCTTCTTCTCAAGTCTTGAATAAAGCAGTTCTAAAACTTATCACTGACACTGCTAAGCACATTTAACTTACAAATATTGTCCAGACAACCTGTTTATTAGCAGTCAGACTCCAGTAAGCTCAGCAACTAATTAATTTAATGCTTAACTTCGACAGTAGCAATTTAAATTCTTGGTTTATATGGGTGACACGGTTCAGGCAGGATGCAGGTCAATTAAGCTGGACATGCCAATGGCTGTAAATGCTCTGACATAGCTAATTTAGATCATTTTGGCTGTTGCACTGCTTTAGGCATGTCTATGCAATAATGATGAGTATATCTTCTTTTGGCTCATATACTTGCAAGTGTGAAGTGTCATTTAGACTAGTGGTGCCGAAAAAGACTTGGGTTATTAAGTTTTGTACATAAACTTTTTGACTCTTGACCCAAATTTGCTATGAATTTGCTGCTGAAGCATATATATACATAGTGGAAGTTCTACAAGATAGGAAAGTGGTGCCATGAATCATATAGCTGATTACTGTGTTAGCCTTTTCATAGCCACTTAGCAGCTGGAGAACAAAGATAAACTTGGTATTTTGTGGTTACAATTGCAAAAAATATAATGGATGAGCTGAAAACAAACCCCAAAATTTTCCTATTCTCCTGCTGCAACTGAAGGTGCTTCCCCACTTCATAGCTCACTGGGGTGTCTAGTGGATTGCTTGCTGTTTCTCAGATTCCTAGAGAACAAGTGAGGCAAAGCACAGGTGTGCTGAGTCTGTATGTTGAGAAGATGTTTCTCATTTTCTTTTGAGAGCATACATCCACGGGTTTGGGTTTGGTTTTTTTTTTTAGGGTAGTAATGGGAGCTAGCAGGCATAAAAGTTGCTGTCTACAGTGCTGCTCTCTGTCAGCTCACGTGCTTTAGGTATTCTCACCACATCTCCTGGGGCCTGAGTACAACTGGGGGGGGGGGGGGTGTCTGACCTCTTCATCAAGCTCTTGCAGATTTGTCTTTCCAAAGATGCTAGCTCAAAGTGTCTCACTTAGGAAATTGAGATTACAAGGCATGTTTGAACTCTGCATTCCCAGATGTATTGATCTTGTGGGAAGTTCAGGGTGAACTTCCTGACATGTGGCACTGAAAAGAAACTGCAGGGAAGATGGAAGACCTTATACTGGGTTTCTTAGTGCTCTGGAGGAAAATACGTGGCAAAAAGGACTATTTGGGGAAATAAATTTAATTTACTGCCAATCAATAACGAAGTAGTAGCATAGCAAGAAATAAAACCAAAACTAAATATGCACTTCCACCACTCCCTCTTCTTTCCAGGATGATTTTCACTCCTGATCCAGCAGGCAGCACAGCAGGACAAGGAATGGGTGTTGTGATCTTCCCACCACGATTTGTCTCTGTTGTTCCTTTCTCTCCATGCTGTTCCTCTGCTTCAGTGTGGGCTCCCTCACAGACGGAACAGTCCCTCATGGTTGAAGACCATTGAAGGAACCTGAAGGTGCACAAGTCCACGGGACCTCCTGAGATACCTCTGTGAGTCCTGAGAGAACTGCACAAGGCTAAGCCACTATCCATCATATTTGGGAAGACACATCAGCCTGATGAAAGTCCCATTGACTGGAAAAGGGAAAATACCCTATTAGTGCTGTGAGGGAGACATTGCAGAGTGCGCTCAATTGTTATGGATGCCAATGGATTAACTCAGGCAGAGAAGTAGTGAATATTTTAAACACAGGAAAAGCTTACCAGAGAATTCAGCCAAGAGATGCAGAGCCAAAAGAACCAGATTGAGATGATTCAGTTCTCATAGCAATATGTTTATTTTTGGAGAGAAGTAAGCTGTCGCTTAAGTTTTGGTTAGAAACATTCACTTTTATTTGATAAACAAGTCATCATTCACAGCCAAAAAAGCTCATAAATACTTCTCTATGAAAATTAGTTTTCCGTAGAAAATTGAGATGCTTTAAGACAAGCAATTTTTTGTTGGTAAGACAGCGATTTTGACTGAATTTTTATTCAGAAAAAAAATAGGGTAAAGTCCCTTTGAGTTTGAATGCAAAAGGTGAAAAACCTGAACATTAGGAAACCAAAAAAGGGAAAAAGGATCCAGATGATGATGAAGGAAACTGAATGGAGGTAGGAAGTGCATGTCAGATTGATAAAGAAAGAGCTTTCCTTTCTTCCGTATTTTGCTTCATTCTGACATTTATTTGACTTTTAGAATGGAAGATCTGAGCCATATCTTCTTTATGATATTAATGGTATGAAATAAAAATTCAGCTCAACTCAAAAGAAAATGAGTCAAACTGCAATGGGAATGTTATTCCTGTTTGAGTCTCCTGTAGGTTACCTCCATTTACGGAAGAAACTTCAAGCACCTAAGTAGATTGTACATTGTGATTGCGAGCAAATTGCAAAGGGCCTGAGCAATCTGTGTGGAGAGTACATGGTAAAAAAGTGTCTTTGGACATAGACAGTGGAAGCAAACTTGCTCTCAAGAGAAAAGCCATCCTGCTGATCAATTTCCTCTAGACATAGAAGCCTCATTTGGGAATCATATTTATGTCCAGATTGGTTTGTTTGTTTGTTTTCTCGGAAATGGTTCATCTGTTCCTTACAGGTTTACAGGTAGTGTAACGCAACAGATTTTTTCAGCCCACACTGCTTCCCTGGGTGAAGAGAGACTTTGTAATTTTTATGGTTGCTTGTGTCTTCCTCTTTGATGTCTATGTAAGGTTGTTCAGGTTTCAAAAGCAAGTTATATTTGCGATGCTTTCTGTTTTCCATGGGAGTTGCCACCTGCTAATGAATCTTGCCTAAGGACTCATAATCAGTCAGAACTTGGTCTAACCATGGCACTTCAAGGTGTGCAGTTTCCAAGAGACCAGAAAAAGATCTGCGGTCTGTTCCATACATATGTATGTGTGCATATGTATACACACACATAATTTTATTATTATTTTATTAGTATCTAGCAATCTCCATTGAGTGAACTTGTGTTTAGGGAGGCTTGCTGAAATGGAAACTCACATATCTAACTGGTTCCTGGTGGAGGAACCTGCTCATGCTGGATACTGATCTTGAATGCGTAGTGAGAACAGTCCAAGAAGCACAACAAACTCTTCACTTCACCATTAGGTTTCCAGAGCTGTAAAAGTTCTCTGAGATCACTGAAGTTTACGTGATTGCCAGTGTAGTGCACAAGATAAACACACACTGCTTGGCTGTTTGATGTGTTTAGTGCAAAGATGTGAACAGATGAGTGGGCCTTGGACCCAGATCTGAACAGGGCTTTTAAAGGAATTGAGCAATGAAGAATTGTAATTGGCGCCTGTCATTTGTGTTATTTTTCCTGGGATGCTAACAAGATGAAAGGCAGCCAGAGTGCAGAATGGCAACAGCCGTCTTTGAACATAATGTCTTGGAGGTAATACCAGCTCTTTTTTCCAGAAGACATTTCTACTATCTAGGCCACCAAATGATGTGAAAATCGTTTTAGACACTTTTCTCCTGGACAGAAGTTGCAAGCAGTATTTAAAACTAAAAATACAGATGTATCTGTTTGTAATAAATACTCTTTTCTGTCTCAAGCTGTAATGTTTTATTAATTATTGAGAAATAGTTTTATTCAGCCATTTTCACGCAAGGAACACCAATAAGTGGATCAAGTCTTTGCGAACTGTATAACATTGAAAATTGGATCAGGTTTTTATTTTTCTGGGTTATGAGAAACACCAGCATTCAAATTGAGAAGAAAACCTCAGACCCATTGAAGGCTGGAGATTTTAAAGGGCTTCACACTGGTTTATTGTGGAAGAGGAAATTTCATCAAAGTGGGATTTGGCGTATTCTTTATTGACAAGTCAGCAAAAGAAACTCCAGCCAAGAACTACAATGGGAAAATGGAATGGTACATGATTAATGAAGCTTCCTGACTTTGATGAAGCAGAGAGAACTATCTCACAACAGAGGCACTATCTCACACACCACCCCTGACACTACAGCAATACTGCTATACTCCTTGAGCTTCTCAGGACCTGAGGATTGATTTCAAAGGACATCACATCAACACTTAAAACCTGAAATGCAGAAGGCCAGAAGACCAGCGTGCTGGGACTGGATTAAGCCACTTTCCTCTCCTGTCACTGCTTTCTGGGAGGAGAGATGTCCCAGGCTGTCTATATAGATATGACTGTGGCCTTCCAATGGCTCATGTACTGAAACATCTCTGATGCTTTCTTGTAGTGACAGGGCAAGCAACTATAAAATATCTTCACAGTTTCATGAAAAATCTTCTTCTGGCTTTCTTTGGGTGCCTCATCTTGCCCTTAATTTACTGTTGAGGGTGAAGGACACAGCTGTGTCATTGTTTATTTATTTATTTATTTATTTATCATTCTGGCAAGCAGGCTGTGGTTATCTGGAATACATTTCCCCCTATGACAGCCACTTTTAATTTATTTGAGTGAGCGATCTCTCCTCTCTGACACTTTTGCTGTTTGAAAAATATGATGCAGTGTGATTGAGGAGGCAATGTAATTAACCATGGTACAGCCAGGATCACCAGATTCTTTTAGCTTTACACAAATGCAACAACTCTTCCATTTTCAGACCTATGCATCTCTCTACTCAAGTGCTAAGTGCAATGCTTTGCCTTGTTGTTTTTTTTTTACAAAGCTCAGGATTACCAAATACTGGAATGCCACAAAAAGATTTTTTTTCTTTATATTTTTGTAGTACATCTGTCTATTTTGTGTTACAGGACAGAAAAAAAAAAAAAGAATTTATAATCATTCTATTCCAGAAAGTTTGATCAATAAAGTTTGAAAGAAAAGACATGTTATGATAGTCAGTGTTTCACAGCTGGCAGAGTAAAATAGACAGAATTCCTGTGCCATCTACACAAGTTTATAGGTGGATTAACTGGGAGGAAGCAAGTCAGACCAAAGGTTTCTCAGTGAAGGTCATCCAGGAATAAGGGAGTAATCACCTTTACACTTGTAACCTCCTGACTGGATGTCTCATGCTTCAGGCTACAATGCTGATCTTGTCCTGACAGAAAGGTTCCTACGGCTATTGCTCAGAAACTTGCCTCTGCCATGGGGATGAACAAGTGCACTTTGTGATGAATGCATAATAAAAGCAAGAACTTATTAGGACAAAAACATTTCAGGGTCTGATTAATCTAGGCAAAGATTGAAGTAAGGGGAGGATGTTGAAGGGGACTGATACATTTCAGTGAATATGCAAGACAATATTGCTGAAGTTGATGAAGACAGCATTATATTTAAAGAGATCAGGATTCAGAACAACTTTTGTGACTTATTATGCAGAGAAAATTATTACTGCCATTAAAAAATTACGTTTCACACAAAATGGAAAATCTGATTAGTGTACCTAAGAGCGGCTAGCTTCTAAAATTATAAAATTAATGGATATATGAAATATTTAATTTCATACAGAAATATCTGTTAATAGAAGTTAATCACCGCACACAATAAGTCATTTATTGCACATAGAGAATCAAATGTTAAATATGAGATGAAGTAAAAATGTGAGCATTTTCATTGCTTATGTGTAAGTTATTTGGTTATCTGTTGAAGATTTTTGTTACTGTATAAACAACATAGATCAGACTCAGTGATAAGATAAACTCTCTATATATTTTCAGTGTCTCTTAAACGGTAATAAAAGAAGTCCTTGTTCATGGAGAGGGTCACCTGTAAGTGCAACTGAGCTCAGATATCACTGGGAGTGCAAGAAGTTAATGAAATAAAATTTATGCTTGAGAGTTTACAGAACTGTAACCTGTGCTTCCATCATAATGAATTTTCACGCTATTGAACCATGAGAATAAGTACAACATCTGCAACATTTGCAACTGTCCTAGATAAACAGCACTCTCATATGTTGATTTTTGTTGCATTGATCTTCTGATCTGGCAAACACATATTTGATATGCCATGATTTAAGCTGAGCTTATCTTTCAACCAGCTCCTGTCACTTGCACTGGATTTTCTGGCTTCGTTATTGTGCATCACCTCATCTCCCAGTCTTCCTCTACTATGTGAAAACTTCCTGTGTCCATGCAGGGAGGCCTTTCACTGTCCTAATCTTGTCGAGCTGCAGCTTCTGCTGACAGTTGTTTTCTCCTCCTGGTTTGAGCTTCTGGTGCACCTGCTTGGCAGCAGAGCCTGGCAAATTAAAAAAGCCCTCGACTGAGAATAATCATTACTTAACAACAATCAAAGCATCAGTGTGTTATCAGTATTCTTCTCATAGCAAGGGCAAAACACAGCACTGTACTGACTACCAGGGAAAATAGTAAGAAAACCAGCTCCATTCCAGCTGAATAGGTATCTAGGTGAAAGTTCCCAGCTTGCAGCCTGGGGCTTCAGCAAATCCAGCTAGTTGTGCTAATCAATTAAAGTAAAGCAAACAGGATATTAAATCACATGGTATTATGACTCTGTGCAACCCATTCTATTTAAAACATACTTATTTAAGCTGAACAACTGATATCTCTCAACAAAGTAGATGGAAATGTGTAAGAATAAGGTAGTATGCATTTGCATAGTTTAAGCCAGGTAGTGCCAGTTACTGTGTCCTATGAAATGTTGAGAGGCATTGGTAGAAACAGCATGTCCAGCTGTATTTAATTAGCCATGTTACTTGGAATTCATCTCTGCTAGTGTCATTCTTTTGCTGTGTTTAACAA
Organism: Corvus kubaryi; assembly: GCF_017639235.1. Taxonomy (NCBI): domain Eukaryota; kingdom Metazoa; phylum Chordata; class Aves; order Passeriformes; family Corvidae; genus Corvus; species Corvus kubaryi. The sequence continues at coordinate 15,483,265 of NW_024582059.1, read as the reverse complement.
AACAACTGGAGGTAAAAACAGACACAGTGGTCTAACAAAAACAGAATTGATGCCTGAAGCTACTCCTCATGCAAGGAAATAGCTCGTTTTCAGGAGAAACAGGATTACAAAATGTCTGACTGCTCGGGGGGAAATGGACTTACTGGGGGGGTCCATCCTCTTCTGAAGTAGACAATAGAGTAAGGCTTTGACTGCTGTAGTCATTAATAATGTAAGTGATAAAAAAGGGTGATTGGGGTGGTGGCAAAAGTTGGTAATTTAAAAGCTATTCTTAAGCTTGAGGGTAAAAACTACTTAAATTGTAGAGAGTACATTTCCACTGCTCTGCTGCCCAAAGCCTTGGAAGTCAACTGTTATAAATGAAATCCAGAAAAAGAAACAGTTTCTGGGTGTCTTTTACTTAAGAAAGCTAAAAAACCACTGCCGATTTGGATGGTTTTTGAATAATTTTCCAGGTTCATCATTAGCCTCTGTAATCTAGAATAGATAAAGTATTCATCTTTTTGGCTGGTGGCAATCATATCCAGAAACTTACCTAATTAAAGTCCATCTGAAAAAGTCATGACATACCTCCAGTCACTGTCTTCAGAGGACAGGCTTTGGCTGTACTTACAAGCTGGAACTTGAGCTTTTGCATGAAGTCCTTGTTTGAGTGAGACACACACCAAATATCACAGGATGATAATAACCTCTGTTAAAATGATGCTGTAGAATTGAAAGCCAGCAACAAAAACACCCTGAGAAGCACCAGAAAGTTACTTGCAAGTTCTAGACATAAAGCAAATGAGGCCAAATTCTCATTTTTCTGAGATTCGGTTGTGTTCTGTGGTAATGCCATGTTCAAAGGTAACTTGAACATGTCTCATCATTTAAGCAAACTTTTTGACATGACCACAATATAAATCACAACTGTGAGGTTTTTCTCCTGAGAATGGTTAATTATTGTCCTGATATATAACTTAAGAGTGTTACATCCTACAAACAAGCTGTCATGGCTTTTGTCATGACAGTTGTTCTGTGTCCACGGTCTGCTTTTTTGAGGCTAAGAAACTGAGAATACTTTAAAGGCATACTTTCCCATAGGAAGTGGTATGCAGTTATTCTCATACCCTCTTAAAGCAATCATTGCTTGAAATGGATGGTCATACTGAAAGTCCTATAAATATTGCTTTGCAAATTTCTTGCCTCCTCAGAGAACCACTGAGCTTCAGACCATAGACAAGTTCTGAGTTTTCAAGTAGTTTTCAAGGTAAAGTTTTCCCACTGTCTCTGACTACAGTTTATGAATTGCTATTCTGAATCCTTAATGCAGAGAAGGGAGAACATGTATTTATTGTTGCCTTCTGGTGGGGATGGGGAGATTTGGGGGTTCACCTTGGGATTATAACAAATTTGGGTGCCAGGTAACAAGAAAATTTGGTGGGAGGTGCACTTGTGGGACTGGAGCCAGCCAGAGCTGATATATTTTGCTTGAAGGCGATTAGGGACTTGTTAACTCACAGATACTGTGGTGTTCATTGAGGCTGGCAGCTAATGTTACATGTATTTAAAGATATTCCATCGTTTTTCTGGGAATGGCCAGGTACTGTGTGGCAGAGAATTTTAGACAGACTCCTTTGAAGCATTTAAACAATGTATGTTCTAATTGCAGTAAATGTCCATTCTAAATACCCTGCAGTACTCTTTCATTTCTTTCAAGAGGTAAATCTTTACAGACAGTGGAGGTGTAAGACCTGTTTTCCCACACCAATAAAATGGAAATGAAACTTGTTACCCTTCTACAGAAGTATCATGGTTTCCTGCAAGAAATGCTATCAAAAGTTTCAATTAAATATCACATTACTACAAATGGTGGAAAGGTATATTGAGGCAATCAAGTAATTTATGCTGTGTTACTGGAAAAAAATAGCCTACAATACAATGCAAACTTCTGATTAGGCTATGTAAATTTAATGTCAGTGGTGATTTTATAGCATAATAACTAAGGTTCTAAGGTATGTGTTACAATGAAACTTAAGGGGTTTATTATAAATAAGGTGAGGAAGAGGGTTTTATTAAACCTGGAGTGATGTGAGATAGGAAATGGCTTTCCCATCTGGAGTGAATGTCTGCAGGAGGGAACCAGCAACTGCCAAAACACTGTGAAAGATCTCTCCCTGGAGTGCCAGAAGCTCAGGGATTAGCATGGTTACCCACTTGCCTTGTAGGGAACTTGCTTTCAAACCATGTTTTGACAGGCTTGTCAGGTGGAAAAAGACCAGAGATGGCAGAAGCTAGTTTTCAAGCCTCAGTTTTTCCTTTTTTTCCTCTACTTTTTTTGTTTTGTTTTGTTTTATTTTTTTAAAGGGTGAAACACCAAGCAGCCTTATGTCTTCTTTTCCTCCTTTTAAATCCATTCATAGCCCTGTCCTGCTTTGCCTGTTTAAATGAATTAATAGCTTAAGGGAGGGGATTTATTTTAAACTACATTTACTAAAGAACTCACATCAGCAACTGGGGTATAAACCTTCAGACATGAGGTTGAGTGAATCAGGAACCACTGACAGGGGTCAATGAGTGAGGATATGGCCATGCTGATCTTCGTGATGATATAATGCAACCATGACCACTGTGCAGAGAGGATAATTGATGTCTGGCCTTAAAATCTGAGGGATTTTAATAACTTTGATAATAAAGTTGATCTTGTAGGATTAAGTAATTGAGAAAAGAATGATAGAGCTTCTGCTATCGAAGGACTCAACATAGATCTGCCTGCTTAACTGCTTTAGGAAGTGTGCAGACATACAAAACTAGAAATCCATGTGGTTTAAGGTTGTTCAATTCACTAGACACTGGTTTGGGACTTAGAATTTGAATCTCAGAGACACCAAGAGGACTCAAAAGTATTTTTAAATGCTGCAAGGAGCCCCAATGCAGTAAGTGTCACTGGGATGACACAAGCTTCTGAAAAGAGGCTGTTTTATAAGAGATACCATTTCTGACATGTAAAAATAACTGCCAAAGGCACTGAGGCAGAAACAAGGGTTCTGACTGCTTATACTGTCCACGGAAATGCAAACCCACTGACCTTCTGGAGATGGATTTCATCCTTTTCTTTGCCCTCAGGTTTGTCTACTTTCATCTGGGATGACTTTCAAAACAGGACAGCTAAAAGGACTGTATTGGAACAGATACAGTCCCAACAGTATTGGAAAGGTTTATACTTGCTCAGTGGTTTGTATTACAGGGATAAAGCTATGCATACCATTATGGTTTCATGTCAGCTAAAAGTCCTGTGATCTAATCTGTTCTTTTCTCTGAATCTGGAAATTATGATCTTTGTCATGTCTTGTTAGAGAGCATGAAATTATATTTGCTGATACTTATGCACAGTATAACAGCACTCTGTTAGTAAAATGTAATGGAATACAGATTCCCTCTCACACCCTCCCTTCACTGTGAAATGGACTCAGCAAAGATTCAAGAGCATAAAGAATCTCAGGCCATTTAGCTTTCAGTTGTCTGCTTATGAAACTTGGAAAACAAGAGTCATGTGTGATTTTATTAACTCCCTGTAGATACCATCTACTAGAGGCATTTCCTATATTCATGCCTAATCAAATCCAACATGTAAAGTAAAGCTCAGTGAGGGATGATTAAATTCACCTTTCTTGCAACCAGCTACCCTGCAGTGTCTAGCACATCCCAAATGTGAGAATGTCAGTGACCACAAAAGAGAAGTACTGTGTAAATGCCATGAAGCTGAGCTGGGAGAGGTTTAGGTTGCATATCAGGAAAAAGGTTTTCCAACTAAAGAGCTAAAAGACAGCATTGCGTGTTAATGGGTTTAGACCACATTTTTTGTGGCTACAGTGAAAGTGAAGAGAAATCCACATTTTATTTGGCTTTTATTATTTGGGCCTGTTTGCAGTTATTTGCAAGCTCTTCTTTTTTTGCAATCACATATCAGAGCATGAGTGCAGTGGCATTCACTTGCTTCCACTTTCCTGATTCAGGACTTCCTTCACTGCAGGCTTTGAAGGCATGCTGGAAACCCAGGCTGTGTGTACTGACATACTTACATTGCAGATAATAGGACCATGCATTTTTAGATGTACACAGTAACCACAATGACCACATGCCTGAGTTTGTCCCAGAGTTTGCATGTGAGATTCAACTAAAATTCAGAGATGGCTTTTGCTCTCTCTCCCTTCCTACTTCAAAGAGATGTGTCTCCACAAAAATGAACAATCCTTTGAAGCAGCTTTTTGAATTCTCAAATATGTTACACTTCTGAAGAAGAAGGAAGGACATTGAAAAAGATCACAGCAAAATAATACAATCTATCACAGAATCATCAACCTTATCAGAAACTTGAAAATCTTACTCGGATAGTTAAACATTTACTCCAAAATTAACAACTAATGCTTCAAGATTGAATGCCTCAACATTCAGTCTGTGTCTGAATTGTTCAGCAATTCATTGTTTAATATTTAGGTCCCTTGCTTTGTAGTTTGCTGTTTTGCTTTTCTCCAAGAGGAAGATCTAAAGCATCCTCCTTTTTCAAAGGTAAAAATCTTCACACAATACACTGAAGGAATGGAAACTGAAATCCTTTGCTCAATTGTTAAATGCATAGAATTAATAAAAGATTAAGTATTTGCTCGCCTTATCCTCACATAATTACTGCCTATATTGTTTCTCTTGTGACAGCTCCTTAGAGGATTAAAATTTGTTTGTATTAGAAATTGTGGCATTAGTTATCAATTATGTCAGGTGGCAGGGGCTCGGCTTGGAGTTCAGGCTTTGGGTGGAGTTGCATTATTCGTGTCTGAGTTTCTTTCTGACTGTCACATGGCAAAAGTGTCGTATTAAACACTGAAAGCAATATGGGCATTAGAGCTTCTCCTGAGGCTGGGTTGTCACGGTCGTGTCCCCCCCAGCCTCTTGCAGACCAAGGTGCATTTTTTTCTTACAAATGACGTGATGATTTGTGCAAGAAATGAGTTTGCTTTAGGACTGTCTCAACTCCATGTTCCCCAAATAACCTTGAAAAACAACCTGTATCTGTCTCATTTATGTTGGTGTATATCAAGGGACGTGATATTAAAACAGCTGAAATCAGAATCTGGCCCTTGGCATGGGGAAAAATGTTACGGCTTTCTCATGTGTTTTGCAAGTTGTTACAGAGACTGTCCTTCAGAGCATAACCTGACCTTTTTCCTTGAGAAATGTTTATGCAGCATATGACTTATATACAAAATTATAGCTACAGTGAAACTGTGCGCAGAGATATTAATTTGGTGGAATGTCTAGCAGACAACAATAAATCTAGCTGACATTATGAGACCCTGATAATAGTCCTTGTTGATGAGTTGCAACAAAAAGGTTTACAGGCTTCTTCATTAATAGAAAGTCAGTTAACAAATAAAGCTAAGTAAACTTGATACTCTATTCTGTTTGGCTCAGGTAGTTTGTGCTGTGGGCTGCCACTGTTTCTATTCATTAAAAATGGAAAGAAAACAGGATTCAAAGCCCATTTTACAAGCCAGTGCTTATTGCTGTGGGAGTATCCATATATCTGAGAGCAAAACAACTTTCTCTGAAAGGGGCTGTTGACTCATTTCTTTCATCAGAATGAGAATAGCAACTGTATACTTCATTTGCACAAGAAGTTTCACATTTTAAGACTCTGCTGAAAACACTTCGTTATACTTCTCTGTAGAATGGCTCTGGATGTTGATTGCATCTGTTGTCTTAAGGAATTAAGTTATTTTCCAAGATGGGGATAAACTTGGTGTACACATTTGATCAGGACCTACCCAATATGGAGGAGTATTTGTGTAATAATTTCCACAAGCTGGGACTTTTTATATTTACTTCAGATTTTCATTGCAGTTCTCTGTTTTGCTCAGCCAATGCTCTGAAGACGCTGGGGCATTAGATATGTTACAGGAATTAATTTTTTCTTTTTTTTTCTTTTTATCTTTTCTCCAGTCCTTCCCCCCTTCACCCCACCTTTATATCAATGCCTGTGCAATGATTTCAGTTAGTGCATATCCCACAGAGAGGCAACTGCTGCTTTCATCAAGCAAAACTCCACAGCACTTTGGTTTGTGAATGCCATCATTTGATATCAGACCTTAACTCTTTCTGTTAGGGAGCTATGAGGAAGCAAACCTTCTTGTGCCTAGGAGTGCAAAAAGAGCTAGAATTGCCAGAGCAAATGGATGTGGAGTCTACATCCTTGGATGAAGTCCAAAGCCATCTGGACACAGCCCTGAGCAAGTGGCTTTATATGGTCCTCCTTGAGCAGGGGGGTTGGGCCAGAGGACATCCAGAGGTCTGTTCCAACCTTAACCGCTTTGAGATTTTGTGATAACCTGCCTTTGGGTCAGTGTGGAGAAGGTTTGGGGGTCACTGTTAGAATTAAAGTCAGGAGAGACAGGAATAAAATGTTAGATGTGTTTATAAAAATATATATATTCACATACACAGGCTCAGCTAAATCTATTTACACTTCTTTTCTTGTTATTCATAGCATCTTAGAATCAACAATATCCCACATTGAGATAAATGAGTAAAATAGTTTAGCAGGATATCTTAGCATGCTCCTGGGTCTAAATATCTGAATGGTTATTTTGTAAGAGCTCTCAGTGGTTTTAGATGCCCAAGTGCACCTTTGGGAGTCTGACGCCTGAAGGGTTTTGGATTTACTTTTGAAGGTGTAGGTTCTAGAATTTGTGAAATGTTGCTTCTTCAAATACATGTCCTTCTTTTAACTGACAAGAAGTTTTTACCTAGTCATTACTACAAAGAAAGCTAAAAGCATTATAGGAAAAAAATCCCCAATATTCTTTTCTGTTCTTTGTGGACTGCTAAGATAATAAGGGGCCATGCTCTCATTCCAGAATCTCTTTTGTTGTTGGCAACACTTTATACACCACTGGCTGGAAAATGAATGCTGCAGGAGTCAAAATAGATGATGTCACTGAAAAATGTTTGGTGGTTTGAAGTTTTGTTACATTTGGTTTTATTCCTCCAGAAAGGAAATGGACAGGTGATCACAAAAGCAGTTGTTTGATCTGCCATTTGAATTTGTGGGGAATAAAAGTTCTTCACCAGTTGTGTTAGCTTTTAGTGTTCCGTCTAGAAGAACACATTTAAAAATATTCACTGCTGTGGGGGAAGAAACATACCTAGTTGGTCCTCATTGCAGTTTTTCACATTTCTGTGCAACTAAGACAAAGTAATCACAGTAAATGACAGATTGCAGTGTTACTTTGATATCTTTGAGTCTTCTTTGGGAACAGTCACAGAGTCAAATGCCAAGCCTAGCCTTGATTGACACAATATGCTGAGTGGCAGTGTCATAGAGCCTCACTGCATTTGTTGGATTTGCTGTGATGGAAGTGAAGATACCTGAGACTAAAAATAACAACATGGCTCTGCTGTAGCCTCCAGCCTTCTCAGTTCACTTCATTGAGACACAGAATGTGAAGTTCTTAGCTGCAGAAGGTCAGACCAGGTCCCCCCCCTGTTACTCTCTTAGTTACCATGATAACATGGCATGGCATGTTGCCACAACACGAAGTGAGATGCCTGCCTTTTGCTGTCATAAGCCTGTCATAAAAGCCTGATGAAGAGAATTTTCTGTATCTGTCCCTCTCGATCTTTTATTCTTTGGAAACATTGCCTCCTTCAGCAAAGCAATGGATTTTAGATGAAAACATCAGATAGGACTGTGAGTGTATGATAATATATGTTATATATGTGTGTATGAATGTATGAGTACATACATGTGAATTTATGTACTGTCTTTTAAAGTAGCTTGATGTTTCCTGGTCTGCATTTTTCTCTGGTCTGTCAGTGCTACAGACTACAGTGTGCTAAAGGCTGTCGAGTGATGCATATGTAAAGGTGACCAAGCTCCTCTTTATCCTTTTTTACTTCTTAGCATGAATTCCTCAGATAAGTTCTGAAATTAAAGGATATCTCTTGTCAAAGGATTATTCTGTACCTAGTTGAGGCCCAGACAGCTCTGTTAACAAGTTAAGGGAAGTGTTATGAAAATAAGTCCAGGAAAAGAAAGCTTCACTAAATTGGTGTGGTTGGTTGAGGTTTTAAAGAGATCTGGAGCTACTGGAAATTACTTAGGCACTGCTAGTGATAGGTGTAGGGGCACAACATCTGTTCCATCCTCCCAATCCCTTCAGGCACACTCCCTCTGGGCCTTGTGGCTGCTGAGTTTTGTAATGCTCAAACCTATCAAGGTGATCTGCTGCTTCTGCCCTTTGAGGAAGCTGAATATTTAACTCAACATTTCGACAGACCCTGACTACCAGACCTGTGTCAGTGCGGGACACCTTTTTAATCAATCTGTTTTTCTCAGTGAGAAGCATTCCTTATTAAGTTTACAGGGTGACAAGAAAGACAGATTTATTACCAAAGTTAATGTCATAATTTCTGTGGAGTAAAAGCACTATGGCTAATGCTATGATGAGGTATCACTAATAGCATTACTAATTATAACTGCTGCAAGTTTATAAATAGCTAAAGAATATCATTAAGTATGTGAATCATGAAGAGCTAGCTTAACTGCGTCGTCTTGTTATCAGACAAAGACAGTTCTTTGACTAATACTTAAAACTTTTTATCCATGAAAAAATCAGGATTTCATTATTTAACTCAAATATTTCTGTACTCATGCAGTATAGATACTGTGGTTCCTTCCTCTGCTCTACAAATGTGGGCCTTCTTTTTATAGGTTAATGTACAGATTAGCTTCTGTTTTACACAGACTCTCTGAAATCTTTCATGCCTCAACTCCCAGCAGTATCCTTTGCCTAATTTTGTTTCATTCACATGAGAGACTGTGAATGTGGCTTGCAAACACCCTTCAAATGTGTCTCTTGATCTCAGTAGGATTTCAAAAAGAGGCATAGATGCAAATGTGATACCAAGATTGTAATTTGCCTGACTACTGTTGGAGGTTACTTTAAAATTTGCCCATGGGCTTTGGGATTTATTCAGTGTATATCCTGCATTGTTCATAAGCTCCTCAGAGCCAGAAAGGAAGTAGATTGCATGATCATTTACACTGTGAGTACAAAAGGAAATTTAAGATCTTTTCTGTGTACAGCAGGAGCTAGTTAGTGATAAGCAGAGTCCAATAAAGAGTTTGGTTTAAGGCTGTATGTTAAAATCTGAATTTTTTATGAATTTTGTTCCTTTTTTTCCCTTTTTCTCCTTCCCTTTTTTTCTTTTTAAATCTTTATTATCTTTAAATACACTTTCCAATGGGTTGTAATCTTTGAATTTCTGCTCTGAGATTAGGATATGTCCTTATTATGATTATTCTTCATTAAAAAAAAGAAAAAGATATGTGAAGGACAGGCGGGGGCTGCAGTTACACACTCTGAAGTTGCTGTGCATGCTGTTTCACAGTTACAATGTATTTCTTGAAACATGCTTGTCTCAAAGTTCATGTCAACTGAGGCATAACCACCAAGACTGCAATTAAATCCAGTCGCAATCCAAAATCTCGGTCAATACATTTTAGAATTATGAAGCAAAAGCTGCACTGATGTTTTGGGGCTGCTGTCACAGAGGCTGAGCAGTCCTTTTAGATGGGACCCTTCGTCGAAATGACTTCTATCACCTAACCCTGAGCAAGTCAGTGTGAAGATTCATGGTGATTTAAATAGGAGGCATGGAAGGTCTCTCCTACAAATCAGCTTTACAGCTCCCTATTTATGAACTTCTGACCATGTATTGCCCTTGTGGTAAACAGACTCTTAAAAGAATCTGATGTTGGCAAATAAATTACATAAAGACGGTATCTGATGGAATATTCCAGGCTCTTCTTTAAGCCTGGAAACACCGCACTTTATGTAGTTTACCTGAAAACTTCAGAATGTTTTAAGATCCGGTGTCTTCTCTAGCTAAGTAATGATGCTTATGATTCTGAATATTCATTAGTGGTGACGCCTTCCATGATGTCACTGTCAGGAATTGAAGAGGGGGAAAAAAGAGGAAAACCAGACAAGTTTTCCTTATAGACATTGTATTCCAGACACTGAGAGCTTTGAATAAAATGTGCCCTGTGGTCTGGGAAGAGAGAAAGGCTCCACACAACTAAGTATTATTTGTGTATTTACACAAATGCCTCTATTTTGTATTTTATCATAAAGCATGGAGAAACAGAACACAAATAAAGTTCCAATAAGCTTGTGCTAAATGATCACTTAGCATTTTTTTTTCAAAGACTTAGACTTTAAATGCAACTATTGTTTCAAATAAATGAGAATGGCTATGTAATGCATAGACTAAGTTCACAGTAGCTTAATTGCTGAACATCTTTCATACATATTATGCCTGATAAGAAGTGCTCATAGATTTTTTGTTTTACTTGCTACAATATAGTTGTAATTTTGCAATTTATATATTTAAATTTTGATTTTTTTTTCTTTAAAAAGCAACTATAACTAGTATATTTTAAAGAATTCTTATGGAAAAAGAGAAGATATCAGAGGCAAGCCCATTGTTTGGTATCAATATATAATCTGGACAAAGACTTGTCTCTAACTTCAAGATTTTGGTCTGCTTCTTAACAAAGATTTTAGTCATGCTGACTTTAGTAGAAGAGCTTCCTCTAGCCCCTCTCTTCCCCCAAACCTGATGGTTTTTCATGTAACCACACCAAAATATGCTCTGAGAAACCTCAAGCCAAATCAAAGCAATACACTTGAGCATGCCACACCCCCAGCCTCTGTGGGAAGGAAAGGATTTCAGGGCTTGGCAGTCATATGAATGTCCAATCCTCGTGCCTATTTTGACAGAATATTTGTGTTTACCAGACAGCTGTTAAGATTTTGCTACAGATGCTCTTTGAAAGTGAAAAATGGGAGAAGCATATTTTAAAAATCCCCAAGTATACTATCAAAACATTTACAAGAATTTGAAACTTGAGGGTCCAAATGCTTTGTGTGTATTGTAAAAAGAAGTGTAACTGGATAACTGTAAGCATTATTTTTTAGATATTGATATAGCAGGGTAAGAAGGCATCATGCTTAAACACAAGAAAAGTTAGGTGTTTAATAAGGAAGCTTTGAAAATTAATTTGCACTCTATAACTCTTCAATTTTTCAATTTAAAAAATATCACTACTCTCACACTGCTTGTGATCTGATCCAGAATACAGAGTATAAGCATCAAAGAGTGCTATATCTTCCAAAAGCCTTAGAATCCAAAATTTCCACATCCTACCCCTAAGATCCAAGATGCTGTTATTCTTAAAATTACTAAGTCTGAAACAACTGTATCCTTTCTTCTTTCTCATACGTATTCTCAGTGATGGCAGAGAAGAATTGAAAGGCCTAGAAAGAAATTGAATGTGTGGGTTGCTGCACTCCTTTTCAGGCTGATGAATCTCATTCTTAAGCTGTTCCTGCTGCTAAAGCCGTTGCTCATCTTGTCACCATCTTGACCCCTTTTTGTGTTGCTCGTGTCTTTTCAGAAACCTTAGAACTCTTTACAGAGCTGTAGATTCAGATGCTACACACATTTAATGCTATAATCTGCTCTTTACCCCTTTCCTAATAATTCTGAAATTCTTCTTTGCTTCCTGACTATTGCTGAACACTGAACTTGTATTTTCATGCAGTTAACTGCATGAAATAAGTTTAAAATAAGTTTAGTTTTTACCTTATGACTCCTTCCTAAGTGGTAGCAGTCAGCTCAGAAGCTGCCTTTGTACACTTATGTCAGGGTTGTTTTTTCTTGTTTCACTTTAAACTGAATGCTATGTGCACCTTCAGTGCCCTGGCACTCAGTGTCGTTCCCCCACTCCTTCATTCCTCAATATATAATTAGATTTGCAGGTTACTGGCTGTACTTACCAGAAATGGATGTTGATTGCAGCGTGCATTCCTTAAATACAAGCGATATACCTCTAGATGGAGTCGGGAGCTTTTTTCTGTGTCAGACTTACAAGTGCAGCTGAGTTGTTTTGCTTCTCATAGTTTTAGATACGATGCTCCCTAGGAGCATCTGGACACTGAGTGATCTGAGCAGAGCTTTTTTTGCCTTTCATTTATTCTACTCCTTTTTTTTTGACCTTTCATAGGCATTGAATTTGTCGGGAGAATACGAGTTAAATTTGGAAAAGGCAGGGTAGATGTTCCAACACATCTCAGATTTGGATGTAACTTAAAAAGGATTGGAGCTCTGAATTAGAGCTGCTCTTAGGGGTTTGCCACAAAATCATCCTTTTCCAGCTTTTTCTATCTTCTCACATTTCTTTTGCTTCTTGTTATCTCAAATTGCAAATTGCAGTAGATGGGCTGAAACTTCCACAGTGGAAGTTTCTGTGTCTGTAGTGCATTTTTTGTCACACCAATAACTTTCCTTACCAAATTATTTTTTAAGATCAACTTTTAAATTACATTTTTACTTAAAAAATACGTAGTTGGAGTCCTGTCAGCAGTGGTGTCCCCCACAGCTCAGTACTGGGCTCAACATTAATTTATTCATCAAATATGAATGATGAAGGGGCAGATGCCTCCTCAGCAAATTCACTGATGACACAAAGCTGGAGTGCTGTGTCCAGTTCTAGGCTCCTCAGGACAAGCAAGAATGGAGCTCCTGCAGTGAGTACTGGAGAGCTGCAAAAATGATTAAGGGGCTGGAGCATCTCTCTTATGAGGAAAGGCTGAGGGAGCTGGGCCTGCTTAGCCTATGAGTGTGTATATAAATGCAGGCAGGGAAAGCGTCAAGAAGACGCAGCCAGGCCCTTCTCAGTGGTCCTGAGCAATAAAGTGAGAGGCAATGGGCAGAAACTGATGCACAGGAAGTTCCACCTGAACACGAGGAAGAACTTCTTTACTGTGCAGGTGACCAAGCACGGAAACAGACTGACCAGAGAGCTCATGGAGTCTCCTCTGGAAATATTCAAAAGCTGTCTTGACACAATCCCTAGTAACCTGCTCTAGGTTACCCTACTGGAGCAGCAAGTTTGACCAGATGACATCCAGCAGTCCCATCCAACCTTACCCATTCTGTAATCCTGTGATCTTTTTCCTTCTTATTTTTTAAATATATAAAACCAAACTTATGTTATTTTGTATATTATCATTGATTTGATACCCTGTATACTTATGCATCTATATACATCTCTGAAACTTTAAAACTGTGTTTCCCTCCTTTCTGTTACTACTTTCCATCTTTTAAGATGTCCAGCCAAGCTTTGAGACTGCTTCACATGTTTTGCAGCTGGGGAGCCTCCAAGCAGTGAAAGATCCAGAGCTCCTTCTATTGACAGGTCCCCTGGTCTCATTCACTGTTTCTAATTGTTATTGTCTGCCTATTGGTTGTCTGAAAAAAGCTGGAAAATTTTGCATGAATTTTCATAATTTGCTAAATTTCCACAAGGAATAATGTTCCCTGTGCTGATTCAAGCAATGGTGTCTGGATACAATTATGATCGTTTCCTCTGGGACTACAGGCATCCTCAGAAGATGTGGATTTAGCACATTTAGTTAAAGCTGTCAATAAAATAATTCTGTCAGCAGAAAAAAATAGTTGACATTCATCTGTGTTTGTCCTCTCCATTTCAGTCAGTGTATTCCTTCCTCAGTCCTGCTTCTTTACAAAGACAAGTTGTTTAGATGAACACACTTTCCTTTCATAACCAAGACCTGTAGCAACATGAAGACATCCACAACTAAATTAATTATTTATACTTTAGGGAAGAGACCTAATGAATACTCATTCAAGGAATGAATCTAAAAGTGTTAATGAAGCTGCCTATCTAAGGACCACTCTGATAGGAAGACTTGTGGGTTCTGACCTGCATGTAATAAGGGTACAGTAGCAACTCAGAGTACTTATATTGTCACAAATGTATTTGCTGTTTTATCTTGGGCCAGCAGTAAAGGCAGATGTGAGATGCTCTACCTGAGCATGACTCTTAATGCAAGGTGTGTTGGCTTACAGACAGGAAATAGAACTAAGAAAGCCATTCTTCTTCAGAGAATGCCTTCTAACCAAATTTTTGTCTCTTGGTTTTACTATTATAAATAGTCCATACACCATATTTAATATTACTTAACTGCACTTCATTAAAAAGGTGTGTCAGTACAAAAATAAGTGTGTGTAAAGGCAGAAGGCAAAGAGAAAGACTGGTGAAACACTTGATATTTCTCTCTTTATTGCTCTGTCTCCCAGCCCTCTCACCAGCTTTGCTGTCCTCTGGATGCATTCAAGGGCCTCCACATCCTTTTTTACTGTGAGGCCCAGAAATGCACTCAGGGTGAGGCTGTCTCAACACTGAGAGTAGTGGGGTAGTCACTCTTGGGCTGCTTGTGCTGTGTTTGAAGCACCCCAGGATAGGGTTTGCCCTTTTGGCTGCTGGTGTGCACATTTCTGGCTCACACTGAGCTGCTGCTGACCACCACTCCCAAATCCCCCTCTGCAGGGCTGCTCTCCAGCCACTCATCTCCCCATTTACACTTGTGCCCAGCCTTGCTTTGCCCTGGGTACAGAACCTGGCACTTGGACTTGTTAAATTTGATCCTATTAATCATGCCAGTACAAGAAGGCTCAATTTAACTCTAGGTGGTCAGTAGATCTAATGAGTGTTCAGGTTTTGGTATTGTGGGGGGTTTTTGGCGGTTTTTTTTGTTGTTGGTTTTTTTTTTTTCTTTTTTTTTTAAATAGCACATTGTTTCAGGTTCTTGTACCAGCCCAAATATTTCCACAGATGCCTCAAGCAAAAAAGCTGGCAACCAGCATATCAGCAGTACACAGTACTCACCAAGTACTGTTTCAAGCAAACAGCTTGAAATTGCTTATTCCAAGCCAGTCACATTACAGAGAGGCAGGAGAAAGGAACAGAAAGCAGCCAGATACCATTTGGCAACTGGACCTCAGCACTGGCCACATTGGAGACATGAGCAAGACTGGTTTTTTAGCACGTTCTTACTGCCTGTCTCCAGCCAAGGGCAGATATCTGTCAAGCCATTGAGAACAAGAGCAGCCAGAAGCTCATCCCATTTCCCTTTTCCCTGTGGAGATGACAAAGGCAGGCTGCCGGGTTGGTGCTGTGATGTGGTGACTCCTGCAGCACTGCAGATGCATCAGAGAGTTTTAACACCTCAGTGGTGTCTTACTTAAGTCCAGGCCTGCTGTATAGTCTGGAGATCTAAGACAAGACAGAGCATCAGTAGAAGTTCTTCTGTGAGGTTGTAGGAAAGGGTAGAATGGGATTTTCTAACCCAAAAACATTCCCTGGAAAATCAGACAAGGTATACATCAGTAAACAAATGAGCACAATAAATATTTATAGACCAATAAGCTAAAGCTTCCCATATCATGAGCACATTACAAAAAAAATTATGTTCCTTTACAGTATCTATAAAGAAAATACGAATTAATTGTTGAACTAGCAAAGAGAGCAAATGTGTTATACACCAAACCTACTGAAGTCTTAGTGCTGACCTGGAAGAAAAACCTGGCAGAATCCAGTGAAGTTAATGAAGTTTGGGAACGATGGAAAATTACCTCACAACCTTCTTACTTCCATAGATACCAGAAACCCAGGAGGCTGGCAGTTGGCTCTCTAGGCTAATATCTCCACAGATGCCTAGGCTTTTCTTACTGAGCTGCCCAGCTAATGAATCAACTCTTTTGATGCCTTGTGTGTGAGAGGAAGAGTGAGGGAACCACTGTTCTCCCACACAAGACCTTATTCACACATCCTTACTCAGTGACAGTGAACTGAAAAAGATCAGTGCTCCTATTTGCAAGAGCACGGTCTATCAACTTTATTATGATCTGGTGTAGCTACTACTCCTGAAAGTGTTTTGGCATAAAGCAGTGTTTGCACTCTAAAAGAGTAGTTTTGGCTAGCCCAGTTGTTTTCAACTAGAATGGGTTGAGGAGCTCTTGTCCTGTTGCATTGGAGGTTTTGAGCCTTCAGCTGCTACATCAGCAACTAAATGGGATTATGTGCAATGATAGGTAGCTTCTACTGCACAGGGTACAAAACTTCTGGTGATGCTGAGAGAAACGCTTAGTTCTGGGCAGTCTGAAACCACACCAGGCTGCAAAGTCTGTCTCACTTCTGAGCTGTTAAATTTAAGTTTCTGCAACCATTAGGCAGCCTGTATTTGGACTTTGTGATCAAAATTATTACTATAAAGAGAAAGGCACGTGGGAGGGTTTGTTATTGCTGTTTTGTATGTGTCTGCTGGGTTTTGTTTCCTTCAAACAAAAGTTAAAATTTATGGTGCTCCTACAGATGGTCATTGCAGAAAGGCCTCTCTCTCCTCACTATGCCTGCACCTCTCTCCATACATGTGATTGCTGAGATGTATAATGGTCCTTCCACACATTTCCCTTCTTTGACTTTAGTATAATTCTTTTAACCTTTAAGCATTTGTGTCAGTCCTTATGTTGACAGCAGTGAAAATTGTATTTCTTCCTACTGATAACATATATTTAGTCAGATTTTTCTTCCTGCAATATACTTTATTAAAAAAAAAAAAGACAGTTCATCAAAAGTAAAGTGTTTTCTTAAATTGTTTCCTGAAATGAAAATTGAAAATACTGTTTAGATAGGTAACAATACTTTATTTTGATCTTTGTAGAACAAAACTTTCTAACCTAATTTCAGTATTTTCTTTACTTCATATTTATAAAATAATATAAAGAAAAGCCTAAAAAATGAAATTAAATATATTGACTTTTCAACACTAAATACATTACTTGAGGGACTTTTCAGTTAACAGAATATTTACATGAAAACCTTTTGTTCTGTTACAAATTCTACAAGAAAAGGCATTTCAAAAATCAGGAAACTTAGCTGAAGACATGGCCACCACATGGTTTTAATGGATAGACAAAAAACATGTTGTAGCATTAGCATCAGGAGATTTCACCAAGTGCTTCATCATTCTAAAGCTAAAAGCTGATGGTTATTTAATAATGAATTTGCCAGTGCAAAGCATTTCATTTTGTGTCTCACAATTAGTTGTCCATCTTCTATAAGCATGTCAGTTTTAGGAACTAGAAAGTTTTAAGCACTTTGATTGTTTCTTTGAACTGACAGTCAATGCCCAACAGATGGTTTCAGAGTAGCTGTCACAGAGCAATGCAGTCATAGTTCCATCAGCTATTAATGATTCAGGAAAGATTGCAACAAATGTTCAGGTATTTTATTACTATTTTAAAAAATGTTTGTCTTCCTCTACCTTTTGAGAAACAATTGTTCCTCCAGTCTCATACAAACTATGAAGAGAAATGCACATGGGAAGCTTCTCTTGGAGCCATGAATAAGATACCACCTATGGCAAAATCTGACACACAAGTCGACAGACTTGAAAAACTTACACAGCAGGGAGAACATCAGCTTGTTTTTTGTATAGAAACAATACTTAGAAAACTAAGCATCCTTTAGTTTTTTAAATATCACTGACAAAACTCACAGAAATCTGAGCATGGGCATAATCCTGTAATACAGACGACATGTAGCATTCTCTGTCTTCATCTTGAACGGAAATACATATTTGTGTGTAGTTTCCATTTGAGAACAGTGTGCTATGGAGGGTGGCAAACCTGAAGACGAAAGAGTTATACAACAGCAACAAAAAATACCTGTATCTTGGTGTAGTCAAAGGTGTCTTGTATTTGGAGCTGTAGAAAACAACTTGAGAAAAAGCAAACCTCCTTTACAGCATCTAAAGTTGAGAATTCAGAAATCACTGCCTGCAAAATTGTTATTCTCTTCAGAACCGGCATGAAAATTTGGTCATATTTCAAATAACAATATAAAGCTTAAAAACGAGAAAGAAGAATTCTTTAAAAAAAAATAATGAAAGGAGAAGGAAAGGCCAATGGTCTACTGGAACAAAAAAAGCAAGCAACAACTGCCTATATTCAAGATGTTGGTCTGTGTCATGCCTTCTGTAGCCATGTCACTGGTCCTTCACAATGTTTTCACTGTAATGGAATATGCCTTTTATTTTTTAATCAAGTTGAAAACACTAGAAACCTAGCAAGGAACCATAGGAGCAGAAAGCTGTTTTACATTGTCATAGTAACAGAAATTTAACAGTAACCATATTTGCCAGAAATTTGTGAAACATTGCTCTGGGCAAATTTACATTGAACAAATTTCTAATTTGTTGAATAATTATTAAATAATGCCATTCAAATATAATGAATAATGCAATTCTCATTCATATTCACCAAGTACTTTACTTTTAATAGTTCTCATCGGTCTGGACAGTTTGCTTTTTGGGGCACACAAATAGGAATTTATCTGAGGTTTTTTTGAAATGTTTTACCTCCTGGAATTCAGAGAAAGGGAAAATAATGAGAGTCTGTGTTATCATGGAAGTGAGTAGCAGAAGCTTAGACAATAGAGTACATAATTCATAACCACAGTCTATTATTTAGGATTAAATGTTCCTCTCGAAAACAAAGATAACAACAAATGCATGTAGCCATGAAAAAGTCAGACAGCTCACAAAAAGAGCCTTCTTGGTCCAATTTCCTGCTGCAAAGAGAATCAGAATAAAATTCTGGTCCAAACAAATCCAGAGAGTGTTTGTTAAATAGGATTAGCATTAGGATTAGTGCTGTAACCTCAATTTCTGTTCGTAACATAGAAAGCCAGTTCTGACCAAGCCTAGCTCTTCCAATTCTGCTGTTTACTGTCATGCTACCACTCCCCTATCAGATCAGCTTTCCCACCTTTAGGGGCCTCTTCCTGTAGTGAGAACGTTTAATTTCCTCCTGCTGGCTGAATTCTAATTTCCAGATAGCAATTTGTGTATGACAGACAAAGCTGTGAGATAGGATTCTGCCAAACAGAGGCACATCAAGTGCTTTTGTGCACATTTTCTGGGTGCACCACATGGATATAAGAAAACTCAAACACTTTCTTCCTCACAGATAAGAGTCCTGGGATTTTCTGGGTAAAAGAGAAGGAGAAAGAGAAGTAAGTGAGCATCTGCCTTTGCTAGTGCATGATCTGTCAATAGAGTATTTATGGAAAAACGTGGCCACTTTCTTTCTGCCAGCTCCTCAAACATAAGGTGAGAATGCAAAGGGGTGAATTTCTTGTCTTAAAGATGGAATTGAGCCAGGAGACCACGGGACATGTGCAAAGAGTGTGGAAACCACACCTTATTCAAGAGAGGTTACAAGCTCAGAGGCACAGCCATCCTCTGGGGTGACTCGTGTGACAGAGGCACGGTGGTTGACAAACAAAGAGATGGAGTGCACTGGGCTATGGCAAATCCTGGTCCAGAGGCAAAAGAATCAGGAATATCAAGGAATGGTATTGTACATAAGTGAATCAAAGAAAGGCTGTTACCTTCACCTGCTTTCCTGGGTGTAAGTTTATCCACAGATATAAAAAAAAAATTAAAAAGTGATTTTGACATCTACTTGTCTACCTGCTACAGTGGGAACAGCTGGACATTGAGCATTTTCCAAGGAAATCTCTGGATCTACTTAGATTTTTTAAAATATTTTTGTTTCTTATTTGCAACTGATATTAATTTTCCTTGTCTACATTTATCTTACACAAAATCAATGAGCCTCAGCACATTACAAACATTGTAGCAGTTTCTCTTTAAGCTTGCAATATATTTCTTAATCATCCTTTCTATTAATAATCCTTGTACACATACAGTTATTCAATATTTAAAACTAAAACTGTAAATGAAATATAGTGCCTTACTTCAGTTTAAAACTTGTACAAAACCAAAGCTTTTTAAAAAAAAAATCATTCAGCTCTTTCAAGATCCATTAAAAAGTACCACTTATAGAAGACAATCATTTTAAGCCTTAGCAGCACAATATTATCTTTTTTTACATTAAAATTTGGAAGAGCAAAGCTGTAAAATAAAACTCCCTTTTGTTTTCCTCTTCTGTTCTTCAGCATTTGTAGTGGAAGAAAAATACCTGCTCTATGATAAGTCCCTGAAAAACAAATTTTATCAGCATTTTTGTTAGTTCAACACATCTACTCCATGTATTTTAAATGTAGGATCAGGAGAAAGATAATTTCTTAAATTTAATTTCTTAAATTTAGGAAGTAAAGAGGAAGAAAAGTTAGTCAGCTCTACCAAAATTTTCAAGAGGTGGTTATCTTTATTCACCTGCTATACAAGTTTTGCACTTAGAACCAGATGCTTATGAATCTGTACATCAAAATTCCCTCCAAATGACGTCTGCTTTAGAGATGGATAATTTTAGACTCTGACCTTTGAAGCTTTTGAAACAAATCATCACCTAGAGTCTAAAAGGGGCACTTTAAGAGAAGAGATTTTTACCCAGAAGGGTATGTCTCCTTTTTCTCTTTATCCTAGCAAATCACTACATGTCCCCATCCCTGACATTTAATTGCAGCTAAAGCAGGTGGGGAAGGGGTGTGTGTGGGGGGGAGACAGGAGGTGTTTCCATTGCAATAAATGGCTATGCTTATTTTTCTACACTTACTACTTTGAAAAACAAGGGAGCCTAATTGCCTTTGAAAGAAGTGCTCAAGCTTATTTTAAGCTAAATTTAAGTATATTTGTTGAAATGTGTCACTCTGATGATCTGATTCCCCCTTTGGATTTCACATAGGTAAGAAATTTTTTTTATGCTCTGCTACAATTTTAAAGGGAAAGAAAGCAGTTTTAAACATTTTTTTTCTTTTACAATAGTTGAAGAATATATTTTTGTGGCAGGCAGATATAACCTGTGCCCCAGGCCTGACTGACACTAGCCTTCCAAAATCCAGAACTGGCTACCATTGCATTAGCTCTTCTCCCATGTGTGAATCACAGTACAAATCGAAGTAGGCCGGCATCCCTAAGATGTAACATCTGTCACTGGCCTTGTGACATCTGTGATTATAAGCAGCCAGAAACTCACTTATTTTGCTCTATCAGTCCTCATCAGGGTTGGGTTGTTACTGCTTTAAGAAAAGGAATTGGCAAATGGTGAAATGTACAGGGAGGCAAAAATTGTAACCTTATTATCACAGAATGATTGAGGCTGGAAAGAACATCTGGTCCAACATCCCTGCTCAAGTAGGGCCAGTTGGCCAGAACTGTATCCAGACAGCTTTTGAATATCATGGAGGATGGAGATTTCACAGCCTCTCTGGTCAACCTATGCCAGTTCTTGGTCACCCTCTCAGTGAAAAAGTATTTCCTGGGGCCCAGGAGAAACCTCCTGTGTTTCATTTTCTGCCATGGTTTTGCAGATAAGCTGCAGAAAAAGAATTTCCATAAGATACCATGTGCTTGTGAGTACCAGTGGGTTGGCCTATTTTCCCTTGCCCACTCTTCCTCAGCTTATGTCATTTGCTGAAGCTGGATGTAAGATATAGCATGTTCCACGAAAAATAAGATGAAAATGTTTTCCAGCAGAGAAACCTTATTTCAGGGTAAGTTTCTCTAGGAGTTTCTATTAGGTCCCAGTGCTCACAGTGAAGTTATGGCAGAACTAGCCTGACTTTAGTAATCATCACTTCATGGTGGATTGCAGTGGTTCAGTTTTGTAAATGAAATGGCAGTTAAAAAAACCATCAAAATGAGATATGGATAAACATTTCAAAGTGCAATTTCATATATTTCCCATCAATTTATTCCTCCTCTAATGAACACCCAGAACAAGAAAAGCTCTTATATTCTCCACCTCTTGACTTTACAGCATCCACAGACTACAAAATAAAATGCTACCAAATCACATATTTGTCTCCACATTTAAAAGAAAAAAGGTTTTTTTTATAATTTCTTTCAGAGTATTTTGCCTTGAGGGTGCATTTAGACTAAGCTTTAAAAGTTTTTTTTTCCCAACAAAATTAAAATTATGCTTGGTAAAAAAAAGAAAACAACAACAACAAAACAACAAACAAACAAAACAAAACAAACAAACAAAAAAACATTTGCAAGAAATCATGTGATACCCAAATTCTGGACTTTAAGGTGGTGTGGTATGGAGAAATCACCTTTTTGCTTGAGACACATCCAAAGTGCCAAAACCTCTTAAGATGCATGACTAGGTCAGGACAGGAAGAGGTTCTCTCATTTTCAAGAGGTTATCCACAAACACAGAAATTTAAACTGTAAAGTGCAGTTTGCTTCTTTGTTTTTTGTTTTTATTTGGCCACCCAACAAGAAAGAAAATGAAGCAGAAAAAAAATCCACTGTGCACTGAGCTTGTCTCTGCATTGCTGAACTTTCCCCCTTCCCTTCATGGCCCCAATACATTTACCACAGCATCCTGTCTCCTGCATGTGCTGCGGGTGAGCTGCAGTATGTGAATGGTATATGTGTTTGTCTTTTCCCCCAAGGTCAGAAATAAGAGGTGGTTTCAAAGGCAGGTTTACTACGTTATTGTCCTTTGTGAAAAACAGAGCCATTTAATCTCCCTAATAGTGACTCTAATTAAGGATGCAAATATTCAATTAATTTGGAATACGCAGTGGGCTTCACAATTGAGTGAAATAATATGAATGAAGTAATTGGCCTGGGACCACAATTTATCTTTATACTCTCTCCATTTCACAAAGACATTACTTTGCTAAGAGTTATGTTTTATTCACACACTTGAGTACCAAAGCCCTGGGGATCTGGGATATTTAATTACAACACAGAAGCACACAGAACAGTTACAACTCACAGGATATGTTTTCTATATTCCCCACCCTGTTAGCACACAGCTCCCTGCTTTGCTGTCCTGGGAAAGAGGTGTATGGAAGGAAATGGCTTTGAGGAATGTGTATTTATGAAGTGCTTAGAAGCTTGTATCTCAAACCAATCTTTTTGCCTGAGCAAGACTGGTAAATTATCATTACTCTGCAAATCCCTTGTAGTAAAGGAATTACACAGTGTGCCATGATGGAGAGAAGCAAACCAAGGGGAAACCTTTTAGTAGTGGGAAGATGAACAGCACCATGCAACAGGCCCAGACCTATTGGCTGGGAGTGAGGAGATCTTAATTTGTGCTCTATTACTGCCCCAGATGTTGTATGAGTTGTTGGATGAATCCCCTATACGTCTTGCAAACCGGCAGTCCCTTGGTGATTGTTGGAGCAATTCCCTTTTCCTCCCTAGCTCGTTGATGCTAATGACAGGCTTTCTACTCATCATCTGGATATTGCCCAAGGGTCACAGTGAAGACAACTCCTTCCAGGTGTAATAGAAAAAAACACCTGACAACCAGAACAGCTCCTACTCTGGCCACTACCACAGAGAAAGGCCTTGCAAAATATTCTCTCGCATGGGAAAGGATTTTTGTATGGGACTAGTATCTTATAGGAGGGTTTTTCCAACAAAATATACAGGCATCTTCCACTGGAATACCGGGATAAGCTCTCAAACTACACCATCTTATTAGTTAAATGGAATGTCTTGTCTCACAGCATGAGGTGGTATCTTTTTCCAAACAAATAAAGGAAATACCTGGGGAGTTCTCAGTCAGAGATATGTTCTGTCTGTCTGGAGCATAAAGCCAAAAATCAGGCTATAAGGCCCAGGAACAAGCACATTCAAATGATTGGTAATTGTTGAATGTCAAGTTCCAGGGCATCTAACACTACCCTAATGTCCTTTCATCTCCAGTGAACTGTGAAGCGTTTATAAATGACAATGTTGCATGAACTCAGTCAGGGGATGCATCCCCTCATTTTCTCTTAACAGCAAGGCATGGGTTTGGTATGCCAGACTCAGCATCAGTAATCAGAGGCTGGACATGAGGCATCATTGTGTGCTCACAGCCCAGAAAGACAAATGTGTACTGGGCTGCATCCAGAGCACCAGGCCAGCAGGGCAAGGGAGGGGATTCTGCCCCTCTGCTCTGCTCTGCTCTGCTCTGCGCTGGTGAGACCCCACCTGGAGCACTGCATCCAATTCTGGGGTCCCAGCACAGGAAAGACATGGATCTATTGGAGTGAGTCCAGAGGAGGCCACCCAGGTGATCAGAGGGCTGGAGAACCTCTCCTTTGAGGAAAGGCTGAGAGAATTGGGGTTGTTCAGCCTGGAAAAGAGAAGGCTGACCTAATTGCAGCCTTTCAGTACCTGAAGGGAGCTAACAAGAAAGATGGATTTTGTCTGCAGATATTTACTTTGTTACTTTTTCTCAAAACCATCTTAGCTGCAGAACTGAGTTCATCTTTGATAAAACCTGTCATAGGATTAGGGTTCCACTCTGTAATCTTGTCAGAGTAGCACCTTCTTATTTTATGTCTTAAAGCTGATCTAGGCATTGAAATTCTTGTGCTGTATTTCCTTATATTTATTCAAACATGTTTTTCATAACTTCCCTTGCCCCCTGAAAATCCCTAGCCAAATTGTAGCCAGATGTTTGGCACTCTTGAAGAAATACTGCAGCAGCAAGAAAACGCGTGTTTAGAAAAATCTGAGGCAAAATCGATTTCAATAATAAAACATATTTCATTTTCAAGTGCCTGAGATATTATTAAAAAGAAGGAGCAGAACAAATAGGCAAGGAAACAGGAAAGATATGTTGACAGAGGTCTAGCAAACATTCAGCAGGAAATTTGAAATTAAACTGATGCTCACATTATGCCCTTCGTAATGGCATCCACTAAGGAGTCCCTGGGCAGGATTCCACTTCCTCCCAAAAGCTAAAGATTACTATAATATTAATTTAATGTGTGCTCTCTCTGGTTGTAATGTCTATTTAGAATGCAAAAAGTCTTACATAGTTACTGCCCTTTTTATTTAGCATTGCATCAAACGATTGAACAAAAAACAAAAAAAAATTGTTCTTAAGCAACATTAAGCTTGCAATGCCAGGCTGTTACAAGGCAAAAACTTCAGAACTTATTCTACCTCCATTACGTACTGGAGGATAATGACAATGCCCAGGTTCATCTGACTGCTTTCCCTCAGAAAGCCTCTCCAGTTCCTGCAGAGACAGTCACCTCAGGAAGTGGTAGGACTGAGGCAATTGTTTGTTTTGGGTCAATTGGAATTGCATTTCAGGAAATACATCTCTCTTCATTCACCAGAGAGGCAGCCTAAGACAACTGCCCAGCTACCTTAGCCAGCCGAGGTAATTCCTTGACATAAGGCCACATGAATACTCTCCATTTCTGAAGCAATAGAATACAGCTGCAAAGTACACTTCTCTGATAAAAAAAATTCAGAATTTATGTTTGCTGTCTTTACTTCACCACTGAGTTTATACAATAAACCCCAACTTTCTGTTGGAGGCTCACTATCTTATCATACCTCACTGTCTTCTAAGCTGCAGGAGAAAGGAAGGTCAGCAGACACAAGTTTTTATTTCAAGTATTCTGAACAGGGTTGGAAAGGCAAGTCTGTTTTTTTAATAATTTCTGTCTCTGAACATGTCTTTTCTCCTCTGTAATTTCTTGTTTATTTTTAGTATCAATAATTCTATAGCAACAAGCAGGCTGTACTCTATATACAAATCAGGAATACTTTAAAATGCAAACATCAGCATTTTAACAAGCTAAACAAGGGACAGCATGCTAATTCTGTATAGGATTTTCAAGTGAGCTATCCTCAGAGGACCATATAATCATTAAAACAAAGAGGTTTGAAAATTGAAATTAATATTGCACTTCAGCATGCCAGAGAAAATTCTATTGGGTCTTTATATGTTTTTCCTAGCTCAAAGACTCATGCTCACTTTCTTATGAGTGTAACAACTTGGCTTTAACTTGGTATTTGTGTGGATATCAGGTGCTTCGATAATCACTTAAAGATTTTGCTTTTATGCTTTGGAGGAAAGGGGAGTTCCAGGTAGAGTATAATAAGGGTCAGAAAGCTCAAAGGAGGAAAAAAAAGACAAGAATAGTAACACTGGCAAATCTTTAAATAAAATCTCTGGTGCCACGAACACCATCTTTTGTAACTGAAAGATTAGTGGGTTTTGCGATTCCATTTATCATAAATCCCAGATGTATTTGGGTGGGACAATGAAAAACACCTGGGGGAAGTAGATACTGCAATCCCATTAAAAATAAGAAATCAGGTTTTTTTAAAAACCCTGTCTCTCAAGATTAAAAATAAATGTTTCTATTTGGTTTTACTCCTGCTAGGTCCTGCAAAATATTGTGTACAGGACATTATAACTTAATCATACAAAGGAAAAAAAAACTGAATAGAAGATAATTTATACCTTCTGGAAAGGCCCAAAGGGGACAGTTCTCCACCTCCAGTCTGCAGTGAACTGTAGTCACCAAAATGCAGCTAATTCAGTGCCATTTCAACCTTTTGTGTTCCATAATTTCTGGATTTTTCAGCAGCCCCTTCAAGCTAGAAAGTCCCAAGCAGTTCAGCCTCCATATATATTATGGTTACAGAGTACAAATGTTTCACTTGGAAAACAAGGATATTCTTACTGTCATTTCAAGAAATGCTTCCTGAGAGATAAATTAAAAAGCTTGTATTTTTCAAAATTGCTGTGCCTGAGAAATCAGTTAATGCAGAGATAGTTAATTTTTGAAAAGACATCCTCAAAAATTTATTTGCCTGGTTGACTGATCGGCAGCATTTTTCAGACCCATGTGGAGAAATTTCTCTGATTAGACATTCAGTAAAGGAATAGGATAGCTGTTGGACAGCTCCTTAGGTGGTATATTCAGTAATCTTTTGTAAACTTTTCATGAGCTGTCACCATTCTCAAATCAAAGAAGATGTCTGGGGCTATTTGCAGAATGCCAAGTGTTCAGCTCTAAATCTGACTGTTGCATTTGGAAAGAGCCCAGGTGATGATTATGCAGGCAGAGGTTAAGATCTGAGTACTTGAGTTCAGCTGTTCCAGAGCCATCGCTTGGGGAAAGTTCACTGATATTTTTAAATTTTGAGCAAGAACAACATTCAGGACAACCACAGGCCATTTACCAAATGAGACATTATTAAAAATGCCATATTATGCATCATTCAGCCAGCTGACTTTCATTAAAAATCAAATATCTATTGAAAAGGGATTCTGAAAAGGCCAGTTATGTCTCAAAACTTTTAACATAATATGACTCATTTTACTACCAATGTCTTTGGCAGTGGGGAATACAAGGTTATTCCTAAGTAAATCCTCTAAAATATATTGTGAGCTCTCACAGAAGCTATGGATGCTATAGGCTTGCTGCTTGGTTGAAAAGAAGCTTTGACTCTCCTTGTCTTCCTTTATATGTATATATATATATATATAGCTATCTTTTGGGACTACATTAAAAGGTAAAGAACCAGCAAATTTTCTTTACACACTCAAGTTTTGACCATCTCAGTCCAGTTACTGTTTGCTCTGCCATTGTCGCAGGTTCGGTTTGTAACCGGGCAGAAACACCAATTTAGTGTAGTGGTTTGGTCCAAAATACTCATTACTGTTTATCTGCTGTGAGATAAGAATTAGGAGAAATGCAAAACAGGCACCAAACTTGAAAGAATATAAAGAAGTTTATTAACAGACCTAAAAGAAGAAAAAAAATTATACCACCTTCAGAACTCTCCTCCTCCCCCCACCTTCCTCCCTTCTCCCACTGACAATGTGAAAAGACAACCCTTGAGATGTTCAGTCTGTTTACCACTTCCATAATAACCTTGTTCAGTCCATTTAGAAAGAGAAGTCTCTTCTTGCTCATGCTATGAAAACATTATCACAACGAGACAGCCGCCCACTTCCAAATATTGTTCAGTCCATTTAGGAAGAGGAGTCTCTCTGCCTGCGTGTGAGTCCTTTCCCCCGACTTGCAGCTTTTCCCGCAACTGCCTTCGAGGGTCCACTCTTGAAGTTTTTTGGGGTACAATTTTAAGGTTGAGCCGTTCAGAAACAAAAACAGAGGCCCTTCTCCTTCCCTGGGAGCAAAGGGTCTTCATCATCTTCATCTTTAGGACTATCTCTGGGAGCATCTCTACGGACTGAGGTTTTCTCCTTTCCCGTTCGGAGCAAAAGTCCTCATCTGGTTCATCTCTACGGACTGAGGTTTTCTCCTTTCCCGTTTGGAGCAAAAGTCCTCATCTGGTTCATCTCTCCCTGTCCAAACTTCTCATGAAATTACAGCTGCGTCAGCATCTGCCTATCTCAGCGCAGGTGCTTTTGCTCACGAGTTGAACACTCCACCCCCCATATCTTCATGAAATTACAACAGGATACTCTGATATATCATAGCTTCACAACAGAATTTCAGCTTTAAGCATCTCCTCTCTCTCTTCCCTCAGGTTTTCAGCTCTTCACAGCAATAAAAGGGTTAATCTCACCTCGGCCTTGCAGCTTTGCAGCTGGAATGTTGAATTTTTCTTATCGCAGTGGAGAGGGGGGAGAGCCGAGCCGCTCCGGCTGCCCACGGCAAGGCAGTGGGGGGGGGTTCCATGGCTGGAACAGGTCCATGGCTTCAGGATGGCCGTGGCCCGGCCCGGCCTGGCCCAGGCAGGGCCTGGCCGGGCCCGCTGGCCCCCACACGGGGCCCGCAGCCACCTGTCCCAGCGCCGGAAACGAGAGAGAGCTTGGAGGGGGAGTTTGCCTATTCTTAAATGTGGATCACAGAGGTGATCACAACTTTAAGTGGCTTAGAGAATTGTCCATATTCAAACTGGCCAGCTGATAGGTTCTGTCAGTTCCCAGAGGAAACTGTAAGCACCCCTTAGCAAGGACGTCCCTTCCGGGACTACGCTTGCTAACCTATGACAGCCATTTAAACTTATTATTCTCTGAAACTTCAATAGCTGTACTGCTTTACTATTTCCCATGCCTTTTGTTCTTCTTTTTACCTCATGTAGTGTATTCATCTCCCTGCTGCATCCCTTTTCTGCCAGCCTTTCCTGAGTGTCTTTGCTGAACTAATACAAGCTAAGATAAAAGCAGGCCCATTTTCAATGAGGGCAAGTTTTTAGCTTGCTAGAACCAACAGGAGAGTGAAGCTGTCATTACCTAGGGACACACTGAAACCAACGGCAATCTGACTACATGGTGTTGTGGCAACCATGAGCAAAGTGACTGATTTGGGGGTGAAGTGGAAGAAAAACAGCCCAGAAGAGGGAGATCGAAGCAGGCTTGTCTGAAATTTATTTGCAGCACTGACTTCTGCTTGCACACCTCTGGATGAACTAAGAGTTTGCCTCCTCAGCTGAAAGCACATCTATTTCTACACACTTTCATTAGAGCTGGCAGCTTGTCATTCCAGTACCTCCTTCTGTTGCAGTGTATTACACGGCACAACATAGCAGTGTGATGAAATGGAATGTCAGAGCCACATCAGATACATTTAGAGTTATATGCGCCTGTGTCCAGCGGGGGAAAAACACCATTAGATCACAGAGCCGTTTCACTAGGTGGCACGTGTGGTTAGGAGTCACTTTTTTGCCAAGCTCAGCTATTCTTATCATAATAGGAAGCTCATCTATGTCATTTACCTCCTCAGTACCACAAAATCAACATGAAACAATTAAACAATTTTTAATTTGTCCATCATTTTGTCACCTGCAACATGGAAGTTGCATAATGAACGTATGGATTGATCCAGGAGGCAAAATAAAATGGAATTCCAGTGTTCACAGAATTTTTATTAGGGATCTGCAAGAAGCTGAAGTGACGTTTTTATTAATAAATTGTACCATTGACATTGCCTGGGTAAGTTTCAGTCAGGGGAACACCAGAGTGAGTGAGGGTTGCACAGTCTAGCATGTAAATCTGGTCTCAGGGAACTTATTCTTTGTTTCTTATTCAGGTGGTGACCTGCCCTGGGCTTTAGAGGAGGCCACTCAGTTTTCTGAGAGGGAGATTCAGTTGCAATCAAAATTTTATCATTCATTTTGAAAGGCATTTTTAGTCCATTTAAGAATCACAAACCCATGTCTTGATGAGGATTACATTTTCTTATTTTCAGCAAAATGCTATTGTCATGGGATTTTAATGTTTCTGTTGGGATTTTTTATTTTCTTCTCTTTTTTTTGCAAACAGAAGCAAAAGTGTATTTTTCCAAGTACCTCTACTTTCCAGCAATTGAGACTGCAAAGGAAGTTTTGCTTTTTATAACTCCATATGAGGCCCAAGCTTCAAGCCATGCTTCCAAACACTATTGTAATACTACAGAAGACAACAGCACCCAATGTTAAGAGCGGGGATGGGTGAGGAAAATACATTTTCTAGGACAGCTGGACATGTGCCTTCATGGTATGACAAGACATGGCATTGTCATCAGTGGCTGTAAAAGTAGCAAAACAAATTGCATCACTTATCCACTGTAAAGGTTCAGTGAGGACACACCTGCATGGCCTGGTTTAGGAAGTTCCAGCAGTTTTATATTTGCTTAATTTTTACTTTCCAGGAGACAGCAGCAAAGGATTATGTGCTCCATCTTCTCCTTAAACTGAGGGGATTTTCTGACCTACTGAGTTATACACTGTCTGAAGATACTAGATTGTCTAAGTAGGAAAACATTAGCATTGTAACAGAACTCATTAATAGTAGCACATTCTTCAGAGCTTGACATTATAGGGGCGCTCGAGTTACAGACAGACCCAAAGAAGAGGGAATGGAAATGGCCTCACTGGGCCCCACAGGTATTTTTGTACTTGTGCGTGCTATCCTGAGAAACATGGATGTTTCACGTCTAACAAACACTTTATTTTCTTCAGAGTGAGTGGTTGAAAAGTCCTTTTCTGGAGACATTAATCTTGACTTTGTAAAGGGAAATTATAGTTATTATAGAATAGTCAAAACCTGTATAAAAAGGATTAGACAAAAGTGTGCCTAAAAGTAAGCATATATGGAAAAATGAAGCTAGACTATAGCAGAATTCCAGCACTTTACAGTGCTTTAAATTCTAACATTTATTAGCTTTTCAGCTTTGTAACCATTTTGGTGATAGATAACTAGATTGTTCCGTTCTCCCCTTCCCTTTTAATTTTAGGTAAAAATAGCCTGATCACTCCTTCTAACCTTAAGAGAAAAGATTTCGTATTTTAAACTCTTTTCCATAGAATGTCTCTGATCATCACCTCAATGCTCCAAGGTATCTTGTGCAAGTGTATTTATATGTGGCTCCTATTCTGAACTGAATTGAGCGCTTTGAAGATGATAAACTTGGGAAGCTGACCTGGGACATAGTTGCATATATTTCTGTATAAAAAGTGTTACGAAACAAAGAAAATTCATCTATAAAACAGAAAAAAAGTGACTCACCTGATTCTTTTTTCTTACAGATGCATGCTGCTTGCCTTCCCATTATTTTCCCTTCAGGAGAAAACAGATTTATGACAACATTTAATTTTCTGTCATTTCTGCAGAGTCCTTATAAATGAGAAGCAGGCAAGGATGTCATTTAATAGCGGGCGCATTTGTCCACAAATGCTTAATTATATCAATAATGAAAGGTTTCTTGTTGATCATGTTCTGTAAATATGCAAGTGTGAAATTTTACTGACTTAAATACAGTATTGGTGTATATCAAAGATTGATGCTGCTATGCTTAAATGTTCATCAACAAAAGTAGTTTTTGAAGTTGGGTTTGTGAAATTATCATGTATGTCATGCTCATTACTCACACAAGCCACATAATTAAGGAATTTCACATGAAACCCCATAGCAGAAGTGATTAATCAACTATATGGAAGTAATTAAACACCTGAATAATTTCAAAAACTGGTTTGCAATCCAAACACCAAAGTTATTCAAACATCTTTGAATATTATGGTGATAATTAATGGATAAAACAGTGGAAAACAAAATTTGTCCAAAACCATATTTATTGGTAACTTTTGGTTTCCTCAGCTCAGAGTATGTAAATGGAATTTATTACCTGCTGTGAAATCAGAGGGAAAAGGTAATAAATACATGTTTATTTGTCTTCATTCAATTCCCTTGGTCTTTTCAGTAAAATATTTCCCTCTTAATACTTTCAAAGCAACATAAGGAAGTTAGTTGTAATTCCATTAGGTCCTTTTAAGACACAGCACATCAAATAAATAGATATTAAATTCTCAGGTCTTGGTAGCTTATGTCAGTTTTGTAATTTCCCATTAAAAAGAAACAGAAATTGTTTTTAAAGGAGCATGGCACCCTGAATGCCACTAAACAGCTGATAAATCCAGTCCTTGTTTTGATTTAGTGTGTCAGAAAATGACTCATTTGTTCATTACGACATTAACTCATTCAGAACAGTACTTTGTCAGGGAAGTGCAGCTACTATAAAACTAATCATCTCAAATTATCTACTCCCTGGAAAGACAAGGATACATACCTCCTTCTCATGATGGCTGGAAGCATACCTGGCCTCAAAAAATGGCTTAAGCTTTAAACTGCTTTGGTCTTAGTAACCAGTATTCTTAGAAACCAACTAACAAACATCAGAGACAAGTATTCTCAGAATTACCCCAATTCATTAGGGTAGATTAGTTTAAAACAGCACTACCAGAGTATTCACAAAATCACAGGATGGGTAAGGTTGGAACATTTCCATCCCTCTAAATATTTCTAAATAGAGAGAATGAGGAAAAAATGTTTGTGAATATTGTCACGCCTTTGGTGGGGCAGAGGGTGCTCACTGTGGTAGCTGGCTATACTCTGCTAAAAAGCTCTCCTCTGTGAGGACTCCAGCAGCTATCCCTGTGCAGTGCAGTCAGTTGTGGAAATCAGGGCTCATGACATGGTGGTGCTGACAATATTTAGTCCCCTTGGATTCTCCTGCTTACCTTCCATCCAGTTTTAGGGATCCCTTCCTCTTCATCCTATGTGATTGAATTGCCTGGTACGGGAACTTTGCTGTCAAGGGAGTCAAACCTGAATGCAGGTGAGTGAAAGGACAGTCCTGGCTGTCAGAGTGAAGAATGGACAGAGTGCAGAAATTAGTAATTTCCTAGGTTATGAATTCAATTTTGTATTTGCAGCTGCCTTTGATATTGCTTATATAGGCTGTTGTTTATTTATCTTAGAAGAACATCTACACATCTCAGCTGGGTTTAGAGGTTGTTGGTGATACATGGAGTACAGGAGATGTATTGTTGAAGCTGGTGATCAGCTGGCTGTGCTATACTAAATCCACATTTTTATCTCCACAGCCACATTTTTCTGCAGCTACTTGGACCAACTGTGAAACATACCTGTAACCTCTGTTCTACCAGGAACACCAAAGAAAATGCAGTGTTCTCCTTGGAGAACTCTGAAAACAGTTTCCTGAGTGTCTGTCAGTCCTTTTAACTTTCAGGAGTAATTTTTCTGGTAGATGAAGAGAGGTCGTTATCTTACTCTACTTAAAGGTTGTGGGTTAGAAAGGTTTTTTGTTCTTACTATTGTAACATGTTTGTATTTCCAATTTGCTTAACTCATCTGGAGAGTTGTGAAAGACACTCTTCAAATAAGGTGAGGAAATCATGTGCTTAGATTTTTCTATGAATTAATCAAAGATTATGGCAAAGATTGTTTCCCTCATCTTCTCTGACATTGTTTCTCTCTGCTTACTGCACCATTCTTGTTCCAGTGAGCTGACATATTTGAGAAACAAAAAGCTGCATGGCTTGAAACAAAGAATAGGAGCCTGCAACAGTTAGGGTGATGAAAGAAATGGGTTTTGTCACTGAACAGGATTAAGCCACTATGAAGTAAAGTGAATATAGAGATACATAGTTCAGACTCTAACAGAGTTTCATTAGGTGTGTTCCTGTTAAAGAGATAAGTGCTTCAGCTGAGCTTTCATACTAACAGTCCTGAGGCTACTTTTCTACCTTATTATAAATTCAGCCACAATGCAGATTGCAGATTATGTTAACAAAAACTGAAATTAAGAGCTGTCATGGAGTGTATCTTCTATTCTGGGAATTTTCAGGGCTTGCTTTTCAATACGATAAGGTAACCTGCAGAGACACAAAAAGGAGATGAAATTAATTTTTTTAATGGAATATTTCTAAGACTGTACTGAATCCATTTAAAAAGTGGGCTTTTTCTTCTTGTTTGTCAGTTCGGTTGATTTTGGAGGGATTATCTTTTTTTGCGTCATTATTTTCTGTCCTTGTGCTCTTTGAAATGTATTATCCAAGACTGCTTACTTTTATTGGAGGCCAGTTATTTTCCTACTATTTCAGAGCAATGGTTTTCTAACCAGAAGCAGATCCAAAGCTAAGTCACAGATCCAGCCACTTCCTCTATATTGTGGATATTTAGTATCTGAATATTCTTCTAGTAGAGGAGCCTTCCATATTTCAGTGTATACATCAACCTTGAAGGTGATTTTGAATGAAAAAACATATAAATGTGCCATCTAATTGAAGTCTGTCCTTCAGAGAATTAATACCTACATTTGAGTGTTAAATAACACGATATAATTTGTCAGCATGATGTTCATTTTTCGTTAGTACTGATTTTATTGAAATCACAGCAGACATGAATTTGAAAATAAGGGCTTTGTTTAATTCTCTGAGTTGATGGGATGCCAGATTTCAGTGGCATTAGATGGACTGTAATGGAAAACATTTTCCTATAAGAAGAACTATATTCTGTAGCTGTAGGAGACTGAAAAAAGGTGGTCTCTCATTGCCCCTTGCCACAGATAAACTCATGGTGTGTATTCACTGGAGTTTATTCATATTGATTTTTCATTTTATAAATCACTTTACCATTGCAGCACCTTGACAAGCTTATATGTTAAAGCACAATACATTAATATTTACTTTCTGCCTAAAAAGCCACACACAGGCTTTCCTTGCTAATGATATTCAAGCATGAATGAAAAGAGGTTGAGAAAAGCAATCTCTACAATGGGAATGCATCTGATTTATTATACCCCTGAAGTGGAAAATTATTATAGTTGTAATAATATACTTTCACATAAGCTGCCACAAGTGGAGAGAAGCTCGGCCAATAAAGACCCATTTTCTGAAATGGAAGAAGTCAAATGGTCAGTCCTTCAATGTCCAGCCAAAAGGCAGCTATCAAAACTTAGAAAAACTTCCTCAAGACAGCAGTAAGGGGGAAGGGAAGCTGTCTAAAGAGTGCAGTGTTTGTTGAGCACCCATGGGGAGGGAGTAGGGAAAGATTCCCCGATGTTTGCATTAGATATGAGCTGTGTCTAAAATAACAGACAGAAGATTTATTTCCCTGGAGCTTAGCCATTTAAGGCAAAATTGCACATCTGCAGATGGCACAGATGCAGTGGGTGTTGGTGCACTCAGGGAAGCCAGCCTCAAGGAGTGAGGCTGGAGACATTCTCCCATCGTCTTCTGCGGGATCATCTGTCGCTCTCTTTGGTCAGGGGCTGCAGGAGGTTGCCATGGTTTTACTTGCTCCTTGGTAGGAAGGATGATGCATTCCTTTCACCAGGTGGTTATGGGCTGGTGAGTGGGGTGTTGTGGTCTGTTCCTTTCTCCCAAGAAGGGAAAGCTTGGCAAAAGTGCTGCCTTTTGCATTGATGCCTTTTCCTGCTCTTAAAATCAAGAGGCATACACGGTTAGAAGGGGAAAAGAGATTTTACCTTGGTATTTATTTTAAGGATCCTTAGGTGCACACGTCCAGGTCATATGCGCTGAAATGCACCCCGCAAAATGCCCCCCCCAAAAGATCTGGTCTAACGTTATAGGTTTTACTAACTAGCATATCTATCAAAGATTCCCCACTGAGAGGCTCAAGTGAGCCCCCCTCCCCAAGGAACCTTCCCCTGGATGGTTCTATCTTGGTTTACAGAATGTGTTCTGGAGAGGACCTTGGGGTCTGGGGCACACTGATCCCTAACTATGAAGCTTCTGAAATGTTTAGTCTCCTAGCTGAACAAACAAGTCCAAGAATGTAAGCAGAAAGCACTAAGAATACAGAAGTTGTAAAAAAGGTGTAACAGGGGTATAAAAGAAAAGGCAAAAAATCTTCATGGCATCAGCATGAGGGCATAAGGTGAGGATATCTGCTGGGCCCAGAGGCATCTGTAGGGATTTCCAAATGCTTTTCTGAACATATATCCAAACTATTCCCCTGCACATTTGTATCTTAAAATTACTTGTGGATGTGAAAGGTTTATTTGGAGTCTGTGTTAATGCTTCTGTGAAGTGAGTGCTTTGCTCTAGAATTATGTGTATGCTCTGGGGAAATTTATGAGTTTCTCTTTTTCAAGTATGTAAGGGTTGCAAATTAAGCCATAGGATTGAGATGCTGCTTTTATTTGGTGACTTCTAGCTACTTATAAATTTTCCAAGATTTCTGCTTCCTTGTTATTGGGGTTTTTTAATTAGTACTTTTCTCTCTCTTGACTTCCTTTGTATAAATGAATGAAAATGTAGTTTTAGTGAAATTCTGTGAATGTACTATGGTTGAGAGGACTGTAAAAGGCTTTGGTTAAACTGATGGTAACAGTGGGGTCAGGTCTTTGTAAGCCCATGGAGTACTGCTAAAAGGGGATAAAGTGTCTGGCCAGAGTGTAAGCTAAATCAGAGATGGGACTCTCTCACACCCTTAGCTGAGATTAACCTTACCTGAAGTTTAGCTACCTTAGACTCCCCCTGTAGCTGATGAATTAGAACAAGTTCTGTCCAGAGTGCAATTCCTTCTAACTATGCCAAGAAACTTGCTTTTTAGTAAATGAAGGAAATCTAAAAGCAGAAGTTCAGGAATGGGAAGCTTATGCCACTAACTTGGAGAGCACTCTTGCAAAGCAGGAGAGTGGATGAAAAATCTGCTTAGGAGAATGCTTTTCACTTAAAAGGCCCTTTCTTATCTATAAAGATAAAAGCACTTTA
Source organism: Corvus kubaryi (assembly GCF_017639235.1). Classification (NCBI taxonomy): domain Eukaryota; kingdom Metazoa; phylum Chordata; class Aves; order Passeriformes; family Corvidae; genus Corvus; species Corvus kubaryi. The sequence goes on along the minus strand of NW_024582059.1, from coordinate 15,446,576 downwards.
AAAAATCTGTGCTCTGTATTTTTTTTTAACAGTCTACATATGCAGAGAGACTAGAAGCAATTTGTACAAAGGCTGTGCTATAGTGAATAAAATCTCTCTATTAAATTGACAATCAAGCTCTTATTACCAGTCCTGTCACATATTTTTGGCACCATCTTTGATGTGATGGTGTTTGGGGCCACACTCTCTGGAAAGTATACTTCCCACCAAAGCACTTGAATGAAGTGATTTCTGCTCAATCTCTGCACCCAGCAAGGATTTCTTTAGAAATATGCTCATGTTATTCTGCTTCCTAAGAAGTAATAAAGTGCTTGCTGACCTACAGCTTTTCTGTCTCTTCTGTCTCTTGCCCTGTTGGGAAAAAAATATCTCCTCGATGGGGAGAGAGAATTTTCAGGCTCTCATTTCTTCATGAATAGCTAGGTCTACAGGGGTTTTTATGGAATAAATACTTTTTTTTAATATACTTTTTTTTTTTTAATTGCTGTGATTACAAGACTTTTATTGTGGCTGCTGTCAGCACTTTTTATCCTTCCTAGATGCTAAAAGTGCTCAGGATTTTTGTCACAAGTGTTGCAATCCTGGTATTTTTCACTCTGAGAAAGAGATCTTGCACTCTGGATACCAAGAAAAGTTCCTGTTGCCTGTATTATCTGTAGTTACCTCTTTGATCACTAGAGGTTGTTGTGTACATGCAGGCTTAAAAACGGCTTGCCTTTCAGAGATGCCATGGAAAAGGGCTAAGGAATTCAGGGGGTTGAGGGAGAAGGGGAAAAGGATTTTGTTCATATGGACTGGAAATCTGGCCTTTGGGTCAATGGTCAGTGATATACTCTGAATTTTGTGTTCTTATCCTGTAAGATTGAAAGTTCAAGCTCCTCACCTCTTTGTTAACACATAACTGTACCGGAGCATAAAGGCACAAGTTACCAACTCAATATAAGCATTCTTTGCTGTAAAAGTCCCTAGATTTACAATAACTTTTTGGGCTTGATGATTATTTCTCTAGAATGGACCTTGAAGTCTGGTGTTTCAGTACACAAGACCGAAAATATTCTTCACTAGTCACAATTTCTTGTTGTATCGGCCTCTTGTGGACTCTTCTGGATCAAGGGGAGAGATTGGATGTAATTTCAGACAAAAAGGATATCATTTTTTCTTTAATGACCATTATGTTGAACAGTAAATTCCAATTAGTACACAAACAAACAAAAAATAAAACTAAACCCCACTCAACCACACCCACACCTTTGATGCTATAGGCAGAATAGAGGCCTATTATATGCCATCCTGTCATGGAAATCCAAAGGTCAAGACTTGACAAGGGAGAGGCTTTCATCCATAACCAGAGCAAAGACAGATTTTGTTGTCAGGAACTTGCCATTTCAAGTAACAAGCCATTTGCTTGTGATGTGACAGGTTTAATCTATCCAACAGTCAGAGAGATCTACCTTCAGTGTTGCTGGACTTGTCCATCTTTATACGTTTCCCCCCAACACAGGATGGTTTCTTACCGAGGGGTAGGAAGAGTTTGGGAGCTGCTGAGGAGGCCTGAGTCAGAATGAGTGAAGTGGCACCTGCTCACCAGAGGAAGGTGAGCAAGAGACGTGTGTCCCTTCCTGAGCTTCTGACCACACCAGAACTGGTTTGGGTAAGCAGGAGAGGACCATGAATGCACCTGATAGTCTCTGTTGTGTCCCAGTGGCTATGAGAGGTGGCAGAGTTATCACCCTGGCTCAGTTGGAAACTCCCATTATACCTGTCAACTTGGGTGTCTCTTATCAAATATTGAGAATGGTTTCACTGAGAGCTCAGCTGCAGCCTCTCTGAAGGATTTTTATTAGATAATGATTCTGATTTATGGTTTAATTTAACTAAGTTGGATCAACATCTAACAGGGCTCCCTCTGATTTTCCCCTTTTAAGTACAGCTGGGACCCTCTCTGTCCTATCTCTTCTGAGGCATCTGCTTTACAGTGCCAGGAAGTGAATGTCTATGTTGCAATGTCAAAAAAAAACCACAAACCAAACCAAACCAATAACCCAAACAAAACACTCAAACAAACAATTTTTTTTAAAAAAAGAGAGTAATGAGTGGTTCTCACTCGCAAAGTGAATGACACCTCAGAAAAAGATCTCTCGTATTTCAGAAGAGCTGTGCCTGATCTCTGCAGAATCAGGTCTGTCTTGCTCAGGAAACAGACTAATTTTTGGAACCAGCTTTATGACTATCTGGGTTTCTAATTTTTATAAATGTTTATTAAAAAGCTAAAGTCTTACCAACTTAAAGTCTGCCACTTAAAAGTGCTGTCAAATTTACAGGTCCTTCTTTTCCATACTAAAGCTGCAGGTGTTGGGTAATAGAACAAAATGTGGAGTAATACTGAAGTGAATGGTAACTGAAGAATACCCACAAAATAAAATAAGTGTGGGAGTGAAACAGGGTCATAACTCTTGTGGTCCTTCCTCTACTTGCCCTTGATGAGGCTAAGAGGAAAAAAGAGGCCAGATTAGAGTGTTTGTTCAGCAAGGGAACAGGCTGCCATGTGTTAGGATGTTACTTCGACCTTGCTCTGGCCAGCTGAAAAGAAACACTGTAGAGTGAAGATCAGGTGCCTGTATTTTAGAGCAGATTGCACACTTTGGCATCATTTTGGTTTTTCTTATAAAAACCCTGCTCACAGAGGAGAGTATAGAAAGCATTATGTAACTTAAATGAAAATGCACAATAGTATATGTGGAGAAGTGCTCTGTGTCTCAATCTGAATGGTAAGTCATCCTTCTAAATCAACAGAATTTCTAGAGGACCTAAATCGATGCAAAGGATTTTACCTTCTATTTTGTGTTCATTTTTATTAATAGTCTGCATACTAAATGCCTCCTTTAAATCTTTATGCTGTTAGCTTATACCTGTTTAACATTTTAAACTTCACAAGTTCTTTTGTGAGTTTTGCTGCTTTAACTGTGAGGTAGTCAGGGGTTTATGTAATTATGAAGCCCTGTGTTTCCTGAGAAAACTAGGACACAAATTTCCCAGGAGGAATTAGCAAATAATTAAAATATTGAGGAAAAGAAAACAACAGTGAAGCATCAGCTAACAGGGTTACAGATCTCTGATATTTGACAGCATTTTTTTATTTGTTTGTTTTTAAGAATTTCAGCTAAAGGATGTCCTGTGCTTGATTCTTGTGCTGCTGTGTTGGAGTGAAGGAAACTGGATGCAAGAATTGGACTCAATGAGTTCTGCTTGATTCTTGTGCTGCTGTGTTGGAGTGAAGGAAACTGGATGCAAGAATTGGACTCAATGAGTTCTGCCCTGCATCTGCCAAGGTTAATGCACATGCATCTGCTTCATGGTTTGTCATCTCCCTCCTATTCCATGTTGTTCTTTTGTCCTCCTTTTTTTTGTCTCTTCCCTTTGTCCTCAGTTTTCCTTCACTTTAGACAATCAGTATTCCTACCACTGTTTGATACCTCCCGTGCCTCTGCCAGAGGCAGAATGACATATTTGTGCCAGCTTTGGCTTTCCTTGTGCTCTTCTGTGTCTGTAATTCCACAAAATAAAATTTAAGGTGACCCCTCTTCCTCCTGAGTCTGAGGTCTGAGATCAACCTCATGTCTCAGGGTGCACGTATCTCCCCCTAAGCTGGGCTTCCATTTTGGAGTCATTCCCAAGGGAGAAGAGGAAACAAAGACTGGAGACATAAGGCATCTGAACTACAGTTTCCATATGCATAGAAACAAACTGATAGCTTAAAAGTTCAGACCTTGTGCAAAACTTGTTGTGATTGTATATTTGTGTAGATTTTTTTTTTTTTTTTTTTTTTTGTGGAACAGAAGCTCATTGATTTAATCATTTTTTGATTATCATATTATACTCAGTAGTGCTTAATTTCTGTAGAAGCAGAGGCAGTGGAGATCAATATTGTAACTCTTACACTGCTGAAGAGTACTTATTGACTGCTTTTTCACCTAATTACATGTGACCATCTAGTCTTTATCTTTTAAAAAAAGAAGAGGGAGCTCTTAATCCCGTTTGGGGATGGCAAGAGAACGTCTTCCCATGCTTTGCAATGTGCTGCTTATTACCTGTTAAACCACTGCACATCTGTGATGAGAAGCCATTTGAAAGGCAATTAAAGCTAAAGGGTCTGTGTGTGTATTATGTATAAATCTCTGAAGTTGGCTTTTGTGCCAGGAGTACCTTTCTCCTCAAAGGAATTATCATTTCAGTGATCACAGTCTAAGAAGCAATAAACTGTTGAAGAGCAAGCTCAATTAATGACCTTAATTTCTAAACTGAAGTGTCTGTTTAGGAGCGTATGAGTGAATTATGCTCAGATTTAATTCTGAACTCAATACACTGCATTAATTTTTGGAAGCCAACCTGTTGAACACCAGCTGTGTGTTTAGTGACAGGTTTTGATAGGAGCCTGTAGCATTTTTTGTATTAACAGACATATTTATTGTTCACATAATGGAAAAAGGGAGTGTCCATAGCTGTAGCATTCATGTGAGAATGCTGCTGGTCTTCTACTTCAGCCGTGAAAATTTGTACCTGAAGCTGTATTACATTTTTCAGTTGTCATTGTTTCTCATACACTATTGAAACTTCCTTGTTTCAAAGGTTTTTATAATACCCCAAGTAACCATTGTTAGGAGGTAGAATTAAATTTTTCCTATATCCTAATAATCTTTGAAATTCCCTCCACACTAAATAAATCCAGTTTATTTTGATTCCTCTAAAGATTATTAATCAAGTTGGTGAAAGATAAAATGGCTCCAGCTTTCACGGAAAACTGTAGGGATTTTGACATGCTGTAAGCAGAGTGAAGAGAAATCTGCTTCAGGGTCCTGATGAAATGAATGCTGACTCACTGTTAGCTTTGATCTCTGGCTGGTTAGGTTGGCTTATTCCTTACAAATATTCTTTTTCATCTCCTTTACAACTTCTTTCCTGAAAGTATGGCTGTGAGTTCTCAATTGAACATAACTGAGTTATGGTGACTTTAAAAGTGCTGTCTGTGGCTAAACCTTGGTAACCAGCTGTGAGATTATTCTGACTTAGCTCCAATTCCAGGGAAAAATAGTGTTAGCCCTAATGACATCACTGTTTTTTGAGATAAATGCAGGCTGAATGTAGACTATTTTATCCTTCCTTTTGTGAGTATGGATATCTGCGTGTGTCCTGAGGACGTGTTTTATGTGACAGTAATTGAGAGACCGTGCAGCCCAGGACGGAAAGAAAGGTCTGCTGAACTGCAGAGAACTGTAAGAACAACACTGAGGATACTTACGGGATGCAAAATCACACCCTGCATGAACATCCGCTTTCTGATTACACAAAATTTAAAGCATTCTTCACCTGACCTATCTTTCCTTGACAATTGCTTTTCCCACATGCTTGAGCAGTGAGATATGTGCCACCCTGGATTAGTTTTCTTCCTGTGCATGTTCTTCCTAATCAAATGCCACAAACTACCATTCAGTTACTGGTGATCTCTGTATATGAACCTTCTCCTGGTGTGCTAGCCAAATCCTGTCAGCAGTGGTAAGAGGGTTTGGTCAATGTGGGGTTGATTGTTTTGTTTTGGTGTTGTCTCCTCTGATCTACCACTAGAAGTTTGTCCCATGCTTCATGGAAAATATGTGATCTTGGAATAACTCTCAAAGTTGTGTGCAATTAAGGACTAGCAGAACAACTTAATAACTAAAAGAATACCACCAGCACCTCACCCTCCAAAGTAGATGTCAGAAAAGGCAAAATATCTAAATTTACGTTCTTGCAACAAAACATCAAAACCAAGTTATTTGTTTGTGGGATTGGTGACTTCTGGTGGAAGAGTTTTGGTAGAAAACTTGGAGCTGTTGCCAACAAATATGACAGCACCTACTAGATGCTGATGCTGTGGCTCCAGTGCACTATTTGGAGTCATCTACATTGAAAGATTTCCGTGTAATTAGGGGAACGCAAGACATTTGATGGAGTCTGCTACTTGTGAGGTCCTGGGTAAGAATCGGAATGCCAGCAAGAGATGGAAATAGCTTTCTTTATTAAAAAGCTGGTGGGTAATGGGAGAGGTATTTCAGGGTAATTTTTTTTTCCAAAGGCATCAGTAGGGCTCCTATTTGTCTGTCCTGGAACAAGATACTTTTTAGACAATAGAATCCAGTTTTTCATAGGGAATTCATTACTGGAGACAACAACAAGACCTCAAATGAGAGTCTTCCATCTGAAAGAAATTCACTTGTTCAGGTATTGTGAGAGGAGTGTTATTTTTGAGGTCATTGAAATCCATAGGTTGGCAGTGAAACATGCCATGCCCATGGTCTGTGATATTCAAAAGAGATGGTGAATGAGAAGAAGTTGTAACAATTTCTTTTTCTACTTCTTCATTAGAAGACAGCACGATAAATCTCGTCTTGCCAATCCCCTCATTCTCCAGAAGTTAGCTTAGGTTCCTTTTGCTTTGGTGCTGTCTGGTGTAGAAAGTAGACACTTTAAGAGAGTAGATCTGAGGAAAATGCCCCTATAGTCTGAGTAGTACAGCTGTTGCAAAAAACTTAAAAATTTATTGAAAGTAAAAAATAAATCATCCAGGTTCTTTTCAGAAACAGCTGGTATTTGATTTAATACCCAGTGTTTTATCTTCCTGTGCTTACCTTGTCCTGCGGTGAAGACCTCTCAGGGTGTCTGATATAATAATACTTCAGAATGGAAGCAGAAAGGGCAAAGAAGAATATGAAGAACAAGTCACCAAATTGTATTAAACTTTCTTAAATGTGTTAAGAACAAGAACAGAGTCAGGAGATTTTTACATTACTTCGGCGGCATCTGGATGAGCAGTTACAGAAGAGCGGGGGGGGTTGCTCTCAGCACCCATTGAACTGAAGATCCAGTGGCTTGTCCTGAGAACTGGAAAGTTTCAAGTTTTGCTATTGCCTTCAATTCTCCTTTTGAAGGAATTTTAATTTAACTGCTTTAATTTCAGCAGTATGGATTAACAGTCTAATTACAAACAGTAATGATCTGCTTAAGAAAAGTGTGTGCTTAAGCTCTAGGCATTGGAAAATGTGCCATAAGGATGACCTTCTGTTGCAACCATGCAGAGTTTCAGAATGGTGGCATTTTGGATGCTTTAGTTTCAAAGTCAGGCTTTCCATTTGATCTGAAAAAGAATCTCTGGGGGAATCCTTCAACACGTCAAAACTGGACAATTTTCGATTTATCTGCTCCAATCGGAACTGTTTTTTTCAGGAGATTGACTGGATGACCTCCTGAAGTCTGCTCCAACCAACGTGACTCTATGATCATGTGGGGTGTCTCCATTTATTTCTGTTTTGGGATGGGAGGGAAAGCCCAGGGATTAGCATGAAGAGATTAGATAAATGGGAGTAAAAGCACAAGTGAGATATGGTCTCCACAGACCTTGGCTGTTAGGAGCCAAGATTTAAAGTTCTTGGAAACCTTGTTGGTCTTTGATCCTACATTACTAATTCTGCAGGTATAAAAGCTGAAATTTTCCTCTCAGGAGCCAGTTTTGTTGGTGATTAGTGCACAGTTCAGACTTGTCTCTAACACTGTTCTCAAGTGAAACATGGCTGCAGACAATGTCTTTTTTGGGGTCCAAGATTAAATAGTTTTGCATTACGTCTCATTGTTCTCTGAGTAGAATTTGTTTCTGAACTGAAGTACTCTTCACAAAGTGGCACAGAAAAACTCTCAAGGGATGCTATTCCTACTATGAACGCAAGTGTTTGTTACCTGCATAAATGATTTATGGTCTTAAATTCATGTGTTTAAGCTTGATTGTAACCAGTCCCTCGTTGTGGCAGGCCAGATGCTTCATACTACCTTAAAAGAAAGAAAAGAAGTCCTTCTTTAGACCTCTCTAATTTTTTTTTGAAAGGAGATTAAACTGTTCGAGAGCACTAAATCTTGCAGATTTCTGGATCAAGTTAGAAGCCAGTGTGTGATATGAAACCTTGCATTTGTCTTCTCCCTTTTTCCCCTTAAATAAATAAATGGCATGATGGCAATGATAATGCAAAGTAAACCAGTTTCCTTATTACTTTCCCAGAACTAGGAAGGCAGAAGATCATAATAGAATGTCGTGTTTCAAACCCTTTGTGCAACTGAACTACTACTGGCCTTGCTGCCCAGTGAGTACCTTTCCAATATATTCAGATTTACACTTGTTTAGAATTTAAAAATATGTAATTTGGGGTTCATAAACTATCAAGTCATCCACATTCAGCTGCCATGTTGCTCACGTTTTCAGACTGTCTTCTGCTTCTGTGACTTCCCCATTCTCCTCCCATCCAAACTCCAGTTATGTTACATTCTGACCTTATGTGCTTTTTCTCAAAAAAAAATATATACAGCTGTCTAGCCAACCTTGTACTAAACTCCTGCTTTACCTTGAGGCAGATTCTAATATGCATGTGTAATGCATTCCAGGGCTGAAGCTCCTACATGGTTTATACTCACAGCCCAACAGCGTTATGGAGCTCTATTTTACAGGGTGCCGACAACTTTATGAGTTTGCTTTAGTTTGTATTCCAAAACAGTTGCTTAAACTGTGACTTTGCCTTGTTTGCTTACAAATAAGCAATTTATTTTTTAAATGAACTCTTTTCTGCACTTTGCTGCTACTCCCTCAATACGGGGTGTTTAACGTCTGTCATGGTTTCATCTTGCTATCGGAAAATATCATAAGAAAGAGACCACTTCCTTAAAACAACAGACACCAAGATGGCCTTTTGCAGCCCCAGGTCTTCAGCACACTTCTACTTACTTACATAAGTAATTTGATTTCAAGGGGTCTATGCATAAAAAAAATGATGGTGCCCATATGAGTGTTTATATGGTTCAGAATATGATTAGGTACCCCTGCAACCTGTGTCATTTCTTCCAGCTCTGGTTGTTCAAGCTGCTAATTGCCCAATGAAACAGATAGTTGTAGAGCAGACCTTCATCAAATATATCCTCCATGAAAATATTCAAGTATTAAATGTGTGAAAATCTATAATAATCAGAAAACAATAGATTTTTGGTTCTTTTCTGAAATGTAACACACACTTTGAGGCATCTCATTTTCCTGGCATACAGAATAAAATCTTAAAATGCATAGATGTGTTTTCTCTCAATAACATCCTAAATGGGATTATCAAAATTGGAACCTTTTGGAAAAGCACTTCTCATGTATTAGGCACACTGTGCTTGGTACAAGAGCCATGCTGATACAGTGATTGTTTTTCTCTCTTATATTTTTCCTTATCAATGTTAAAGATTGAGGTGGAGGTAGGGGAATAACCCTAAACAAAATCACCATTCTGGGAAAAAACTGGGTTCATGCTGAATCTAGAGTTAAGAGTTCCAGAACTTTGACAAAAATGCCCATCACTGACCTTTGATAAACTTACTGCTCTGAAAATGTTAAAAGGTTAATTTACTGCTGCTATATTAAGTCAAACACAATATTGCCTTCCCACACTGCCTTACTTATCCTGAATTGGATTCTGTCTTATCTTTCAGCTAAAGTTTACATAAACTCTGAGTTACTAGTTTGGCTAGCTAATGTCACACTTGTGTTGAATATATCAGATCTAAATCAAATGCATATTGGAAATGCACCTGTTGGAGAGTCACAATTACAAAGGGACAGCCTGGGAATGGAAAGGATAAAATTGCTCGCTGGCAATATCAATTCTTTTTGAAATCAAATAAGCAGGTGATGAAATGACTCAGAGATGTCTGATGATGGGCTTATGCCAGGCCCTAGGGGAGTTACTAAATGCACAACTTAGAAGTCCTTGAATTAGTCCCATTTATCAAGGGACTGCCTCAGGCTGGGTGAAGTAGTTTTGTTTCATAACATTTCCGGAGTACTAAGCTCCAGAACTTGCTGATCTGCAAGCTGGTGAAGGAAATCAGAATAAACATGCACAATTGCCTGCATACTCCTGAATTACTTTGTGCTGCACTGAAGCCAGGAGATCTCCTTCTGCTGCTTCCCAGCCCCTTCACTGTTTATCCTGTGTTTTCTTGATTATACCAGCACAGCTGTTTGTGCACCTGTATGAAAAACTAGACTCAGGAAATTGATCTCAGTGAAGTGGTGTGTGCAAAGCATCTGACTGGGTGCGATGTGTGTTTTTTGTGGGGTTTGTTTGTTTTTTCTTAATGACCCTGCTTTGGGAAGATTCAGCAGAGTCTCTACAAAATGTGCAAGTGACTGAGAGCAGAGTTTTGCCAGCTGAGAGAACTGGAGGGTCTTAAATGTTGATTGATCAACTGAAAGGTGAAGATGTCTTATATTCTCTCAGCTATAAACAGTTTGTTAAATGCATTTTCCCTCTAAACCATTGAGGATTATTACTATTAGCTTAAAACCAGACGAGTGACCAGAGATATTTTAATGTCATTAAAGGTGATGTACACACAAATGCAGCCATTTACACAAAATGTAGAGGAGGTTATTTTAACTTCCTTTTGTCCCTCACTATCAGGAGGTAACGGCAGCTGATACAGCTGTTAGGAAATGAAAGGGCCATTTAAAAGCAAGCTAAGTAGCCCGCAGCTACCATGTACATGAAAAGAAAGCACTTTTTACTTTCTCATCACTGTTAAAAGCTCAGTATTTACTTGAGGTGATTTTTGAATTCTGGAAGCCTGTTTAGCTTGATTTATTTGTGGCTTGAGAGTTCAGATGCAAAGGCATATTTGTCATTTAATTCTTGCTGCAAGGCTTGCCAAATACCCTGTGACTCTAATGAACCTGGAGGGAGACTTCTTTACTTATGAACATGCTTTAAATTAAAAGTACCAACTGGCAGCTGAATTTTGAAGGTTGAGTGCACAACAGGGGGAGAGAGCAAATGGTAGAGCACTGCCCATATCCACAATTGAGGACATTTTTTCCCCTGGAAAGGTGTGCCCTTATGGAGATTTCGAACAGCGTTTCCTCCACCATGCTGCTCCTTGTCCTTTTTCCTGAATGCCAAAGTTAAAGACCTGCTTTATTTTTTCTCCATTTTGATGTATGCTGAGCACCTTAGGCAGTATATGCTTGGTTGCCAATGTAACGGGAAGCAGAAGGAACTTTGGAAAAGCTGAAAAATAAAAGTTAAATTCAGCTCTGGAAATCATCTTCCTTCTAATGATCTGTTGAAAAACAGAGCAAAACTGCGTCTAATCCTAGCAAAGGCACAGTCAGTGTCCCTTTGGTGGGCAAATCTGGTAAGGTCAGATTTCCTTTGGCAATTATAAGCATGGAAATTACTTGTCTCTTAAGGCTCAAAATAATACTGTTTCCTCTCTCCAGGGGGAAAACTTAACTCTTCTTCCCCTTCCCTTTTTGGCGCTCCATCTTGATGGAAGCTTTGAAGCATCTGCTTGGCACCTCTTGCCTCTGACATACCTTGCTTTAGCCTTTGCTAAGGACTTGCCACAGCAGCAGTAGCAGTCAGGAGTATTTGCAGGCAGCAAGCCCTGTGCCCCAGCTGCTGCAGTGAGGTTTTCTTCCTTTTGGATTCTGGCTGGTCTTTCAGGTTGCTGTGGATCCCAATGTACCTGCAATGTACACTGTGAATGTACTTCAACCTCTTCTGCCTCCCAAGAGGGTTCACAGTGTTTCTCTCAGCACAGCAATTATCCTCACTCCCAGAGGGATCAAATGGTCTTTCTGTGCTTCTTGAAAGGAAGTAGGAAAATATTTAATTTCTGCCATTGTAGCTCAACAGCGTAGTTAATAAAGAAAATCTGTGATGAAGAAAAAAAGGATGGTGAAGAAAAAGATATCTAAGAATTGTTTGGGCAAATCACAAAGCAGGGATATCTTGACCTTTGTTTCAATTTACCCCATGGTTTCAAAAGGGGGGTTTTGGGAGCACTTCTATGTTAGTGTGCGTTTACTTATTTGTTTTATTCTTTTACTGAAATGATGTTTGTAGGTTTAAATCACACTTTAGGCTAAAGTCTAAGTTCTTTCACTTTATTATAAAGAGCTGTGAATGAAAATTAAGTGGCTGGTGAGCTGCTACACAAATGAGGTTAGAAGTCTCAAATGTTCTGTGCTTCCCAGCTTGAACTGGAAGGAATTGAAATGACAGGGGAAGCTCTGATATGGTTTTCATGACTGGAGAGAATTCAGCACAGTGAAAAGCTGAGCTCTTGGAACAGAGGAAAATGGGATTAAGGTGCAGACACTTTGCCAGACCTGAGTGCTTGTGGTTTAAATGAGGCTTTCATTCATAAATGGATACAATTATGTATTTATTTGTGCATTTTTCAGAAAAATATTTTGGCTTTAAATTGAATAAATGCCATAAGTTTGAAAGGGACAGTGAACGCTGTAGAATATATTTTCATATAAAAAGCATAAAGTAAATCCTGAGATCTCTAGATGTTAGCATGTCAAGACAAATAAAAAACAGCTGCCATTGAGTGTGATGGTGTCCATCCTTTATCTCTCTAAAGTTTTAATTTGAGGCACAGGTGAACAAGTGAAGACATTGGGGAGAAATCTTAATTTTTTGATGGATAAATGTTGTTTCTCAGTCATAGTGAGGGTAGGATTAACTCTTAACTCTGCTTGAAGTCAGGCATTCCAATGACCTTTAAATTTAAGGGCATTCACCTTCATCCTGCTAACCACATTCATATTACACCTGGCTTATGGGCTGAGCAAGCAGTGGGATGTGGCAAAGCAGTAAGAATGAAGAGCTAAGTTTTGCTGCACTTCTATGAGGCATTTCCTCCTCTGTGCAGGTACCCAGGTACTCCCAAGAAGCCAAGACCTGGCCAACAGGTGATTTGCAGGGTTTAAATTATCAATTTTACAGCATCCAAGAAGAGTGAAGAGGATGGGCACATTTGGCAGCTTTCAGATAAACATTTAGAAAACAAACTGAGTTGTAAGTAGCGCCTCTGAACTTTGTTGCACAAGAGGCTGTCCTGTAAAACAGATTAGGTTGCTACCTTTTTTTCCTCAAAGCTGGTGCCTGTTCATCTTTCTTTTCCCTTGACTTTTAATAGAAGAACTTCTAAAGAGTTGCATCAGTTCTGTGTGTGATTGGATAACTGCAGACAGTTGGCAAATCCCACTTTTAGGGACAACAGGATCATCTGCAGACATTACTTTTCTGCCAGTTTTCATCTGTTTTATTTCACTGTAATTTCATTCATCCTCATGAAAAACAGTAATTCTGTTTTTTACCATCAAATATCCCAGCTTCCAAGCATCCAGCTCAGATTGAAAAGCATAGCTGAAATCTCCAGCAAGCATTCTGTGGAAGAAATACAGACCCATTCAAGTAGCTCTAGGAAAACTGCCTTGTGCATAAATCTTTACCAGATGCAAAACTTCCCATTAAAGATACTTAAGGCTACAGTAGTTGCAGCTTCAAAGACAAGGAGACATGAGAGTTGAATTATCCATTTCCACATGCTCCATCTGCAGTCTGCTTCCCTTTAACATGTTATATTACCATCTGGGCCTGCTAATTGTGCTTCATGAGTGCACATCATAACTGACTTGCCAAAGGCCAAGGTATTAATCTCTCTAATCTTCCACTCAGGTTTATGTTCCCACAGTCACACTGAATTTCAAATTGGCTGTTGTGTGGCCACAGTAAACCATGGTCCAGAGACTCTCTGTGAACTTTTACAGAGATTAGTAAATACAAGAACTAATCTGTTGTCCATGAAAACAACTACTAAACCAGTTACTGCTCTACAGCCTTACTGAGGTTGGTCATACCTCATACAGTTGATTCTGGCCATCGATCCAGCCTGTCCAGTTCCCTCTGCAGAACATTCCTACCCTCCAGCAGATGAACATACCCACCCAGCTTGGTATCATTTGCACTGAGGGTGCATTCAATCCCCTTGTCCAGATTATTGATAAAAATCTAAAACAAAACTGGCCCCAGTACTCAGCCCTTTCAATGCAAGATAATTGACTGTTCTGAAACTTATTTATAGAATCACCACAATACATAATTCTGCACCACTGACAACTTTTCCTCAGGGTGTGAATCAAGGAGTTTTGAAAACCAAGCTGCTTCCTGTTACAAGTTGGTCTCCATTCCTTTTTGATGGGGTTTTAAATATGGAGATCTGCCACTGTATGTGTAGAGGATGAGCAGAGGTGTAGCAGCACAGGTTGTGAAACTTCACAGCATATATCAAGGTGTGGAGTAGCTCCTCCCCATCAAACTCCATGGAGCCTGTGGTTTCAGGGATACCACTGGTGCTCTTGTCATAAATTCTTTCTTGCTTGCAATACACTGGTGGGATTCAGCATGAGATTTTTTTGCTTGCTGGTTTAAATGTGGTGCTAGCCTTGTTTTTTGACACCACAGGATCCACCTATGAGAGGTGTCTCATTCAGATATGGACTTCCTCAGGACTGCCTTTTACCCTGCTAATGTAGAGATCTGCATTACTAACAGACAGGAAAAGAAGCTTATGCTGTTATGAGCTCATCTGGTCAGCAAGTATTTAATACTGCTGAATCTCACTTTAATCTTCCCTGAATAATTTATACATGAGAACTGATGATAGAGATCTTCGACAAATCACAGACAGTAAGTGTTTAGGGCTGTTATGCCTATTTGTCATGCACCTCTATTTTATCAATTTGTTTCTTCTGAAGAGTGATATTTTACATCTCTATTTAGTTCAAGTTGTCACTTCTCTGCCTGCTTCATGCACTCTCTATTTTCTCCTATTTACTTTCTTGCCTACCCTAGAATCTTCTCTATATAAGAAAATATGCAGTATGCATGTCTCTAGTTGTATGTTTCTGCAACATGAAAAAGGATTAAGATACTTGGGAACTATTTAGTCTCTTTGTTTTGTGCATGGATACAGCATCTTGTACTTTGTCTTTTTGAACTTTATTCAGTTCTCATGGGCTCACTACTCAAGTTTGTCCAGATCCCTCTGGATGGCATGCCATCCTTCTGTTGTGTCAACAGCACTGCTCACTATCATGTCATCAGCAAACTTGCTGAGGGTACATTTGATCTCTCTATGTCATTGATGAAGACATTAAAGGCCACTGGTTCCACAAGAGAGCCCTGAGGAACAGCACTCATCACTGACCTCCAGCTGGAGATCGAGCCATTGAGCACATGTCTCCATCCGGTCAA
Organism: Corvus kubaryi; assembly: GCF_017639235.1. Taxonomy (NCBI): domain Eukaryota; kingdom Metazoa; phylum Chordata; class Aves; order Passeriformes; family Corvidae; genus Corvus; species Corvus kubaryi. The sequence continues at coordinate 15,431,418 of NW_024582059.1, read as the reverse complement.
TTCATTATCCTCTGAACAGCCCACCCTTCAATTCCATGGCTCTCCAATCAGATAAGGATGTAGAGTGAGACCCTGCTGAAGGCCTTACAGAAGTCTAAATGGATCGCATGTGTTGTTCTTCCTTTGTCAGCCATTACCACTATTCCATCATAGAAGGCCACCAGATTGGTCAGGCAGGATTTGCCCTTAGTGAAGCTGAGCTGGCTGTCTCAGAAAAATGAGAGACCTTCTTGGGAATACTCTTGAGCTAGTGCTCCTGGTGGGTAACAACAGAGAAGGATTAAGGACGACATTTTGCATACCCTGGAAGAGCTCCCCTGTGGTCAAACATCAATCAGGGCATCATATGCATATTTATTATAGATTAGTACTGATTTTATACCACCATTCAGCAGAAACTGCTTCATATAAAGAGTTGCAAACATCTGTGTTTCTAGTCCCCATTCTCTGCTTTACATGTGCTCAGCCAACATGGGTCAGGTTTGCCAGGGGTCTGGTGTTAGTACTAAGGACAACCATAAAACCCCTTAGGGAGAAGACATATTACTTTGAAATTTCTGCTTTCCCAACAGTCCCATGACTAGAGGTAAAAGAATGTAATTAATGTACTGGCTGCTTTATTTCCTTCTAGTCACTTCAGAAATCCAAGACCAAAAAAAATCCAGAAGGCTTCAAAGACTGTGTTTAGCTAAAGAGAGTGAATAAGAACTAGCTGATTTTTGTAATCCAGGCTGGATTAGCAGTTAGGTTTAAATCAACAAAGCAGACAGAAGACGTACCCTGTAGCACCCTTCTGCACATTGGAAGAGGGAAATTTTATTTTGAAAGCACACTAAAGGATTTAGATAAGAGAGGCTTATGTTAGAAACAGGATAATGGACAGCTGAGAGACTGAGGTTTTTTGACAGTAGAAGGAATTAATTCATATTTTGGAAAGACTGTATTTAGGCTGAAAATTTTCAAGGAATCAAATACATATTGCATTAAAGCAAGCAATTTAATTTTTGCTGTGAATCTAAGAATGGGAGGGAAATTGTGGAGGAGAGAAATGAAGGAGTAAAAGAGAGGATTACAGATTGACTGTTTTATTTCTGAGGCTTTCCTGTGCTTCATACCTTGTCTATACTGCTGAAAAATAAGTGGTTGAGGCAAGGTGTCAGCTGTGGAGACACAGGCAAAGGCTGAAGGACTTTCACACATTTTTTTATCATAAGTAATGCCTGTTCCACATCCAAGGTCTGGCTACATGTTTTATACAGTCTAGTGTGTTGTGATATGCACCCCACTAAAGGGAACAGCCATAACAGTGATCTGTACGAGCTTTGAATGATGTGTGTTACTTGTTCCTTAGCTCATCCTATACCACTCTCAGTAACCAGATGAGATCCTTCCCCAGAAAGAGCTGGATGTAGCTACAAGGAACACCCAGTGTGCAGCAGCACTCTGTGCACTCTAGCCAGCTCCTTTCCTTGTAGCTGACAACAGCCAGCTGCAAAAAGCTGTAGGAAAAGTTTGTTGTGCGTGGGATTCAAAACCAAAGGGCAACAGGCAATAAACTGCAAGATGTTGTAACAGTGAAAATGCAGAGGAAAACCATACCATCTCTCTATCTTTCCCCATTTTATTGGGGGGGGGGGGACTTTTCTCCCACCTGTCCTTTCAACCTAGGTATGCTTGAAGGAGAGACAAGTATGTTGATCCCTGACAGATGGGATTATCCATGTGAGAACAGATTTAGTAACCTGAATCTGGAATTTGGCTGCTAATTTGCTCTTTTTGGAAGCAAGTAAATTGGATGACATTCTTTCATTAGCATAAAATCTGAAAGTTGAGAAAGGAACTGGGTCTTTCTGTACATGTGACGAATTGTCACAGCTAAAAGCAGAGCAATATGGAAGAGATGCCAAGCCTGGAGTTTGAGTCTCTTTTTATTAGATATCAGCAAACACAGACAGATGTATATGACACCTAAATCCTTTCACAGAGTAATCCCGTTCTGTCTCCAGGATGGAACTGTACACAAAAAAAAAAACCCTAGGCCAGGCATGTGCTTAAAGTTCAGTGATTCCAGCTTGGTGGATTTACCTGTCTGGGAGGAAATCCTTGACATTATGTTGAAAACTGAGGAATGGTGAATGATTTTACCCCTACTCATCTAGTTGTTCAGTCCTTTCTTTACAGAGGTTGGTTTGGTATTTAACTTCATCTGTATTGTGCTGTTGGTAGTTTTTGAAGGAGGAAAGTTCTTTGGGCAAACAGATCAGCATTAATGGTGATTGCTGATTGCCAATTTTTAATAACAGACACCTTCTTGTAATCACTTTTTCCAAGTTCAGCTAAAGTATTGATAAAAAATATGCAACGTCTGAGTTGTAGAGGAGGATGATGTTCCTTTTGGTCCAAAACTACACATCAGTTAAACACATTTGAACTCTGCAGCATGAAGCAAGGCCTTTATGTAACTGTTTTCTTTCTTCCTTACAGAAGACAATATTACAAACAAAGTATTGAATAATATTGTACCTGAGTATCACTGTAGGCATCGTGAAAATACAGATAGTGGTAACTCCCTAATTCTGAAGTGCTCATCTTATGTTTTCCTGCAATTTTTCATTAACACACTACTTGGAAAATTTATGTCATGAACTTCACATGTAAATTCTTCAATAATATCTATTGAGGAAGAATAGAAAGTTGATAAATGGTTTCCCCCTCAAAGTGTTGTGGTTTTTTTTAATTAAAAGTGGATAAATAGGTCTAGTCTGCTTTCTGTACATAACCCCTCACAAACACCAAAGTACAACCAGCTATTTTATCCCTCAGTAACCTGGAGCACATTTAACACTGCTCTTAATTCAAATGTAAACTTTAGGAGCACTGTATCATGAAAGTTCCCCAGCACATTTCTGTCGCTGAATGGGCCAGAATTCAGCTAGCCTTCCTACAGCTTTGATAACATGAATCATTCCACCTTTCACAGTGGCAGATTTTTGGACAGTGGCAAGCCTTTCTCCATGGAAGGTCCAGCTTTAGGCCCTGCAGTGCATCCTGGGCACTGGTCAGTCTGGACTTAGCTCGATGGCTGTTTTTCTGTGCATGTGCTGCTCTTCAGGTTTATACAATCTCTGCAGAATGGGTTAGAGATGCCAGTGTGCAAGGCAGTCAGCTATCTCCTTTCCACTTGGTGTTGCCTCCCCTGCAGTAATGTAGTATTTATGGTTTTAATTAACTCACAGCAAATTCATTGCTTGTCCATCCTGCAAAAGCACAGTCAAAGGCTGCAGATGTGCACACAGACAAGGCCTTGGGTTTTTCCAGAAGGCAGAGGAGTGTACATTGCAAATTTTGTAGGAGCTATGCATCTACCTGGCTGGCTTTCAGGAAAGCTTATTGCAATTTTAAGTGTTGCTCAGTGGTTTTTTCTCTAGAACCTGAGGTTTCTATGGGGTGTAATTGGCAGGATATCAAGTCTGTGGCCATGCCTGCTGCCTTAATGTGGACAAAACTGGGATATTCTCCTTTATAACAGGAACTCCAAGTTCATGTGTCAGACTTTTTAAAAACTTCATATCCACCTGCATGTCTGTCCATTATAAGTCATCTGATTAACTATTTTAATTAACCCTGATTTCTATAAAAAGGCAGCACAGTACATGGATTGTGGACTGGATGAGAGACCCTCCAGGAATCAGCAGCTCTCATGAGTGAGGCTGATGTGGCATGGGCATTGCCAGGGGCACTTTTTGCATAGATTGCCCTATGAAACCCAGATGCATGAGGTAAGTTTTATTGTGCAACATATAACCTGGAAGATATGAAATGTTGCATATCTGTGTGCATGTGGATGTATATTTATAGAAACATCTCCATAGATAGGTACACACAGAAAATTAACAGAAGAATCCATGCTACAGGCATTCATCAGTCCTGCAGTGTGTTTATGATTTAAAGATAAAATATAATACAGAATAATATAATTAATATAATATAATATAGAATAGAATAGAAGAGAATACCTGTACAAAGAGAGTTTAAATTAAGATTTCAGAGCGATCAAAGGGAATATTTAGATGAGCATTGCATCCAAGAAAATATGGATATGACAGATCATGAATTGTCTATGAAAGGCCTGATAACACATCATGGTCTCTAAGACAACCTAGGAAGCCAAATTGAGGATGGATATGATCAGTAGAAAAGACTGCATTGACTGAATGAATGAATGAATGAATGAAGAGATGTTATCAAATGGTAGATTATCTCAAAGAGGCTAGGTGTTGAAATACCATGTAATATTTTTCTAGCTGCTACCTAGTTGAGGGAGTCCTTTTGGAGATAATGATCTCACAGGTTTTAAAAAGGCAGGGAATTTCTGAAGAACAGAATTACAAAGAAAGCTTGGTTTTACTTAGTGGAGGTTTTATATCTAATTTTTTCCCCTGAAGGTCAGTTTATCTGCAACTTGATTCTTCATGGTGTGAGGGAAAGCAAGAGATTATAATGGGTGACGTACTTGGGCTTAGCTGATTTGTGGGGGGCAGTGTGCAAAATGCCCCAGCTTGTGACATTTTCTGCTGAACCTTGAAGGACTATTCACTGCCTGTAGGTAGCTGAAGACAATTTTCTTGACTGCTAAATCAGTTGTAGTTAGTTGCACAACTTAATTAGAATGAAAACCTTGTGGTACAGTGTAATTTGTGTGGAGGAGGGTGTTTCTTTGGGAGACAGGTGAAAGACACTGAAGGTAAGCATAGATCTTGCCAAGAGTGTGGGAATACCCTTTGTATTGAAGTTTGTTTTGAAGTGTTTACTTGGTAACCAGATATTTCTGGCAATCATGGGAATACCGTCTGGTTCTGTTGCCTTAAACTCCCTGGGTCTTGGTATGAGAGGTCAGTGACCTGTTTTGAGCTCTCAACTAGAGTAACTGCATAGTTTCATGCCTGAAGAGTCATTAAAACTAATAGAAGGGCCACTGGATTTCAGGAGAATCATGATCAGTTCCTGGCCATACTACTGTCCTACTGAGTCCCTCTGTACCTCATCTTTATTCTGTGCTTCAGTTATCCAACCAAGAAAACTGCCAGAGGCAGCCTCTTTCTACAAAGCCTTTGAACAGTTCTAGAATTAAAGCATCTTCCCAATATTGTGTGTTGCATGCAGGTGAAAGTGAAGATGCTCCTTTTTATGAATCCAAGGCAAAATCTCCTGGGTTGTTCCTGTGGCATAAAGTTTCCTGCAAAAGGAAAATAAGGTGCTCAAATGGAGCCACTGCACAGGCCACTGAGTGGACAAGCACAGGCACCTCATCCTGGGGTGTCCATCTAAAATAAGTAATCTGACTCCAGCTCTGGAAGCACTGGTTTATCTCTGCTGAGTAGAAAGGATTCTAGGGGACTACAGCAGACATTCCCATTGCTGTTTGCAGTAACCCCACTTGTAGCTTTTCCTGACACTTCCTCCTTTACCTGACTGTAATGCAATCCTTCACTTGTGTCAGTTGTTACTCTTGAGTTTATTCCATCCTAACATGGCAGTCTTGCAATAGAATGCAAGGGACCTCTACAATTTGACAGATCAAAATCCTACCCTGTGCCCTTACTCAGGTTCTGTCTGAAACAGAAGGCTAAACCAAATCTGAAGGAGAAACGGGACAAGTCTTCTCTTTTCTCTTTTCCCTCTCTGGGAGGGAAGGGTAAAGACCAAGTTCTAACAAAATATAGTTAAAATTTAAGTGTATCTAAATTTAAGGGGAGTGAAATTTTTGCTGTTTTGGGGGTTTACATATGTGTGTCACTAGAGATTGTTTTTCTGAGTTCAGCAGTCACTTACAAACATGCAGAATAAAATTTTTGCAATGTGCTGTATAATGAAAGAAGGAGAATTGAGAATGTATGTCCGTGTGCGTTCTCACTGGTTGTCTGCAAACCAAGACTTATGGACTGGGTCCCAAACCATGCTGGTATTTGATGCCTTAGGTGACTTCAATAAATGAACAGCAGTTCAGAAGATTTCAGTAGGAACTGTGCGTGTGTATATCCCTGGGAAACATTTGTCTCTTGGGCTATCAGAATGTATTCTGTCTTCTGTCCTCTCTTCAAACTGAAATAAGTAAGTGCATCAGGGACAGTATACACGATACTGTAATGCAAAGAATAAAACTGAATCTGTGGCTTTGTGCTCCTTTGCTAAAGTATGGGCTTCAGAAAGAAATTAAAATCGATTTCTTTAAATGTCTTTGTCAAGAGACATGTGGGTCTTGCATACAGGGGTTTTGGACCTTCTTTTTCTCGTAGCTCTTATCATCACAAACAAACACTGAAGTTTCTCCCAAATAACTTCAATAACTATGTTAAAGGCAATTTAGTAGGATCTATATTACTAAGGTATAATTTTTCCCAGCAGTGTAATTTTAACCTCATCTAAGGAACAAGACTGCTCCCATGGGCCTGCTGAAAGCAAATGTTGCTATAGTTTTCACTGTTAAAAGACAAAAAAAAAAAAACAAAAACCAAACAAAATAAAAAAGGAAGGGAGAAGAAAAAAGAAAAAAATCACTGCAAGAAACTTAACCCCTGCTTGTGAATCTTTTGCCTAGGCAAATAGGGTGAATAAGTTTTATTGGGAGTAGCTGCAAAACGATTGTCAGAAGTCCATGGGGAGGTGGAAAGATAAATGGAAGGACTATGTGAGGAAGATAGTAAAATAATATTCTTTTACCTCATGTTGTTGGTTCTTCATGATGTTTGAGAGAGGAAAAAGGAGTCTTATGTACGGGTGGGAGGCTGGGAAATGACAGCCTGGATCAAAATACTGAGGAGAACAGGTTGGGATGCTGAGGTGCAATGGCTGCATAGAGTAAAGAAGGAAGGATGCCCTGTGCTCCAGCCCCGTAGGCAAGGGCCACTTGTGAATGAAGTGGTCATCTCTACTATGCTTGTGTTGATGTGCAGGTGAAGATTTCATTAAGCTTTACATTATGATTTGTGTGATTTTTTTCCAGTGAAAATGTCATTTCTATAGGAATTTTAACAATGTGCATGTTTAGATTTTGTTACGGCGAAAGTAGATATTTGCGTGAACCATACAAAAAGCTGAGACAGGAATAAAATGCCTTTGGAACACATATGGCAACATATCACTTACATAAATGCTGTAGGTTGTCCTAGTCATTAAAGAGTCTTACTCCTATCAGTGAGATGAGAACTTTTTGCAGTCAGTGATTTAACCACAGTCTGTCACGTACAGTGGTTGGCAAAGATGCTTTAGCACATATGACCATGTAGAGGTTAAAACATAAGCCAGCTGACAACTGAAGTAGCAAATATACTTCCATTATATGGTAGTAGCATCAAAATTATTGTCTTGAAAGAGCCTCACAAGCAGGGATTGAACTTGTACAGTCATGCATTCTAACACTGGTTCTTACCCCCTCACCCTTTTCAGAGAAACTCCAGAATAAATAAGGCACTAACTTTTAGACCTATTCTGAGGTCAGGTCTGATGGATATTTTCTTCAGGAGAGCGGCAAGATCCCAAAGTGAGAACTGTCTCATTGAAGTATCTGTTAGTCAGGCCTTGCTCTTGTGAGCCTGAGGGCTGTTAGCTTTAAATGCATCAGCAGCTGCTAATTGCTGCAGTGCACCAGGAGGAGAGAGTCAGTCTACAGAGCACTGCTGTAAGATAAATAGTAATGCTGACTGTGGTGTGTGAAACAGCTAGATGCTAAATCTACACTAGGATTTACCTGCTTTGCAAGTGCTAAGATTATGGAGCTTGTCGGCTTTTTTTTTTTTTTTTTTTTTTTTTTTTGGCTATGATTCTGGCTATGAACTAGGAAAGGGAAAATTCACTGTGCTTAACCATGACTCTCTCAGCGTATGTAGATTTATGTAGATTTACTTGGAAAGTGGTGCTTGGAAAGAGCCTTAATTCTAGAATTTACAGTTTTATTTCCCCTAGGCAATGCCTATATTTGTTGATTGTTGCGTCATGGTAAGAGCTCCCCCCTACTGTTATTGTTCATTCACTGAGCAAATAAGAACAAGTTCTTCAACCATCTGCAAGTCCTAAATGAGCCTGGACTGATTTTAGTGCAAAATTATGCTATTCCCCAACATGAGAAGGATGTGAATCTGTCAGAGTGAGTCCAGAGCAGGACCACGAAGATGATCAGAGGGCTGGAACATTTCTCCTATGAAGACCGGCTGAGAGAGTTGGAGCTGTTGAGGCTGGAGATGAGAAGACTCTGGGGACACCTAAATCTTCTAGCACCTAAAGGGGACCTACAAGGAAGCAGGAGAGGGACTTTGTACAAGGGTATGAAGTGATAGGACAAACGATGATGTCTTTAAACTGAGAATAGGGATGTAATGTAGATATTAGGAAGAAATTCTTTACTCTGTGGGTGGTGAGACACTGGAACAGCTTGCCCAGATGCCCATTCCTGGAAATGTTCAAGGCCAGTTTGGATGTGCCTTATTTTTGACAAAAAACTTTTGAAGTTACTCTACTGTGTACAGATTTAAAAGCTTAACTTCGCTGCTGTGTTTTACAGTCTTGACTTATGTTGTTTCTGAACTGTCTGGAGAAAACATGATAAATATTTTTCATTACTATATCCAAGTATAGTCCTGAAGGATTTCTTTTGTCATTGAGTTGTTTTTAGGAATATTGCTGACTGAATTGTATAATGTTAGGTTGATACCACAGCTTTCTACAATCAAATACTCTCTTGCTGAATAACTTGGGGTTAAAGTTAACTTTGAGAGCAAAAACATGCAATAAGTTGTAGATTTGGTCTGGTTTCTGCTTTGTCCCTATATTGTGTTTGAATGAATCCTGAAGCTCAGGCTGTAGTGTGTGGCAGATTGCTTCTGAAACAACAGCTAGAATAAAATAGACTCAGGCTTCTCCAAGTCAAAATGAGCCTTGTCCACCGGGGAGAGCTCTTCTCAGCAGGCTGGATAATGTCATCTCACACTGTTCCTGGGAGGAATTAGAGAAGGAATTTAGATACCTTCCTATATCAAACAGTTTTCTAATGAACATTTTAAAACTGCTTTACTTGTGACTGTTATCTCTTCAGAAAGCACTGCTTGATACTTGCAACTTTATCACTGAATTCCCCATATTTTTAAGGGCTGGATTCTCAGCTCTGCCAACCTGCACTGCTGAATGAGCCATACAGACAGTCTGGGAACTCTGTTGTGTTTGGGGTTAAATCCCACCCTTGCTCCATTCATTGCTGCTCTAAGGGATCAATTAAAGAAGGTTTTACTTTAATCTACAGCTAACTCCAGCCCTTAGGAATGCATGCATTTGAGTATTCTTGGGCATATACAGGCTGTACCTAACCTAGCATATAAGAGATCGGAGTATGAAGTAAAATGAATTTGCATTTCCAAATTTGTCATCTTTGCTAATTAGCATAGCCGCAGGCAAACTCAGATAGGTCTTTAAGGAAACGTAGAGAAAATCTCAGAAGGCATAACCATTAGAGAGGATGTGTCATTCCAGCTAATCAGGGTTTAATTTCCCTCCCCTCCACTTCCTAACCTATTAACTGAACTGTGCTTGGGGATAATAGTTTTAGAAGTCGACCTGTAGTCAAGTATATCTTGCCAAAAGAAATCCCACTCAGTGTACGTGAAATTCTGTCTATTTGGGAGATCACATTTCCGGATGTGTAGTCTTTGAAAGTGCAGCAATTACATATTCAACAACTAGTTACTGTTACCTGGCTGCAGTACTATAATACACTGTCTTTAATTCTGTCTCTTTACATTGCCTGCCTACTTCGAAGCCCATTTTTCAAGGCAGCATAGAACACCAATTCATGTGAAAGTGATTTGGAGTCTTTATGCTCAACTGGAACACAGGAAATGACCATAAATGTGTCATTGAAATGGGAACTTTTTGCATAATTTTTTCCAGAAAAGTACCCAATGTATAAGTGATTAATTAGATTTGATGTGCAATTTTTCTTTATGGAGCAGCTGTCCATCATAACTAGTGTTATTCAAAGCAGTTTTCTGATGATGAAGCAATAGTATTTGGAGGATTCTCTGATGCTAGGTGACCTGCAAACCAGCTGCACCTAGCACATGGACCATTAAATGGGAATGGAGAGGATGTTTATCTTCAGTAAGATGTCTACTGCTTTGTGGGCTGTCAGCCTACAGAAGAGAGAAAAAAAAAGGTGCATGAAAACAGCTGCTGAGTAATGTAACAGGGAAAAAAGTTCTCTGCATGTGCAACAAAACATGGGCACAAAACCTGTTTCCAGATCCCACCTTCCTGTTTGGCACCATATGATGTTTTCATGTTTAAGTGTCCCATCACATCTGCTGAGCTGTCTAACTTTCTAGGTTTGACCCAAATCTCCTCTGTGGCCTCAGTGCTGTCTTTGAGATCCAGATACTTCAAAGTGCTGTAACGGGCTTGGAACAATCTGAGCTCAGTCTTCATTCACTCTTCATCCAAATGGCACAGGATCAAAATTAGCTATTGTGTCCCTTAACCTTTCTTGGCACAGGTATAGTAATGATTGCTATTTCCAGTGCAAACTGGAAGCTTTTCACTGAGGAGGACTCACAACATTTGCTATTCTCTTCTGCTTGCCAACAGACAGTAACTAATGCTTCTGGAGACTGTGGTTTTTCCTGTTCCCACTGATATCTACCCTGCCTGCACTCCTGCAGTCTCCCCAAGGAGGGCAACACACAAATTTGGATTTAACTCTGACTGCTATATGACAGGTTCTAGGAAATGTTCGGATTGCTTGAGTAGTTCCAGATGTTAGGACTGTGTCCTGTTAAAATATATAATCTGCAAATGATCAGTGGGCTATGCAATTGACTGGGCTGTCTCATTGGGCCACAATTAGGCAATAAAACAATACCCCCAGAAAGAAAAAAAAAAAAAATAGAGTTGTTTTGGGATTCTCTGCTGTTGTTCTTGCTGTAATATTCTCTTCCCCACACTCCACTCATCTGTCCTGAGTTGACTGCACAAACTCTGACCTTCTATTTCTCTAAGCAGATTTCAATAGACAGCTGCATGAAAAGGCAGTGTGGGAGGTGCATGACATTCCTTTCTTGTGTGTTGACTCTAAGAATTAAAAAAACCCCAGACTCTTTACTCCAGTACATCTTCAGCTGATGGAAACTGGAAGAAAAATGCCCCGGCTTGCTATGTCTGGTAACCTGGCATGGAATATGAGCGCTATTTCATCCCAGCTACCCTGCTTGCATATTCATTCCATACTGAAAAGTAGAATGGCCTCTCTTCTTTCACTGGAACGACTGCATGGAATTTCCAGTTCTGGCAAAAGCAGTGATCAGTTCTTTAAATGTCTGTAGCTATGTTTGATGGTGGTGAGAATAATCTCATTCTCCACAGTTTACTTGTCCTGCTCCTGTTGAGAACAAAGAAGAGCAGAAGTGGTTTGTGCTTTCCCCCAAGCATACATTTTTGTACTAAAGCAGTATCTGTGTATTGATGTCGTTTTCACTGCTCCCCTTCTCTGTAATCATCAGATCAGGCTGTATCTGGCCTTGTGATATTGTAATATCAAATGATGCTGGTTCATAAGACTACTTAAGTGACCTCACCTGTTTGCCTGAGAAGGGATGTTTGATTTCTGTGCTCACCTTCTCAGATCCATGACAAAACCTATGGCTCAGCAAGAAATACTTTCCCTACTACTCAGATATAGGGAATGTTTTGCTTACCATGTCAACAGCCCTGCTAAATGGTTTCCAGCAGAGCTGGAGCAATTGGCAAGTTTGGTGGCTTGTGCTCACTCCTGGCACCTCTTGATAAGCGAGAATATTTGCAATTTAGAAGCCCTGCTAAGGCAGATGTGTATAAGTGTTACGACTGGCTAAGTGCTCCTGTACAGTGGTTGAACAAAATGTATAAAAAATATAAAGAGGATAAATGCAATTTTATTCAAACCTATTCCTTTCCCTAAAGGAAAGATAGCTTTGGATTTTGTACTATAGGCACCAGCATAACTATACAAATGTGTTTTGACTTAAAATAACTTACTTGTGACTGTATTTCCAAAAGATACCCCTCAACTTTGTGGATTAAAAATAACCAATACGCATACACACATACACACAAAATAAACCAAACCAAAAAACCAACTTTTTTTTCTAATAACTCCTCTAAATGACTTGAGGAGGAAGTTGTAGATAATCAGATGGATTGTTAATGTCATGTGAATGCACTGTGTTCACATTGCTCTGCAATGTGACAGGACAGGCAAAATGATGCAGTGGATTACTGGGAGGCCTGGTAATATGTTTTTATTACATTTCCTAGATCTGGGTTGACATTTCAGTCACCTTGGCTGAAGAGTCGCACAGCATCCCTAATTTAATGTAAGCTACATAGCTGTAAAATGTGAACAAAACAATGATGATTCAGAGCTCTTATTCTAGCTAATAAAAGTTGGGCTTTATAGTGAGCTTTTGGGGTTTTTGGTATTTTGCAGGTTTTTTTCAAAGGAACACAAGAAATGAACTCTTCCAGTTAGTCAAGGAACAAAGGAAAAAGCATTGCATCAGACTTTCCTGTATATCTGCTCTGGAAAGAGTAAATCGCCACAGATTTGCACTTAGTAAATACAGATTTATATTAGTTTTATTAGGCTAGAAAAATACGTTACTGAAGTGAAGCAACTCTGCTGTGTAAGTGGTCTGAAATCAATTTTGAACATTATCTTGTGATTTTTCGTTTTGAAAAAAATAGTTTCCAAGCCGAATCCCAGTGTAGCAGTACCCCTCAAAGGGAACTGTGCATAATTTCTGTGGCATTGCAGGGGTCAGTCAGCGGCTGTTAGATCAATGAATCCATTTTGAATATTTGCTGCTCTCGTGTGTCCCACAGGGAAGCATGGCCTAGAGTCAAATCCACATGCTGGCACATGAGAGAAGTGAGCAAGAAGCTCTGTGGGCCTTAGCTGCCTTCTGGGGTTACACCGTGACAAGCAGGTTTTAAGATATGGAATGCTTTAGGAAGTTCTCACTTGCTTTTTACTTATCCCACTATTAGGAGTTACTCCTTGTACCAGCACTGACATTGATCTAAGACAGAGCAGCCACAGACCTGCACTGCACTCCTCAGGCTGATCTGCCTGAGGGGTGAGACACCTTTTCAACATTTGGGATATTTTTTGTGTAGATCTCTTTTCAGGAATGGATGCACCATCCACCCTTGTCTTGTGTGGAATGAACAGTCTGCCTCGAGGTAGATGAAGAGATTGGGAAAGGGATCCTTCAGCTGTGTTGTCTGTCTATACAACCCATGTAGATCTGCATGGCTTGGTTCACTTTGTAAATCTTCCCCTCACTAATAATCGTATCTGAATTTCAACTCCCAAAGATGAAAGCCTTCATAGTTTACTACAGTTCACAGGCCTATCTAGTGCAGACACTTAATTTTGCTTTAGTGTTCATACTTACAGCCGAAATGTCTGATGCTTGAGTTTTTTTCAGGGTAAATTTATTGTGTATTGAAAAATGTAGTCCAACATAGTAATGCTGAAACTATTATTGAATCAGGAGTCCTTTTGTAGTGCTACAGGAAATTCTCCCTGTCTATGCTACTGTTTGGGTTTTTAAGTAGGTTCCCATAAGGCAGTATCTGCTGGTGTCCTTTGAACAGGATTAGATTTTATGTCTGAGATACAGCTCAGTAAGCTTCACACTGCACAGAGTTTATACACCGTTCCATGTGCTACCATGTTGCCCTGCATATTCATAGCTTATAACACCGTTTGGGAGAGGCAGGAATTTTTATGGAATTAGTGACATCTGAGCTGTCCCAGGACTTGAAATACTTGCTGATTTGAGGTGGTTCTGCAGTATTACCAGTACTGGTAACAAATTAAAACACTTTCTTGTATGTGTACTATTGGTAAGGGGACTTAATTTACTTTCTGTCTATGACTTCCAACTGTGTTGCTCACACCATGCATTATCCATGTGCAACCTTGTAAATAGCTTCTAGTTCTTACAGCACTGATATAAATCAGAGGGACATTTTCTCTGGGGAGCTTCAGCCTTAAGCTCTACAGCTTGTTTTGAAATGAAAACTGTGTTCAATTAAGGTGATTTGTTTGCTGCACAGAGATTTAAGTATCTCATACTGCCATTTATAGAGAGGCAGATCTGGGAGGATATAAACACAGCATGAGTATTTCTTGTGTGTTCTGCCTTCCACTTCCACCTCTTTTCCAGATGTCTCCAGCTGAGACACAGTCTGCTGGAAGTAGGGTGTAATGAGAGTGCTACCAACAGTGTAGGCTGTGAGATGATCTATTCATGGATGATTCTGTTCACAGAGGTGGAGAAAAGACTAGGGTGCATCTCACACACGCTGGCTCAAAGTTAAGTTCTTAAATAAATAACCTGCTTTTCAGGACAGCTTGCTAGATACAAACCAATAGAAAAATGGAACAGGAAAAAATGCTGCTGAACCAATATTCATGGCCTTAAGGGGGGATGAGATATATAAATTTGCTTTAAACCAAGATGTTATCTTGGGGGTTTTTGTGCGTCATTCACAGAAGGACTTAGAAGGATATTTGACAAAGAAAGTTCAGAGCACTCTGTGTTTTTCTATTCTCGTGGTCCCATATGGATCCATCCATAAGGTTTCTGTGGGCACTGTCAGTAGCTTAGCTCACTGCCCTGCTTTGGGCAGCTCAGCCCCCTGCACTGGCCTTGCTCTATATCCCTCTGGTAACTTCTGGCTCTCATTCCTGTAAAACAGGTCAGGCTGTCACTACTTCACTTCCAGATGTAGCCCCAATTACTGTTGCAGTGGGGATACTGCAACACGCATATACCAAACCAGGAGTCCCGTGGAAAGGAAATATATACGGACAGACAGATTCTTGATAGCTGTTTCAGAGAGATATTTATTTCTCCAGCCGCATGGCCGGAGCTCTGCCGAGGAACTGTTCCAGTCACGGGACCAAGGGTCCTTCTGCCCGCGCAGGGAACACAAACCAACCCATGGGAACGAGGCTGAGCAGGGGCAGGGAAACCCCGTGTCTGTGCCCTCAGGGCCCCTCTCCCAGGGCTACACGGCAGGGGAGGGACCCCAACACCTCACCCGTTTTATTTTAATAAAAGGAGAATGAAAACAACTGGATAAACATAACAAGAACAGTTTCAAAACAAAACAAGCCACCCTCCTGAGTCTTTAAATGTCCAAACAGATTCTCTGGAACATCTTAGGGCTGACAGAAGGGAGACAGAACTCTCTGAGCATGCTTTGTGGGGAAACTGAGGCAGGAGAGGGTTTAACTTCTTCCCTCCCCCTTTTCATCCCCCACTCGGCATTGGAAAGGGATTTTTGGGGAAACAATTGGCAAAAGCATGGTTTTGTGAGGGAAACCATGGGTGAAAAAATGGACGGGGAATACACTGGGGGTAATAGGACATAGGGTAAAAGGGAAAGGTGGGATTAGGAAAGGGAGACTGTAGGGGGGGCTTACAAGGGAGATATTGTCTAACATGACTACGATCTTTTGCATATATACTGCCTTTTACAGGAACACCATCAGGCCCAGTGACCTGCGATGTTTGTAACCCTTTTCTACCTAGTCCAATTTTGAATTCCACCACCTCTCCATCTCCCAAGCTTGGGATGCATTTTTCAGGGTTATTCTTTTTAATAGCAGTTCTATGCACGAATATGTCTTGCTGGTTGTCACACCTTGTTATAAAACCATA
>NW_024582059.1:15158868-15415653 GCF_017639235.1 Corvus kubaryi | reverse complement strand
AGTGTTTCAGTTCTTTTTGAGCTTGAATCAAGCTAAAATTTACAAATTGTTGTTCAAGAATCATTTTAAGATAAATGTCCATATGCGGCTCTGAGAGCCAAGAGTCTTCCCACCGTTCCTCCATAGTTTAGATATGGAATAGCAAAGCAAAACCAAGAAGAGGAATCCAAAGTTTCCAGGGTTTACTCACACAAATCAGTCGCTTAGGGATCGGGGATCGTTCTGCTCTCAATTCTCCACCATTTGTTGCAGTGGGGATCCTGCAACACGCATATACCAAACCAGGAGTCCCATGGAAAGGAAATATATACGGACAGACAGATTCTTGATAGCTGTTTCAGAGATGTTTATTTCTCCAGCCGCATGGCCGGGGCTCTGCCGAGGAACTGCTCCAGTCACCGGACCAAGGGTCCTTCTGCCCGCGCAGGGAACACAAACCAACCCATGGGAACGAGGCTGAGCAGGGGCAGGGAAACCCCGTGTCTGTGCCCTCAGGGCCCCTCTCCCAGGGCTACACAGCGGGGAGAGGAGACCCCAACAAATTACAAAGCTTATTTTGCTGAAAAAGCTTGAATTTCTCTTTCTGCAAAGAGGCCAGGAGGAAAGAAATGCTCCTCCTGCCACAGGGCATATCAGGCCTGTGACATGCGGTGGGATGGGGAGATACATCTGGCATGTATCCCTAACATTTATCTTTGCTATATGGGTGACTTTTCAGACAATACCATGAAGATTACCAGAAGGAAATCCCACATAGTTTCACTCAGACCTTTTGACTTTCAACAACCCTACTCTTGGCCCTGTGTGCAAGGTTTTGCTTCTCCTGCTGCAGTTGAGCTTGGTTCTCTGTTGTCCTTGCCTCTTCTCCATTAGTGCCATAGTGAATGACTGCTCTGGGGTAGGGAACAGGGAGTAGGGTCATGGAGTCTTCCTTGACTAACCTGTCACAGGTGTGATCTCAGGGCCAGATCCTCAGGAACTGAAGCAACAAACCCTGAAGGTTTTCACATCCCCTTTACACATATCCTGTGGGATTTACTTCAGGTTGCATTTTGTTTGGTCCCAAACTTCCTAACTGAGTAAGTTTTTTGAGCTCTCTGAAGGAAAACCATCCCATGAGATTTTACTTGCTCTACCACAGGACGCAGTTTGAGACATTCTCTGAAGTGCCACATGAAGATATCCTCAGGTAGATAAGGGTATCACTTGAGCACACACATCCATGTCCCTGCTGTCAGTCCCTGTGCTGAATTTGGACAGCATCTGTCCAAATTTGTGTCATGAAGGGAAAAGTGAAAGACTTAATCCCAAAGTTGTATCAGCTCATCCAGAATAGGTAAGGAATGATAAGGAAAAAAAGAGCTGAGAGGGCACAAAGAGAGCCTAGTCACAGTAAAAGGGAGAGAAAATCAGATCAGGACCCTGACATGGAAAGGTGATGAGGCCTGAAGACCCAATTGCAAGGAGGGAATTATGCATGAAGAGGCTGTGAAAGGTCTCTATAGCAAATGACTCTTTCAGCGACTGCTGTAGAGAGGTCATGGTGTAAGAGAAATGAAGGCTGAACAGATATGGGGTGAGGGGAAGAGGGAAAGGCTAGGAAATCTCTCATCTGCAAATTTCTCAGAGTGGAGGGTGTACCTTCAGAAAGTATTACTACAGACTTGCCTTGCTCTTAAGCTTTTCCAGTTATTCACTGTTAACCCCATCAAAGATGTTTTTTCCTTCACCTGAGGAGGTGGTTATAACATGGCATATATGGAGGTGGCATTTGGATATGCCCTCATAAGATGGGAAAGGGGATGACTGGATCATGTATCAGCAGAGAAATTAGAACTATTAAAATGTGAGGGCTATCAAGGTGTGAAGATGGTGTTACTGGAGGTGGAAAGTACAGAAATGGATGGTAGGATACGGAACAGAAGCACACATGATGGGCAGATTTATGGATGTGTGTCTGTATTCTGGGAGCAGTGTACCTGTAATATTCAGGTCACTGTTGCAGTCCTGTTTTTGCTCCTCCTGCTGTCTCCATTTGCTTTATGTCTCTGAATGTTTTCTTTCACAAAAGCAGCCAGTCTGCATCTGGGGAAAATGGGAAACGCAGCAAACTGACCTTTGCAGCCACGGATGTTCTTGGGCGCTTCTTTTACTTAACTGTGCAGCGCTCTTTAGCTAACAGCAAAACTGAATCATAGCAAAATTAATTGCTGATACAGTGTAGGGGAACACATCACTTACACATGCAATTTAAACACTGAAGGTTTTTGCAGAGGGAGAAGAAAAGCAGTGGTGTGCACAGCTCTGTGGCTGTAGAGCTGTTCCAATACTGTTGCAGCCTGAGTTGCTCCAAATCCTTTGGGTACATTTTCAGCTTTTTCACAGTTGTGTGCACACTTGATTACTGTTCATGCAAATCTCCAGTTGAGAGAGAAAGTGAGTAATTCCAGCAAAGCAGGACAAAAGCAGTAAACTGTGGGAGTCTTGACAAGGCCATTTGTTGTCATAGTCTCAGGAGGCTGATTGTGGTCTAAGACTAAAAGGGCGCAGGAGAGGGAGTAAGGGTAGAGAAGGAAAATGTGAAAAGAGTTTATTGGGGAAGTGCACAGGTAGATAAGAAGCTGGCTTATAACTAACCTCTAGAATTAGTATAGAATTACAGGTATTGTGTGTTAAAAGGAAGGTAATTAGGATCCTGTAATTAAATATGTATTAGACGTATGGAACTGCTATTTTATCTTTCTGTAGATGTGATAAATATGAGTTTAATTAATATGCTTTGTGAAATTTCCCTGTCTAGATGAGTCATGGTGTTTATGTATATGTGTGCGTATATTATGTGTGTGTGTTTTGAAAATCACTTTGCACTTACATGACCAAAACTGCCAAACCCCAGCCAGGGACTGGAGGAAAACCTGTAGGGTGCTAGAGGGAGAGCTGAAAGGAGTTTCCATACAGTGCAAAACTCCTGCCCCAGGGGAGGTATCTGGCCATTCCCACCTGAACCTGAGAGTAAATAAACCAATTGAACTCAGTGTTTTGTGGGCTTCCCTCACCCCTCAGGGATCAAGACTCTGACCATCACTTTGACCAACAGACATTGAAATTGCAACAATCAGGTCTTGTCAGGGGATCCAGAGGTGGTCACTGTATACCTTTCTACTCTTATCCTTTGTTTCTCTTCTTAAGTGTTATTTTTATGCTTTTATGCTGCTGCATTCCTAACCAAAATGGCTACATTTTCAAACTTGCCAAGTGCCCTATCCGAGCTTGATGTTCTAAAGTGTGCAAGCAAAAGTTTGTTATTGAACCTCCTGAGATTTTTGTTGCTTCTTGTGCACACAGCCCAGAGTAAATCAAACAACCTTCCCCTAACCTGCCAAGCAGACCTGGACATAACAATAATAGTACTTCTATATTGTTGTATATTCTCCCTTCAAAAAGTATCGATGCCTTCAGCTTTTGACAGTTGCCTCTAAAACCTGAAATGTTTGAGCAGGAATTTCTAAGAGAAGGAAAATCCACTGTCCATTTTCAAGTTGCTGTACAATTGCTCTTATTGTCAAGCTTTGGACAAAGGAAAATGACAGAAAATAAGAGATTTTCATTACATATTTGTGCCCAGAATCAAATCATGGTCTGTGCTGTACTTTTCTTATCCTCCTGGTTTTACTGGAATGGCAACTGTAACTTCACAGCAGAATTTGGTTTACCTGGCTGAAGAGTCACTAACTTAAAAACCAGAGGTTTGTAGCGTACCTTTGTATTTATATGTGCTATCTTCACATATGTTTGTGAATACACACATACCAAGATCCACACATTAAGCTTAGGTTTATAAATGTAGTTTTAGAATAATCTCACTCACTGACCAAGAAAATTGCCACAAGACCCAAGGACCGGTTCAGCTTTTTCTGTAACAATGCTTGCTTCGAGCAGCTTGACCTTTAGGTGCAGAGTATAACCCTCTAAAAGGGGAAAGGAAGATAAATTATACAGAAGCATTGCTGGCTTTCAGTGTGAACCCTTTAAGTTCTAACATTTTAAACATCTAACCTAAACACTGCTGTCCAAAGAGAAAATAATTTGGTCATGTCTTACGACATTTCATGCCAAATTCATTACTTAAAAGGCAGCTGCTTCCTAACACTGATGAGAGCACGGACAGGCTTTGTGCAACCCCTATGCATAAGCAGCTCTTGCCAGCTGTTCTGTAGCAGGTGTCAAAGCATTCAGTGACATCCTTTGCAAAAGGTGAGTGAATTCTGAACAAGAGTCCATGCTCTGAATCTGCCTGAGGCAAGCCAAGGACTGGATGAGAAGGCCAGCCCTGGGCAGTGCAGGTAGTTGGCAGCTCTGTGCTCGCAGCCTGAAATAGCTAATGAGAACAGCTTTGGAAGGACTTGCTGTAGTCCAAAGGAGGCATAAACATCCCTGCACAGGAATGTTTCTGGAATGTTTAATGCCATTGTTCTATGGGATCCTTCTAAGATAAAATGGACCAGTCTAGGAGGGCTGCCAGAAAATTAATGTAACATTTCTGCTTCCTTTATACAGCAGAAACCAAGGTGATACCAGGGGGGTCTATAAGGCAATGGTGCCATTTGATGTCAAGTCCCATTATTATGAGTTTGTGCTGCAGATTATCACTCACTCTGAATCCAAGGCTGTCATAATTTAGGGGGTCCATTTCTATACCACAGACGGCTTAACGCCCTGCCATCTGTTTTTTCATTGATTCTTGGTTTGTTTTTTTTCTGAGAGACAATGATGGATGGCAAGATGGGGGTTGGGGTAACAAGGTCATTCCTACAGTAAGCAAAGATCAGGTTCGTGACGACCCAAAGAACCTGAATGTACATAAGTCAGCCCAGAGCCCTGAGGGAATTGGCTGATGTAGGTGCCAAGCCACTCTCCATGACACTTGAAAAGCCGTGGCAGTCAGGTGAAGTCCCAGGTGACTGGAAAAAGGGAAACTTTGCACCCATCTTTAAACAGGGCAGGAAGGAGGACCCTGGGAACTACTGAGCTGTCAGCCCCACCTCTGTGCCTGGGAATATCATGGCACAGGTCCTCCTGGAAGCTGTGCTAAGGCACATGGAGGACAGGGAGGTGATTCAGGACAGCCAGCATGGCTTCACCAAGGGCAAGTCCTGCCTGACCAACCCCGTGGCCTTCTGTGATGGAGTGACTCCATCAGTGGACAAGGGAGAGACTACAGATGCCTTTTATTGGGACTTCTGCAAAGTCTTTGACAAGATGTCAAAGATGTTCCCCAACAACATCTTTTACTTTAAGTGTTGTTCTTCTACTAGTAGACTTCACTTTAAATTGGAAGTTTTTACCAAAACTTCCAATTTAAAGTGAATAATCTTCCTTTTATTAAATTATAAAACGAAGTGTACTGAACAAATATTTCCTTTAAAATAAAAGGTACCCTTCTCCATTGCATTTTCCTGGTAAAACTGACTTCATTAGTTTTATTGCACCATTTTTACTCATTAAAATTTAATAACATTTGTTGATGAAACAAGGGAAGCTAAATAAATTTTAAAATAATTCAATACTAACTTACTCCTGCTAATATATTAAGGTGCTACATTGCTTTCTGGAATATTTTGAGCTTAATTCCTAAAAGCATTTCAAGATTTTAGTGGGTTCTCTTGAATTTATTTAACTAGTAGTTTTTATCCTTCATTTAGTCCTCACTTTGTTGCTGGAAGAGTCCTCTGAGGCAAAGGAAACTGGAAAACTTTATTGTTCTGTTCCTGTCATCACCCAGACTCCAAATGAGATTGTGGATCTCTGCATAGTGGCTAAGTGGGGAAAAAGAGTCACATTCCATTTTCATGTATTAATTGAGGGAATGCTTGTTTTTCTGTCGTCCACATACTAAAATACTTACAGTGGAATTTTAGAGGAGGACACCAGCATATCTTGAATAAAAAGGTTTAATATCACCAAAATCCTCCCTCTTTCCTGCAGCATGTAGAAAGTAAGTAAAGTTTTGGAAAGGAGCAATGTTTTTTTCCAGTCAGAATATCTAAAACTGTTTTTGACTTCCTTGATTTTCAGAGTTAGTTCTAAAAGAAAGTCTTTACTGGCAGTCAGAATAGCATGTAGGTTAGAAAAAAGGTACATGTTCTCATGTGCTAAGGGAAACTAGGATTTTATAGATACCTAGAGTTACAGATGTGTAGCAGGTGCTTCTATTCCAACTCAATTCCCTTTGCAGCAGAAACAGAGTGTACACTAAAAATGTTGTTTCATTGAACCAATTTACTCAGTTGCACAAATGTTTTTGCTAAGAAAGCTTGTCACACATTTTTATTTAAAAGAGACCTATGTTTATAGTTTCAAGAAAGTTAATAACATTGTGACTTCTGGAGAATAATAACACAGCTCATTTTCTCTCCTAGCTGTCAGATGATGCAAATATAGCATTGTCAAATGATTTTATAATATATAGTTTGCCTGTATACCAAATTTTTAGGCAATCACAGGATTAGCTCACATCTAAATTTACACTATCATTCACTGCAGTTGATTATTTCAGGTGATGCTTTTATTTTATTGTATTAAAAGTATTCTTTTAAATGAATCAAAGAGCTGCTTGGTAATTTGCATTTATCTTCTAATTCCTTGAAGGGTTTCATTAAAATATATAGTCTCTTTAGTAAGCATCTTCAAATAAGAGATTGTGCACAAATGTGTCATGTTGGTTAAAAAAGGGCAATGCAAGATGTTTTCAAAAAGACCTACTTATTAATTAACTCTCCTGTGCTGTTAGTAATCAGTTGTGTTGCTTGTTTACAGAACTTGGGTTCCAGTTTGGCAGGATTTGCAGCGTTAGCAGTGAACATTTTCACTTTATGTGAAGCAAATAGGGATGAAAATTGAGGTAACACCACAAGGTTGTTACACTAACTGGAAAAACTGAGTCTACTTTCTGGGCCTGAATTTAGTTCCCTGGAGTCTGACAAACACTTCTAAATTAAAGAAAATATAATGTAAAACTGTAAGAATTTAGAGGGACTCAAAGGCATTCTGCTTATATTATTTAAAGCCAGTGGCAAATTAACAATTGTCCTTCTGACATCCGGGACAAGTGCTGCATTGTTCTAAGTGTTGTATTCTAGAATACAAATAATTTGGTAATTTTAACAAGTTACCTAATTTCCATGCAGGCTGTGTTAGGCCTTCATCAGTGCTTTGAAGCATGCTCCTTGTTTTCTATTTGTTTAGACAAATCTAAAGTCTTGTGCACTAGAGTTGTGGGTATCCTCTGAGGGTGTTGAAGTGACGTTTTCACTTCTGGGAATGTGAGATGTGGCAAAGTGTCTATAGGTGGCAGCCCCTTGCAGCCTAGAAGGGTCCTCCATGATAATTCTTCAATGAAACATAAAACATTAACAGAGTTGTGATGTTGACATGGCTGTGACACCATAAAAACTGAAGAATTAAGTCATAAAATCTATGGCTCTCACCTCAGGCCTTTCATTTTCATTATGAGGAGACCTCTTGAATTACAATAGCTTGAAATGAACCTCTGCTATGTCCAGAAGAGTAGATCATCCGGAACTAATGACTACTAGTCTACTGGATATTGCTACTGCCAAACCTTTCAGGCTGAACCCTGGGTCTCTTCAGAATGTGTTTTACAGCTGACTGCTAATACAGTCATTGCTTTGTCAAGGGAGCAGATCCAGGGCTTTCTATGGAGGAGTCCAAACACCATTATAAAGGGCCTGCCAATGCATTTGGTGATGATTCTTCCGAGCATAGCAGCAACTTTATTTATTGACTTGATATTGCAGGAAGGTTTTGTTTGGCATTCCTAATGGAAACAGGTATTTTATCTGATTTTCCTCTGTTTTCCTTTTGGTTAACAAAGACAATTCTTATATTTTTAAATCAGGAACTAAAGATCTCATCTGAAAAGAACCGTGCCTCTTCCAAATGGCTGCAAGCTGGCACAATAAAATCAAAGCCTAAAACTAATTTTTCTTTTCCCTAGCATACCATGATAGATGCCCATCACACAATTTGAAGGAAAAACTTCTACAAAGTGAAGTTGTCTTAGTACTGCTAATCCAATAAGGCCCCCATTTCAAAGGAAGTGATAAATTGCAGCTTATATGTCTCAAAACTTTGACAATTCATCTAACATTTGATTAAAGCTGAATATTAATATTTTAAAGCCAGATGTTTAAGTGCATAGTGATAAAATAACTGGGTGCCTGGGTACAAAGCTGGTAAAAAATAGGTTTCTTTTTCATGGATCTTAGTAGGTATTGAGTGCTGCTGGAAATGTGGCCCCATTGGGGATAGTAAAAGGCATTTACCATCTGGCCCAGGAAGATGTACAGAGTGCCCTGGGAACCTGGGAAGATCAGGTTTTTCTTTCTGTGTTAGGCTTTGGGTAAGTACCTGCATTGCTTGTTAATGTGCTTCCCACATGCAGAGCCAGGACAGGGAGAGAGGCATGACCATTCATCCTCCTGTTCATGCTGGGGAGGGGACAGTGGTCTTGATCTCCTGGTGCAGTGGTGCTATGCAGAAAATGAGCTAGGATGAAAAGCTGTCTCTTTCATCTGTAGTGGGTTGTGTGTGTTTTCTCCACAGAGGTGATGTCCTGCAGGGGCAGATATAAACAGGATTGAGGTGTGGTGAATGATGACTTCATGTGCTCTGTACACGCCACTTAGGTTTTACTGAATCCACTGGTTTGCACTAGAGATGGACAGCAAACAACTGTGGCATTTAAACTCATCTGAGATGGGAGTTTATAAAAAAAATAAAGTCAAAGGTAGCATGTACAGTTTTTCTGTCAGAAAGGAGCTCTGTTATAAGAGCTCTGTGTTTTCCAGTGCTTCAAACCATGCAATAATGACGAAGGTATAAGGGGTGAACATGGATGGAGAGTTTGCTGTAGCATAACAAACTGTGTGAGTTTTGATCTGGAAAGTTCTGAGGGCCTAAGCAGTGCTGCGCAGGTGAATTTGAAAGTAAAGCAGTAAAGCAAGCCCACTACTGCAGACACACCCTGCAGTGATTTGCATCTCCACTGGAGGAAGCCTGCGAACTGCAAAAGGTTGAAGATCACGGCTGCAGTAGGCACAAGTCATCTTAGGAAGAGTCTCTGCCAGGCTTTGACCTGTGACTGACGTCGTGTCTCCATTTCAGGCCTCCTACCAGAGCTACACAGAATGTAGCACCCATGTTTTGAAAAAGGCTTTGAGGTCCTTACCACTTCACAGTGTCTTCCTGTTCAGGGCATTTCTGGGATTAATATTCCCACACTGTGCTGCTCCACACCCCCTCCACAAGATTTACTTCACTGTCAACTCACTCACTGCCCATCTGTGGTGAAAAGTTCCCTGGATGACAACAGGAAATGTCAGCAAAAATACACTGAAAGCATTGCAAATGGTTCAAGAGATATCAATTTGTTCATGGATTATTTACATTATTCTCAGCAGCTCAGGCTGCAGTTAGATACTTTTACATTTTTTTCCTCGTATTCATTTAGACTTTTGTCTGGTGAACATTCCTATGATGTTCAGCTGCCCTTTCATATCAGCATCCTTGGAAGATCTAATATACAGGAAGAGTAATATGGCTTGGTAGGAAATATTATATGAACAGAAGACATATGAAAGAAAGGGACAAACAGCTGATACCCAATGTGTGTCCTTTAGTTTGGTCAAGGCACTGGATCAAGTTTGTCTGAAAACTTTCCACATTTTGCAAAACAGTTTTCACTTGAAATACTGATTTTTTTTTTTTTTTTTTTTTTTGGTAAGATAATGTAAAATTATTTGCACTTTATAAAATTATTTCTGAGATGAATTGTAATTTTTTTGAGGTTTTGTATATGTTTTACAGTCTAATTATATTGGCTGTCCAAGAAAATAAGAATTTCACCCAAATGTATTATGTTTCCTGGGATCTGTGGTTCTGTGTTCCTCTTTTTTTTTTCCTGATTCAGGCTTCTTCATGAGATCAGTTTTTCTGTGCCTGTCTTTGATGCAAATGTCCTGTTGCTATGACTGGAATTCTGCCTGCAAAAGTCAACAGCAAATGACACTCAAGCCATCTTGGTTCATCCGATACCATGTGGCAGCTTTCTGAAATGACTGCTTCAATTTTCAAACTAATTGGGGGTTCAAACTGTCACTGGAAAGAAGAAATTTCTGTTCTGTACATGGAGAAGCAATTATTATTTTTTTCCAAATGGTTTTAGTGGCATGAAAGCTG
The DNA here is from genome assembly GCF_017639235.1 of Corvus kubaryi. Taxonomy (NCBI): domain Eukaryota; kingdom Metazoa; phylum Chordata; class Aves; order Passeriformes; family Corvidae; genus Corvus; species Corvus kubaryi. The sequence goes on along the minus strand of NW_024582059.1, from coordinate 15,405,393 downwards.
TACAAGTCATTTGGATTGTGACAGCTATAATTCTTAGAGAAGCCATTAGCTCGTACGATGAGATACCTCCCCCCCTCTTTTTTTTTTCTCCTTTCAGAAGATGTCCATAACAGTTTGTTGAACCACACTCATCTCTAAGGGAGAGTGTTAGCAGGCATTTTTCAAAGGCTTTTTTTTCCCTGAGAATGTGACCTTTAACACAGGCTCCTCACTAACTGCAGTCATTTAACACGAAATGCCAGTAGCAGGGTATTTTTTCCAGTTACCATAGCAATATCATAGGACATCAGATGGTGTCAATAAACAAAACTCCACTGAAACATTATCATTTTTGAGCCACCTCTATTAAGACACTTTAGTTTATCTAAGATCAGGTGGTGATGAGTTCAGCTTGTATTTTTGTACCTTCATGTGACATTTGGTTGTTTTGTGCATGTGTGGCCCTCATATTGCTTGCCTACACAGCCTCCTACTCCCCTCAAGGACTGCCGTGCTAAAGTGGGTTTGTAAAAACTCATCACTCCCCCCGCCTTTTGGCCACCTGCAATCACTGCAGTTCTCCTGCCTGATGGCAGGGAGTGTTGTGGTGAGGGGATACATTTAAAAGGCCTTTAATTTCCCTCTGACACTTAGTACTTTATAACTTTTTTTAACCTGGTGTAGAAGTAGCTGTCTGTGCATTCCTCCAGACCTCATATTTCATCAGGCCTCCAGGATTTTTTATCCTTATCATGACTATACTTGTCTGTTTTGGTGTCTATTTTGGTGCAAGACCACAGACCTGTTTCCCTTCTGGCACATAGAAGAATAAGGAGAAAAATACCTGCATAGTTCTTCATATAAATTGCTCCTTCCAGCCCCAGTGAATTACCATCTGGAAGAAACGAATGGAAGATGGTTATACCTTATTTCTTGGAAGGGTCTGAGACAATGTATCTTCAGCACAGGCCATCTGACAGTGTTAGTTCCTATGTTGGAAAAACTGTGCAAACATTTACAGAAGTGACCTCACTTGTTTTATGAATATTTTCCTTGCCCATTGACTGCATCTCATGATACTTAGGGTCTCATGGAAACAGAACTAATTAAAGCAACACTCACAAAACCCAGTGTAAATCTCACATTTCAGTGCAAGCATCCAGTACATGGATACAAAACCACAGGCAGAATGTGGACTACTACAAAGAAAGAGTGGCATTTCATTTTAATGTTCTGATGTGCAGGATGCTTGGAAAAAAAGTCACTGAATAAATAAAACTGATGCAGGAGTTCTTTACAGACACTACACGTTCTTTAGGAGAAAGTGTTTTCCTCCCACTGTCATAAGGCAATACCATGCTCAGAAATCCTAATTAGTGGTGGGCCATGAGGCAATCTTGGTATAATTTTGTGTCCACCTACTCCCAGATATCAACTAGTTCAGTTGCAAAATCGTGATGCTGAGATCATTTCTACAGACTTTTCAACAGTAGTGCAAAGCATTAGAATAACTGTGTACAGCTGCACCCTACTTCCTGTGTTTCTACCATTTTCCTACCTTATACACTTCATTTTCTGTATTCTAGATGTCACATTTTCAGCTCATGGGAAAGGTATATTTGCTTTTTCCATTACTATGCATACGCCTCTTGAAAATATGGGACAGTACCACCTCTGAGACAGAGTTTATTTACCAGCTTTTGTTTCCTTACCATCAAGAACTTCAGCTTAAGAACTTTAAGAAGTCTTGAAGTACTACCTGAATTGGAAAGTTTTGTCCATTTGCAAAAATAAAATGCTTCACTTTTGTATCCTAGAATTTTGTCTCATTGTGCACCAATATAAACAGGGAAGAACTTAAAGTGTGCTTGTTCAGAAGTGTGAATGACTGTAATATAATGGGGCACGGTACACAACGAGTGGAAGGAAATTCTCACAACACAGATGGAAAGAAATCCTAATTGTTATTGTTATTAGGACTTGGGGTTAGAAATAAAAAAGTCCATTTTCCAGGTTAATCTCTAGATCCCCCATGTGTGTTTCCTGCCTGCAGATATATGTATAAAAACAAGCATCAATAACAAGCAAATTGCCATACAGATAAAGTGTAGTTAAAACACTGTTACTGTATAATTTGATCCAGAGAAATATTTTGAATTCAATTCAAGTGGTCACAAGTTGTTTTTGTTTCTGTAGAGAAGTACAACATTATGACTTGAGAAAGCCTTACTACTGAAATGCTTAATAAATTCACAGTCAGAACTCGAGCTGGATAAAATACTAAACAAATTATTCTTTCCACAGACAGACTAGAATTTTTATTCTGCTCTTGTGTAATCACATTTGGAAAAGTGACCTCTTTTCTTTCTTTTTTTTTTTTTTTTTTGATATCTGCTTGACTGAGGAAGAAATAAGTTGCACTTGAGATTTTAGATAGAGTCATAGAATCATCCAGGGCAGGACTGAAAGCTGAGCTTCTGTTGTAGTTGACTGAGTTAATTGGGACTGTCATTTATTGAATGAAGTAATTTGGAATCTGTGTCACACAAAATGCTTGAACCACTTGCCAGTACCAGCCTTATACAAGTGTAAAGTTTTTTGTCAGGATTAGTTCTTCCAAAAAGCAGCTAGTGTTTGGTGGGAATGGCCTTTTCTTGGCACATAGAAAGACTTATAGTAGCAATCATAAAACAATGCACTCATGGCAATTGCGTGGGTTCGTAGTATATAGGTTTTGAAGAAATACAAGAAAATCCTTTTTTTTTTTAAAAAAAAAAGGTCTGCTCCTTTATTACACTGTTTGTTATATTTCTAGTTCACTAGGTATATCCTCTTAATAAAGAGCTAAGAGAAGTAAAACATTCTCTAAAACATTAATGGGCCATAACAACTTCTTATGCTTCTACCTCTCTTCTCTTGTTACTTTAGTTCTTCCATGTGAAAGAGTCCCCGTGTGACCTTCTTTGGTGATTCCCCAGCTGATTTAATCCCTTTTTTCAGAGCCTCTTCCCTCTCTTTCTCTTACTTCTTTTTTTTTTCTTCCCTGTAGATAACCAGAATTGAATGGGATTCCCTCTGAGAATACGATCTTCATATTCTTTCAATGCATTAAATAATTTCACTATAATTTTCTGTGCCATTTCTGTTTCACAGTCTTGGGATATAGAGTGAGAATATCTTTTGAAAAATATGCCCTCACTGTGTTTATTCCTTCTGGTCTCTTCTCCCTTCAACAGTCTTTTATTGAATTGCTCTGCCAGTTCATCCCACCTCCACCTAATTTTGCCAGCTGCTTCTAGAATTCATCAACACTTTTTCTAGTGACTAATGTGAATATACTGCTCCATCTGTTTCTGTGATATGACATGACTATGATAAGGAATAACATTTCCATACAGTCTTTTGGTGTTAATTTTCCTTTCAGAAGAGGTGCCCTAATGCTGCTGTATGACATGACAGCTGATGTGTGACCACCAGAGCTGTGGCCAGCAGGATGAGGGAGGTGATTCTCCCCCTCTCACTCTGCCCTTGTGAGATGCCACCCGGAGTACTGTGTCCAGCTCTGGAGCCTCCAGCATGAGAAAGATGTGGTCCTGTTAGAGCAGGTCCAGAAGAGGCCATGGAGATGATCAGAGGGCTGGAGCAGGTCTCCTACAAAGACAGGCTGAGAGAGCTGGGGTTGTTCAGTCCAGAGAAGTCTCTTGGTGACCTCTCTGTGTCTTTCCAGTACTGCAAGGGGAACTTATGAAAACGAGGTTGGACCTGGATGGTATTAAAAGTCCCTTCCAACCCAAGCCATTCCATGATTCTATGATGGGGAGATGTAAGATTGGGAGAAGTTGTTCAGTCTTTCAAAAAAAAAAAGGAAAGACTAAAAGTTTTCTAAGAAATTGCTACATATAGTAAGTTTAAGATGAAGGAAAGGGAACAGCTTTTTCTGCACAGTATATAGTTAAGCTGTAGAACTCCTTAAAGAACAGCTTAATAATAAATTGGCTCAGAGAGCTGTAGGCTGTATGCAGTGTCCATGGGCATGATGACCTGAGCCTTTGTCTCAGGATGTCAATATAAGCTGTTTTTAGGAAATGAGATTGCACAGGTGAGGAAGGATCAGCTATGCTTATCTTAAAGACACCACACTGGGTTGGACTGATCCTTGATTTGAGCAATTGGAGCTATTCAATCTTGTGTTTTCCCATACTGAACACGGACATTTCTGCTATTTTTTGGTACTTTTGCCACTGTCTTTAAAACAGAAGAATGATGTAATGAAAATTCCCATAAAATCTTGCAGTCTAGATGTGATCACAAAGGCAGTGTAGACAGCTATCCACTGATGTATAAAACAAACAAAAAAAAAAGATCCACAAGAATAAGACATATAAGCCAACAACTTATTTCCTGCCTTACACATAATGTTGTAGAAAATCCTCTGAGTCATTAAGATGCCACCAAATTTTTAGCTTTACAGATTGCTCAGGATGTGCCACCTGTCCTCAGATCTGTAAACATGATTCTGACTACAGAGGAGCTTTGCATTAACATAAGGATAGCAGAAAAATTCTTTACATGATGCAGGACTTTTTTGCATTGCTATAAGAATTGTACATTCAGATACGAACATTCACTGAAGGAGACAGGCTGCATTCAGTTTTCATATAAGAAGTGCTTTCATATATTCTGCTCGCCCATAGACAATATCCAACTGACTATATCACTTTATGCCAAGGAGTGTTTTAGCACATACACATCTCTTGCTATCTTCTTTCCCCAAAGAAATCAATTTAGATGGATGCTGAAATGAATAATTTCATTGGGGAAATCATTGTAACTGCTAGAAATTAATCTAGGTAGACCTATAATTTCATTCTTAGAGTGACAGTGAATCTAGTCACATTATTTAATGTAAACTAACAGTTTACTGTAACCATAGGGATAGAATGGAATAACAATGACTATCATAGAAGTAACTATTACAGTCTGTGTGCCTAAATCAATGCAACCTATTCTTTGCTAAAGCTATAAAGCTATACAATTACAAAATACCAGACATATGAGACAGAGAGGAGTTAGGGATTTTCAGGTGAAAAATGTGGGATGGAACACTAGGGGTGCCCTCTACCCAATAAATGCATTCAACAGAAAATTAAAATATTATATTCCATTTTCTTTTGTAGATGACCTTTTTATTGGTGAAGGTAATAAAGGAGGCATCTGGCACTCAAGTGTGCTTCCCATCAGCAGATGTCTAAACTCTTCTTGAAACTTAACCATGGAGCCTGAAAAATGAGGTGGCACCTCTGCTACTGTTCATAATGTCATATTTAGAATTCAATGCCTATTTTTTATTTTTCATGCTACATGAGCATGGTCATCATACGCACCTCGACTTTGCCATGCCTTTGCTCATGCTGCACAATTGTGTACTGTATGATTAAATAAAATCCTTTTTCTGTGTTACCATGAAGACCCAGGTTTTGGGGGCAGTTTCTTTCTCTCCTGATTTTTGGGCTAACATCTGTCCAGGTGCTCTGCTGTGGTATATGTGAAAGTATTCCAACAGAAAGGTTAAAGGTGACTTTTAGGAGCTAGAAATGTGCCCGCTGAGAGCTCTAGGCTCTGGTAGACCAGACATCATGGCTTAGACCAGGGAAACAATTTTTTGGGCTGAGAAGAATCTGGTTCACTGTAAGAAGCTCTAAGTCTGAATGCAGGTGCCTGCCTTGCCTAAAGCCACTAAACTCTGCCACACCGTGAAGCTCTTAAACAAACAAACAAACAAACAAACAAAAGAAAGCTCTGCTAGAAGTAGCTATAGGTGCTGTTAAATGTCAATGATTGCTCCACCTAATAGGGCACTTTTTCTGAATCCTGTGTCTGCTTGGATTTTGAGTTCAGGCATCTCTAAATTGAGTTATTTTCTTAATATTTATGAAGCTGGACTGTGATAATTAATTGCTGTACAGTTGGGAAGAAACAGGCTGAGCAATTTACCTAAGATCAAAGCAGGCTGATGGCAGGGAGAAAGGGCAAAGATTCAAACCCACATCTCAAACATTAATCCACAGCTTAAATCATACAGATTTTTCTTTTTCCCTATTAGGAAATATCACTTCCCCACCCCACCCCTGCCCCCCACCCCATTTAGGACAGTCTGAATTTTATTTTACATTTAAAATTAAGTGTGACCTTTCACATTACACTGCAAAAACATGAATCCTCCTCAATTTACAGCACTTCTCATGGTGGAATCAACTTCTTTTAGAATTTACAAGTAAGCCATTAATTAGTTTAAGACTGAAAATTAATTTTTAGTTATGTCTTTTAAGAAATTTAGCATCTGTGCTACTGGGTTTTTTTGTCCTGAAGGTTCTTAGTTCTCTTAGAGAGTAACCAAACCTCTTCAAGCTATTCACACCATTAAAAATAATTGAAAGTGTGTGTGTAAGTTATATTTGAGAAGGAAATTAGTTCGCAACTAAGTGAAATTATTGATGATAATTTCTTGACTGTGTATTATGGGTTTTAGGAAATACGTAATGTCTCAGTAATGTTTTATATTTTACCCTTAAGTTAGTCTCAGCCTTAAAACCTGCTTCGCTTTATTTGTGTGGTAATTGGCACTTGGGGGGAATGTGGAGTGCATCATCCAGTTGGATTTGCTCCAGGCCCTTCTCTCTCTCCTAGAAATGATTGCACTGCTTACTTAGGGGGTTGGAGTAAAGGTGGACTCATCTGCATAATACTCCCTCCTTCCCTTTCTTCCCCTAAGCAGCTCTGGGATGGAAAGCCCCAGGTTCTGCTAGAAGGAAACATGAGCTAGGTTTATTTCAAGTACCTTAACAACAAAATATTCTGCTCCTTTGTAAGCATAAGCTTGGGTGGATTCCTTCTATGACAGGGTCCACACTCAGTGTGCTGATAGTTCCCCCTTGTCCTGCCCTACAACCTTGGATTTGCCGCATAAAGGGTTCAGAACCCTACAACAAGCTTGCACTCCAGGTTCTGTGCCTTAAAGCATGTGACTGTCACACAGCCAAACCCCTCGGGAGGTTGAGTCCATTTAGCCTCCTGGCACACAGTGCAAGCCAGGACTTATCAGCCTGTCATGCTGAGGTGAAGGTGGTCTTGTATGGGTAACCATGGAGAACCTGCCACAGACAAAACAGAGCATTGCGGCTGTGTGCTTCACCAGCCCTCCACTGGATAACATGAGAAACAGAGCATTGGGATGAGTCTGGCTGATCCCAATGAAAAGTTGGAATGAGTAAGGAGACTTTTACCATCTAGGAGGTACAGGCTGAGGGAAAGCAGGCACTGCTGCTCACTTGTTTCCCCCAACTCCACAGAAACATTTTCACACGACATGGGGGCTATTAAGTGCACACATTTTCTTTGAGATTAAGAGGTTCAGTTGGTTGGCATGGCTGATGCACACAAGTTTCTGCAAGCAGTTCTGAGTACTGACAACTATTTCCCATATCACATCATTACAGCTCCCTTCTTACCCAAAATACCGTCTTCAACTGGGTCAAGAGGAGGTGGCCTCTAACACAAATTTGAAATTTGGGGATTTTTATGTGTCACGTACTTGAAATGCTCCAGTGGCATGGCTCACCTCCCTGTTAAAGGTGAATAAAAGCCAAGGCCCACACTGTTCTCAGCACAGACATGTTTTACAAGACCCACATCACCTTGCAGCCATGCTGTGTGCCACAAAATGTCAAATACAGCCTCTCTGACTGTTAGCTGCATTATCCTCATTGCAGTGGAGTACTTAAGGAGCCACTGTGCAAAACATCTCCCAAGCTTTCACGAGTCATTGTGCCCATGATCATACAGCACTGAATGATAGAGCAATGAAAATAGAGTCAATTTGTATCTTTACCCCAAAATGCTGTGCCAGTGAAAATAACACATTTGGAGATTTACAGTAGAGATGAACCTTTCTCTGGGAGAACACAACTTTACATCAGAAGCTTTGTGGCTAAGGGAAGACTTGTCCCAAGTCAGAAAATGCTCTCCTTTCCAATAAAATGTAACAATGATAATAACTGGAGCGGCTATTCTGTGAGGGTGGGATCAAGGGTAGTTTAATTATGACATGCAGACTAAGCAATTTTGCCTCAGTCCTCTCTAAACACAGTGATGGAAGCTCATTATAACAGGAAAAAGAGAACACGAGGGCCAGGGAAATAGAAATTGCTCTCTTCAGAATGTATAGGAAGCACTAAAGTTTCAGTGATTGTATGGGGTGCTCAGGTGTTCACTGTCTCACATCACATACTTCCCTTCCACTGCTAATACCTGCAGTTCTCAAGAGTAGGAAGTCCCCCAAGGAGGACCCTGAGGCAGACTGTGACAACACCACTAAAATACAACCCAGTTCTGACTGTTTTCCTCTTTCCTTACCACCCTTTGGAGCTGGCTGCCCCACAGTGTGAACACAGGTAGAGGAATCATGTATTCCCTTTTTTTTTTTATACATAGTTCTGAACACCTGCTTGTGGCTAACACTGCAGGGGCAGTGCACAGGGGAAGGATTCTAATTCATCCTTAAACTGAGGTGTGCTGCTACTTGTGGCTTTCAACGGGACAACATAAAGCAAAGTAATCTATCTCCAGACAAAAGGTGACAGATTCTGAATGTAGGGAGTTAATCTCTAGTGTGCTGACATGAGATATACAGAGAAATAACAGATTAGTGGAGAAACTCACTTGAGACGAAATGTAGGATGGATGATTGCATCAAGTATATCATACAGTGTTTTATCTAGATTCGTGTCACACCTGTGAGCAGAGTACTCGAAGAAGGCTGTAATTGATAGCTTAAAAACTACAAGTGTGCTGTCAGCTTGCAGCTTCCTTATGCATATCCAGTGCTAAGGAAGGCATTTTCTAGAGTTTCAATTTATTTCAAACCGGTAAAATACTCTGGTTTAAGAAATAAGTGCCCATACCAAAATGGTGAAGAAACAAGCCAGTTGAAAGTGATACATAAAATTAATTCCAAAATTAGGACTTCAGCTTTAGTGAAAAGTTCTTAAAAATGGTCTGAAATTTATCTTGGTTGATGCAGTCCTGTCTCCCCAAAATCTGAGTTGCTTTTCAGTGGGCAAAAACAGTTTCTAATGAACCCAATGAAGAACTTCTGACAGGCTGTTTCCCTAGAACCATATAATTGCATGCTATGTCCTTGATCCAAAAACAGCCACACATTTGAACTTATGACATTGGATAAAAACCATCATTTTTTAGCCAGTGAAAGATCTTTGGGCATGGTGTCACATTTTGCACGTCTTTTGTGTTAAGACTAAGGATTCCTATTTGCAAGAAAGCTAAAAGTATACATTTGAAATAAATAAAGAAGCCTGACAAAGAAAGAAATCTGAAAGGTTATCTGAGAGCTTCATGATCTAAATCTACCTCAGGAAAATGGTATAATCAACATTGGTTTAGAAGAACAGAACAAAAAGCAAAGGGGATTGCCCATAAGCCTGTCAGTACAGCTGAACTCACATTTGACTTGCCCTGAGACCTCAGAGTTTGGTACAAAGCTGAAGTAGACTCAGTTCTGGTTTTACACAGCTAAATTTGATGAAAGCTTAAAAAAGCCAGCAGGCCATAAGCATTCTCCATTATTAATATTGCAAAAACAACATGAAGGTAAAATAAATTCTGGTGTTAGACAGTTCATCTTTTCTATACTTTCTAACCCACATAGAATATTCCTAACAAACGCTTGGGAGGTATTTTTCTTAGTTGTGTGTAGGGGTTTTCACAAGTATCAGGCTCTTTTTTCATCAGGAATAAATCAGTCTTGTTGCTCAAATATCATTATTACATGCAGTGGCAGAAAAGGGTCTTTTGATTCTTTACAACAGGACATAAAACTTTCTGTTTATGCTGGAGTGTAAAGATTTGATTGTATGGAAATGAGAGAGTATGTGCTCCAAAACTAAATGTACTCTATTCCAACAAAAAGAGTCACAGCCAGTGTCAGCAACAGTTGCTGTTGAATTTGGTGTCTTCGAGTAATCTAGAGATGTCTGTATCTGGCCTTAGGTGTGCGTCTGGCTCAAAAACACCTCAGATCACTGCTTTGGATAGGAGGGGCAGAAGATTGCTTAAAAATTTCTCAGAAAACCCAACAGAAAATAATAACCCCTGCAGAAAAGAAGTGGATGGCAACTTCCTTTTCCCATTATTGCAGACCTGAGCCTTACCAATGGAACAACACCTCTTTCTCTTGGCTGGATCTGTGGTTTTCTGGCAGAGCACTCTGCATGTCAGGATCTGAAGATGGCAGAAGAAACATCAATATATAGTGAGGGAAAATTTTCTAAATACAGATAGATATTTAACTCAGCATCAGCTTCATCAAAAAAGTTGATTCTGAAAAGGTGGTTCTACTACACCAACTGACTTCACAGTAAAGCAAACTGCAACAAGTTCATGCAAAAATATAATTCTAGGCCACTGGGCTGGTGGTGAAAGGAATAATATTAGAACCTGAAGTAAATCTTTTTCTTTTCTGAGCTGTGAGAAGCAAGTTTTAGATTTAACTGATAAGCAACACCAGTAGGAGTGTTACCAGTTTTTGGAGATGTTAAATTCAGTTCCTGGCTGTAAGTGAAAAAGCTGGGTTAGTAATTGATGCATGTAGAAAACATTCATCTTGTAAATCTTTCAGTGACAATAATGATGAACGGTAGTTTGCACTCATCATGAGGCCTCCCTAGGAAGGTCTCAAGGATCCTCGACAATCAATAATTAAGTCTAGTGGCAGCCTCTGTGCTGCTTAAGAATTTTACTAGCTTGCAGAGAAAGAAACTGAGATAAAGACAACTTTCTTCCCAACTTCTCCTTCCCCATCCCATCTCTCCTGCCATGATGTAAGGACACTAGAGAAGGTCATACTGTCAGAAGGTACTATGGATATTAATTTGAAGGAGTAGCATTCTCTGATAGTACAGAGAATTGGTCTCACTTGACTGGATGGAGATTTGTGTGTATGAGCTGAACACCCAGACTTTGTATTCACTTTTACTCTTTCAATTCTCTCCCGCATCCTGCTGCAGTCAGGGCAGTGAGAGAGTGCCTGTGGGGCTCTTGCTGGCTAAGCCAGTAAGCCCATAATATAAATTCAACAGAAATGAGACATTTGAAATAGGTCAGACGAATGAAAGGCCAAAAGCGAATATTCTTCTTCACTGACAACTAGTATGTCTAGATCAAAACCATAGGTATCTAGCTTTTACACATATCACATGAGGCAAGAAAACTTCCACATACTAAACTCCTTCTGCCTTGAAAGTCGTTGTTGTTGTCTATAGGCCTTAGTGGACCTCAAAGTAACCCTATCACTAGAGAAGAAGAAGAAAAAACATGGACTAAAGTTTTCTAAAAATGAGTTGCTGGGAACTTTTTCTTGGCCCCACTGACACCATAGGAAGTTCTGGCACTGACCTTGCTGGGGTCATTAATTCTCAGTATCTCTGAAGACCGAGTGGGTGCTCAGCCCTGTTTAATCCAGAGGTATCTAATCTAGCACGGTGTAGAACGGCATATAGCCATCCATCCATTGCCAAAGGGAAGTTCCTTTATACGTAGACTAGAGATGCAAATTTTATTTTTCACTTGAAATTTATTAGACAGAAATATCTTACTCCAAGACCAGTCCCAGGTCCCCTCTGACACTTCTTGTTATTATCAATCCTTTTGACATTTTCCTACACTCAATTTACCTGCCCTTGCTGAACCATAATTAAATGAGAAAAAAGATGGTATTTAAAACTTTTAGTAATTTTAAAATAGTTTTTTTCAGCTCCAGTAAACATAAAGCTTATATGGGATTTGATAAACAAAAATCCATCAAGGCCAGCCAAACACTTTGCTTGACTCAAGCGTGTCAGTGTGGTTTTCATGGGTCACTTCCCAAGTCCAACAAGTCTAGTATTTTGGCATGGCCGGTCATTAATGTTTCACTGTAGTCTCTAAAAGCTGGGAAAGGGCTTATCCTCTGATTCATGATGGCTTTAATGCCTTGAGTGTTGGGGGTTTTTTTCTAACACTTGACCTCACTTTCACCATTTTTTTCCCTCTTGTTCACATTCTACATAGTGATAGCAGTTCAGGGAGTTGCTATCATCCTTGTTTTGCAAGTGGAAAGTTTGAAATGCAGTTATCAAAAAGAAAGCAGCAGCACTGAGCATAGGCACAAAGACGTTCCAACAACTTCTGTTCCCATCTTGTCCAATAACCCAATAAAATGTGTGGAGGGGACTTAAAATAAATTTACAAAAATTGAGCACCTCACAGAAAAGAAGGTACCTAGTTGACGTGGGAGAATTTACCAAATATTTTTTAGTATCTAATAGCAGTTAGAGGCTGTAGGATACTAATATCTCAGAACTCCTGAAGTTTTCTTTTATTCATTTGCATCTCTGATGCTCATTTGAAGCAATAATATTAATTTTAAAATGGAAGCAACCTTGAGGATAAAAAAGCAGAGAAAGCATCAGCATTGTTGTAAGAAATAATGTTGCCCTCTAGTTTTAGTCTTGAGCAGGAAGAAAGGAAAGGAGTCATTGCAGCTATCAGGGCAGGGAGTTAAGGGAATGCTCAGACCTCCCACCTGTGATGCCAAAAGCAAGAGGAGAGTTAAGAGAGCAAATGGCAAGTTATATATGGCTATGCTTTCAACGAATGAGGAGGGGGAGCAAGAAATAAGCTATCTGTGAAATATTAATTCCCTTGAATGAGGGGGAAAGCAAAAAATGTTTGTTGAAGGCTGATGAATGAGATAAACCACATGCAGAGTGATAATTCCCCTACTGTTGAGTGAGTGGAGATGAGAGACCTCTCTTACCTGGGCAGGTTTGTCAGATTTTGCCACTCTACCCAATGAATTGCTCACAGAAAGTGATGCTGTTTTTCCTGTTCTCTTGACCTGAATGACTGTGTTGCCATTCCAGAGAAAACTGTGTGGAAAGAATAGCTTTGATTTCTTATAATTTAGAGAACCTGTGGGTTTTCAAAAGGAGTCTGATCTCCCAGGTCATCTGTTGAACATAACAAGCAATAAGGGAAGGAAGCAAGTGATGGGAGAAAGAAAGAAGAAACAAAGGGAAGAATAAAGGTAAGAAGAAGAATAAAAAGAGACCATCAATATCGAGGATAGCTATCTGGCAGAGATTTTAGAAGCTTGGGAGACAGGGTTTTCTGAAGAAGAGCAGTGGAAGTGTCCCATTTTGCTACAATTTTCTTTCTCATTGATACTATGAGTGAAAATGTGCTGAAAGTCTGTGCATAAACAAGCTGCAGCAGGAGAAAAATGGAGTATGGTGGTCAAGGTATGGATTACCACTGTCCTGAGAGATTGTTGCAAACCCTTCAGTGCGAAAATACCTACAAAGTTTAAAAGCTTAGAGACTGTGGTCAAGATCTGCAGCCCAGACAGCTCACTCAATCCTAGTCTCAGTACACAAGAAGTTCGGAATGTGCCAGAGGGTTAAGAACCACAGCACAGTGGCACTCTGCGCTCTTCATCTCCCTGGGACATTTTGGAACTGAGGCATAGCAGCACCAGCAGCCAGGAGGGTTTAAATTCATCTGAAATAAACCTGAAAACTTTCCCCTGAGATACTTGGGTATTCTCCCCAAGGAAAAACAGCTTTTGCAAAATGCTCAGGGTTCTTCTGTATGCTTCTGCAAAGAATGTTTCCTTTCTTGGGGGAGAGGGAGAGAAATGTTGAATGAAAATATGTTTTATGGTGAAAACAAAAGCAACTTTTCTAAGCTTGTAGCTGTCTTTGGCCAGAAAGGCTTTTATGGGTGTTTACCTTCTTGGCAGCTGGTAAATACACTGAACAGCTTTATGAGAAATTAAATTCTAAATGTCTACAGATTTAATATTTCTGCTGCTGTTATCAAGCTCTGATTTCAGCCAACTTAATGGAAACTTGATGCGATAAGAGTTTTTTACGTGAAAAAGAGTATTGTCATATTGTTTGTGTGGGTTTCTTTTTAGACTGCTGTCAGCCAGGAATATAATGTAGAGGGAATTTAAATTAAGAGGAAACATATTTGCACAGGGATTAAGACGGGGCGAAAAAAAAATGTTGGGGAGAAATAGAGTTAATAACTGCGTTTACATTAGTGTTTGTGATTGGAGTCTAAAGTTACACTTCCCAGATCTACCAAAAAGAGAAAAAAAATAAAAGAGAAAGAAATATTGTCAGTAAGGCAATGACAGAGCAAGAAAGCAAGATAAACACAACGAGGTACAAGTACAATTTCTTTAAAGACTGTTGATTTAGATAATTTGCAGGCATCTGGGCATTGTGGCTATCAACACAAATATCTTAATTGCTTTCCCACAGGTCTTACACAGTAGTGCTTCATCTTTATCTACTTTTTCTTGAAGGCATCTTGTTGAACCTTTCCTAACCAATTTTCTTTCTACAAGTTTGGAATTTTTTGCACTTTTAAAAGTTACATAGCTTCCTACAATCGCTTAATCCAATAATTTTTTTGTTCTTCATCCAGTTGTTACTGGCAGGGGAGATGCTCAGGTTTGTGTGGTCCATTCATTAGTCTGAATGAATGAGAATTAATTTTTTACAGGTAATGTGCTTGCAATTATTATTTTCTCTGCTTGAAGTTGTGAATAGGTCACAGAAAGAATCAGATCACATTGATCATGGAACCTTATTTCTCCTACTGAATAAAGAGCTGAACAGAGAAAAATTTGTTAGTTGCATAGAAGAGAAATAGCACTCCAGTGGAGAAGTGCACACATGAAATATGGCTGACGCCTATTCTGTTTCCTTAAGTGCTTTTTGGGTTTTGGGCCTTGACTGCTGTGTGCTGCGTTTGTCTGAAAAATCCAAGTACTCCACTGAGATGAATAAACATGGAAAGATTTCAAACGGGCATTGGAAGTTTTGCTCTGTTTCTGTTTTGTCTTTGTATAACTGTCCAGTGGAATTCTTGTGTGTTCAGTAATTCTGCTCAAAAAGATGTTAATTATTTTTTAGTTTTGTATATGTCTGTGAAGAACGTGTGGTTTATACTAAAAAAAAGTGTACCAGATGAAATCCCCTGTTTTTCATTTGGCGCATTTTTTGTGTGAAAACAACCAAGAGAGTGAACATAGGGCAATAAAATTTGCCTCATCCTTGAAAAACTGCAGAAATTAATCAAAATTATTAGTAGAAACATTCCTCAAAGTCTCTACACTAATAGAAACATTCACTAAGATTAAACCTTCCTGTCTTAGTCCAACATGATGGAAAAAGGATAATTAAACTGTCGAGAAATGTCACGGCATTGCTTCCCGTGTGTTTGTATAGTCAGTGAAACACAAGGAGCTTGTAAAGAGTTCTTGCATATAAATGTTGAATTAGAAAATATGTGTCCTTACAGTGAAACCATCAGAGAAGGCAGAGGCAGGGGCTGACTGGGATAACAGGATTTCTGTTCTGTGAACAAGTGCCTCAGTGCTTGTTAAGAAACAGGGATGGCAGATGTTAGAATATTGAAAATGGTGTTTTGGCAATGACAGAGCTAGGTTTCCTGCTGGCTGGTGCTAACCTAGAAAGGACAGCTCTGCTTTGGCAGTTCAGATGAGCTGCATTGCAAATACTGCCACCCCCTCCTCTTCTCGGAACCAGACGTTCTGACTATTCTCTCATAGGAATAATCCCATGTACAGCCTTGACTCATGAAGACCAAGTAAACAGAATTTGAGTCAAAATGTCAGTTTTGCTCAGTATTTTCTGCTTTCTTATTCATCTGTTACTCCTTCTTGATACTTTTTGTTGATTTGTATTTTTTACTTTCTGTTTAAAAACGAAAAAAAAAAAATCTGTTAATTGAAGGAAATAAAATAAAAAGGGGAGAATGTGATTTTTAAGTGAACATAATGAGTTTTTTTTCAATGATTGAGAAGACCATAATACAAAGCCTGATCTTCTTGCCAACAATTTAACTGTGGGTACAAAACTGTGTTTGCAGCGGAGTGATATTGCATAGTGCAGTGGAGTAGTTCTTAACCAAGACGATGACATAACAGCAAAAAAGTGTTTCCATCAAATAATGTGTTGTCATAAAATTCAGTGCTATCCATATGAGCAGCAGGTCATAATAAAAAGTAATGGGTGTATAAAGTATTTAAACCATGTTTTGATTCTGAAATGGGTCATGAACAAATATATGGGAAGGTATGTTCAGCTTCACAACAGTTCTATAACCTGAAATGGGATTAATTTAGCGGCACATAAAGTCACGTTGCCAGGATAGGAAGTGAAGAACATCATGTTCATCTGAAATTTAGGTTCTCAACTGTGGTTCCCAGGGATTCCCAGGATAAGCTGGTAGTGCTTTTGGCACAAATCAGGTCTCTTAACCTTTGTAGCTTTATTTTAGCCAAGTGGATGCAAATCCTTTTTTTGTTGTCCTTATTTTGGAGGGCTTGAGTTGGATACCACAGACCTCCCTTTCTTCCCATGAAAACTGACTAGCTTAGGAGTGTGGAGTGCAAGTCCAGAGCATCAAGACTTGACCCAGGAGTTTCCACCTGAAAATCAGTTTGTGAGGGACCCAAAAGTACCCAAACTGATGGAGCAAATTTGGCACCTCTGTCCTAGACACACAGTCCTAAAGAGTAATGTTTATCGTATGAACAAAATACCACAAAAATACCATTGCTGGCAATGTCAGTTGTTATCTAAATTACTGACTAGCAAAGTTCCAGACTTGAAATGCTTCACTCATCTTGCTTTTAGATAGAATTTTTGCTGCTTTGGAGCATTTCATAGTCATATTAAAAGGATGTTTAAATTTTTCAAGAATTAGCACTACTAAGTTCAAAAATTTTTGAACCATTTTATGGTAAAGAGGACTTCTTTTCAGTCCCAAACCATGGCAGAGGCCAGATGTGCTCACTTGAGAAATATTTTTGCCAAACTCTAAACAGACAAACCAATCCCTCAAAATCCAAGAGACTCCAGTGTTGAATGACTGTCTTTTTAACTTGGTCTCACTAAAAGAAGGCCTGCAGTTTCTGGAGGGGCCCCACCTTTGTTGGGTTACTCTGTACTTGGCACATCCAGTTCTGCAAAACATTTTCCTACTTTCAGACCACTTACAGGTGTAGTACACATCTCCTCAAATGCACTCAGCTAATGTACCATTAGCCACTGGCATAACTACTGAGCAGTTACTGAAGTGCTCTGAGAATATTATATCCTACAATATTTGCTCTGCCAAGGCTTTTGCAGATTCAGTTTGTGCCTTTCAAGCCACTCAGCAAAGGGAAAGAAACCACCCCCTGTTACATGCAGAACTTTTTAGGTCTCAGAGAGCTGAAGTGACTCTGGCTCTCGAGGCACACATTCTGTCAAACACACACACCACCATTACCATTTTGATATCACTCCTATGGTGCTGATCAGAGTTTTTAAGCAACTCCGGTGGTTTTAGCATCTGTGACAGGGAATTTAATTGGTGCAGCAGTGCTGTGTTAAGCAGCTGAAGTGTCCACAAGGGACTGCTGGGCTCCCAGTTCTCTGGGAAGACAGGAGGAGATCCTCAACAGCTTGTCCACGGTAGCTGATGATCTTATCCCTTATGTTCACGTTTTGCCAAGGCTTACTGCTGTGGGCAAACATGATGTTTCAGCTTCAGCTGTGCCTTGTGAAGGGTACTTCCTTGAGCTACTCATGTCTAAAGGAAACCTTGTGAAAGGTTTAACTAAGGACTAAAGTACAGGCCAGAAAATACAGTCAGAAATACAGCAACCACACAACAAAAATGCATTTAACCAGTTCAAACAGGTTGGCTCTGAAAGCACAGCTGTTATATCAGATCAGGTCCCATCAGCTGAGGGGGAGCAGTGAGGTGCTGCTGCATGACCCAGGAAGATCCTGTCCTTTGGACTTTCCAATTACACTGTGTCAGGAATAAGGCTGAGATTCCAAATCTGTTGCTGGCTGCATGGTTCAGACATTATTGTAAATGCAAATAAGTACAGAAGTCACTTTAAAATAAAGAAAAAAAAAAAGGTTCTTTCAGGTCAGCTGTATGGTGCTTCTGTTCAGATTTATTCCATTCTGATTTTTCTGAAACCATTCAAAAGTGATTTTTCCCATCCATGAAAAGGTTTTGCTTAAGATCAGCTGCTTTTTTCACATCCTTGGCATTACCAAATAATCAGGTCTTGAGGGCATTGCCTTGTGAGAACAGCTAAATGGGGAAGGTGAGCTCATACACAATAGAAAGCTCAAGACCAGTTCCCAAGTAAATAACAGTTGCTGACAATTTCCCATTAATGTACTTTTTCACCACAGGGGTTTTATGTGAATTTTCTCTAACTGTGCAGGTAAAACCTGTAGTCCTGAACACTTGGTTAATATTGTCTCTTTGGCACATCATATAGATAAGTAAATTTTGGTTGCAGTAAAGTTCATGTTCCAGCATTATGCTCTCACTTATGAAGGTATTTGTAATGTGCCTCTTAAGCAATTGCTGTTCAGTTGATGAGCTCAAGATAAATTACACCTTTCTGTGCCTTATCATTTTTCCTTAAATTTTGTTTGAACAAAAAATAGGAGGGCTGAATAATCTTTTCAGAGTCCTAGCTCAGCTTCCATTGCTCTTCTTTCTAACCAAGTATTTTAACAAATACTATAATCAAGAAAATAGAGGTGGTTTGCACAGTGCAGCCTCTTATATTATTGCATCTCCTTTATGGATAATAAATGCTGACAAGGCCTACAGGCTGTTAGACCCCCAGCTATTTCTGTGCCCTGGCTTCTTAAGTGCTGTTGGAGCTGATTGCATACCCTTTCCTGACATGAAATGAGCTCTCTTCTGCAGCAGTGTGAACCACACAAAGAGTGTCTCCTGATGTTGCTCTTCGTTGCACCTTTCTTTACTCTTTGACTGTAGTACAACATACAGTGAAGCAAGCATCTCAAAGATGGCAAGGAATTCAAGTGAGAAACTTCTTCAGACTGAAAAATCAATGTTGCAATGGACAAATTTTCAGAATATTTTCCCTCATCAAAGAGAAAATTTTTTGCTCTGCTTTTTTTTTTTTTCAGAAATGTGATGCTCCCAGCCTCTTTGTCTTATGTTTGAATTTCTGGATAAAGAGGCAATTTGAAAAGCCGTAATGTTTAATTATGATTCCGAATAACTTGACAACCTGAACCTCTAAAACCATGAAATAAAGCAAGATCCTGGGGGGATTCTTTTGTCCTTTTAATTATTTTTTCTAATTCAAGATGGCCTCATTTCTGAGCAATCTTGGGATTTGTGATAGCCTGGCTTTTGATCTCTCTCTCCTCCATCTAGTAATTTTCTTCATGCCATAATTATTCTTGTGTGGAACTACTTCTTTAATATGTCATGAAGACATAAGCTTCAGACTAATCACCAAGACCTGAAATGTTTCACCAGAAATCCTTCTTCCTCTCTCTGACAGCAATGAAGCCACACAGTCCTTCTGTCTCTCTTGCTGAAGCAGCAATACTGCTCTTTACAGGATGGTGCTCAGCTCACCCCGGCTCAGGAGTGGAACAACATGACTTCAGTCAGGGAACTCTTCAAATCATCCTGCAGCAGAAGACAAAGTTCTTGTAGTTCCAGTTGTGTGTCTGAAATCTAATCACCAAACTCTTTGGAAGATCTTTGGCAGGTCTTTGGCAGGTTGACTTGCAGGCTTAATATGCTGTGTTCCCTCTTCCCTCATGGCATGACTTGTCCTCCTGCCTGGGACTGCTCCAGGGAGACCTTTTCACTCTAAAACTCCCTAAAAGGAGATTGTAGCTACATGGGGGTTGGCCTCTTCTCCCAGGACAAGAGGACATAGCCTCAAGCTGCACCAGTGGAGGGTCAGGTTGGACACCAGGAAGAATTTCTTCACCAAAAACATTGTCAAGTGTTGGAAGGGCTGCTCAGGGAAGTGGTGGAGTCTGATCCCTAGAATTATTCAAGAAATGACTCAATAAGGTACTTAGTGCTGTGGTTTAGTTGATACGGTGCTGTTTGGTTGAAGGATGGACTCAGTGGTTTTGGAGTTCTTTTCCAGCCTTAATGACTCTGTGGTTCTCTGATACTTGCCTTTCTGCCATGCTTCCCACCCTCTTGTTCCCACTTCATAGGCCAGGGTGTGGTGTTCAGCCCCTACAGCGTGAAGTGCCATAGTAAATATGTGGGATCAGGGCAGGATCCATGGGTGGGCAAATTTGCCCGTCTCTCCCTGCATTGGTTCTTCCCACTCTGTCTGAAGGATCTGGTGTTGGCTACTGTTAAAAAGAAGGGATGAGCTAGATAAATGCAGCCTGGCATATCCTGCGTTCACAGACAACAGTGTTTGTTAATGAACAAAGCTGGATCAGCTGTTTGTTCACTTTTCACAATGATTTATCATTTGGGGATGCATTTTTCATGGAGAATAAAAAAAATTTGAAAACACCTGAGGCATTTAGACAGGCTCAAAGTTCCAAAGAAGCCTTTTGGCTTAGACATTCTGCTAGCTGAATTAAATAGAGTGATAGAGATAATAGATATTAATTCATACCACAGGGTGTGCATGCTAGGTTGCCTCCAGGTATTTGGGGAAAAACACAAAATTCAGTTAGATCCAAACTCTCTTGTGTAGAGGCAATCCATATACCAGAATCCCAGAAATAACAAATCAAAAGTAGAAGGAAAGACTTGATGGCAGTTAAAGAGGCATTTTTTGCTACGTACATCCAGTGTGTTTGAAGGTGCGATGGGAGTTCCACAAAACTTTGGAAAGAAAATTGAACTTTTTCTGACTTTTTTTGGGGCTTTAGCACTGTTTACACCCCTCTGAATCAGGCGCCTGCTGTATGGACCTGGTACGTACTCATGCCAGTGCTCCTTCTGGAAGGAGGGGAGTGATGCCTCTATTGAAGGATGAGCTAGTGCCCAGACAAGCTGGTCATGTATTCTGGAGGACGATGGCTGCTTTTCACTGCAGGACAGGGTACTAACCCTACTGGTATTCCTCTGCCCCAAAATCCTCTCTTCTATTTCACTGCAATTTATCCTAAGCTGCCTATGTCCCCAAGTCAGGCACTCAAGGAAAGAGTTTGCACCCCAGGTTGCACCCTGAATGTGATGAGCAGAATTTGGCAAAGTCATCATCACATCAAAAGTCATCCTGCAAACTGGATTTGTCCTCAGTTTCTTTTGTATCCTGGAGGCTCAGGTCAAAATCACTGAAATTGCAAAGTGCTTTAAGGAAACCTGGGTTTAAGCTATGTTGGTTTGGAAACAATGCAGGATCCACATCCTTGTGGAGCGTCAGCCTGATGTTGGGTTAGAGGGCTTGCTTTGAGTTTTGTTGTTCCAAGAGTTTGGGAACTGTCTGAAGAACATTTGTAGCCCAGGCCAGATGAAGATGCTTTACTGTGTGTGCACTGAGAGCAAATATCAACATTTCTGTACAAAAAAAAAAAAAAGATGATATTTACTACATGAAATTGCTTCCAGCAGTAGGACACTGAAGATGCAGATATAAGCAGTGTTGTATTTTGGACAAGACTGCATGAGGAAAAGGGAGAGAAAGAACATTAAGGCACAAAGTTTTAGGACTAGGACAGCTGACACAAACTGAAAAAAAGAGTATTTCATACCACAATCATTCATATGACATCAGCTCAGATATAAAAACCAAGCAAATGACAGTGGTGTCCCTTCCTTCAAATGTGTCATCTGTACCTCCCTGCTTGGTATTGTCAACAAACTCTCTGAGGGTGAACAAAAGAATGTGAAAAATCAAAATGTTATGTCAACATTGTTTTAAGTACAACTTCTTGAGTCCTAATAGAATTTCATCCCAATGATGCAGGAAGAAACAATAGCCAAATCAGTTAAACCAGTGGCACATAATCATTCACACAAAAATGGGAACCCAAGTGCTGATTCCACTTAAGCATGACTCTTCTTTGGAGAAATTGGTAGATCTGGATACCATAAAAGGAGTCCAGGAAGGCTGTGAAAAGAGCTATGTGTGGAGACACAAACAGCTTAAAGAAAAACATGCCTGGTTCCAAAAGCATTTTGTTCAGCATAAGCTCATCTGCAGAAGAGTTTTGGCTCACTAGAGAGTTATGAGAAAGTGTGAGGAAAAGGGACTGACTGATTGTGGGAAAAACTGAAGGCACATCTACCAATTTCAGGAAGGACTGTCTTTCTCCTTCTCTCTCTTACTAGCTAGGCGATAATTAAAATACATCTATGCAGAAGAATTCTATCTTCCTGAATAAGAGAAGCCTTGAAGTTCTGGGAAATTTTGAAAGTTAAACAGCCTTAATGTGACACAAAGCAATTTTTAACTTGTCATTGCGTACAGAAGGAGTAAAGCTCCAGCAATTATTCTGGATTTCCTCAAAATTAGTATATTCTTGCAGTTATTCAGAACTCTCACAAGGATGAGAACCAAAGGTCAGGATGATCAAAAGTTCAGAGTGTCCTGAAGGGATGAATAGGGATGCTACAAGTGTGTTTAGGGATGGCAGTTTATTGGCAGTGATAATAATGGTAGGGGATGTCTTAGCTGGCAGATAGAAAGTGTTCTGTGCTGTGACAAAAGCTTGTGGGGCCAGCCTCAACTGAGAGCCACATAACAGCTGTCACTCTGCATGTCTGGCTGACTGGCTTTCTCAGGACTGAATTAAACAGCCCTTGGCCTGTGCTTCCATTTCTAAGCAGCAAGAATATTTATGTGGCAGCTTTCCGACTCATCTGCAGCAGGGACAGCCTGTAGTCAGGCTCACTCTCATGGGGGAATGCTCTTCATCCCAGCAGCAGCTCCTGCACCAGAGGGAGAACAGCCCCCATGCTCAGGACACTGCACTGAGGCAAGGTGAAATGTAAGTCTTTCAATCTTGCCACTCGTGGTAACCCCTCAGCATGTTTGCTCCTACTGACCTGCCAGTGTATTCCAAGAGCAGGGTTTCCTAAGCCAGATGTTAACTCAGGATTTCAGGCAGGTGATAACCTAGATGTGTGTGTTTTTCAGAAATATCTTTTGCATGCTCTTGTTTGATAGGCTGGAAGACTGTCTTTTTTCACTATAAATTGCTTTCATGGTGTTTTTGTTTCAGCTGTTCTGTCATACCAGGAAGTTTTTCTCACCTGGCTCAGGAGAGACGGGAACTCTGTTTGAAACAGTCTGTGACAAACATGTAAATAACCTGATCCAGACTTGGATGTGAATTTTCATTTCTCCAAAAGGCAATCTTCTTTCAAATTGGGGCTTTTGCTCTGTCCTTGAAAGAGACAGGAGCTAGTTGCAGAATGCAGATCTGTAGGAAAGTTTTCAACATCCTGCTGTGTGATGGCCTATACCTTGTATTTAATTTCAGGTCACTTTCTAGCACTGGGTATTTAATTTCTCATCTGTCCTATGAGTCCTACTTTACTTTACAATTGTTGATGCCTCTGAAAGCTCCTGCCAACAGTTTGCCATCTGTTTTAAACTAAAACCATTTAGTTTCTCTTGATGTGAGACAAAGCCATCTGATACGAAAATATGAACAGTAGGTGGCCAGCTTATCACTTTTTAATGCACATGAAAACTCACAAAGAGTATGCAGGGGCTTTGGTAATGTTCACCCTCCACAGACCCTTCCAGAGAGCCTCATTTAAGACTAAGTGCAGTCATCTCCTAGATGTGCAGGATTATGACTCCTCTTCACCTCAAGAGACTGTTCTTTTATCATCACCACTCTTCATTTAAAATATTTGTGAAACTATGAGAAAACTTTGTTTCCTTGTTTGAAAGGATTCTAACTTTTCTTAATTTATGAGTCTTTAAAATGTCGATGCTTGTGCACCTGAATGTTCCTTAAGTGCCCCTGATGTGAGTGAAGAGGGAAATGACTGCTCATTATGCCTCTTATGAGAGAAATGAGGACTGTCAGGTGAAAATAGCAGGAGATGAATTAAAACAAAGAGGCAGTTCTTGCGTGTGGCACTTCTGGCCAAAGCTTGGCTGCAAATAGTTTAGGGGATTCAAGTGGAGACAGGAAAAGTTAGTGAAGAGAACTACATTGTGAGGCTTCCTTAGACATAAAAACAACATCCATCTCAGGAAGCTGGAGGCTGGGAAGCACATGACAGAAATGTTGCTCTATGTTTGACTTCTCCTGATATTCCTCCATAGAAAATGTCTTCTGGCCACTCTCAGGAGCCAGAGGTCTTTGGTCAGCAGAAGCACAGACTAGAGATGTGGAGAGGGATGTTGGAGACATGGACGGTGGTATGCCTTTGCTATCATCAGGGGAAGAAAGTTTTCCTTCTGATGAACTGCAAGTGACTCCCTGTGAAAAAGTAATCCTCTTCAAGCCCTCTTAGACTGAAAGCAGCTTTGGCCTTCAAAAGTGCCTTTCATTACTTCAGGCCATTTTCTCAAATTATGGGTCTAAATTGGAAGCAGCAGTGAATTACTTTATATTAAAAATACACATTTCAGTTGAGATGAATCAACGTGAAGCAACAGAGAAATCAATAATGATGCATCATAAGAGCCAAAATCTGCAGGAACTCTGTTTTGCTGGTTTTTAGCTGAAATAGTGGCTCACCATTTGAACCACTCCAGCACTGGGGGAAAAGACCTCAGAGCAGGTTTCAAATGAATTAATTTTGCTGTACCTCTTATGTAGGACTTCCTGCTGCTACTGCTGGAACAAGAGGCAGGACCAAAGCAGAATGTGAGGAGGGCACTAAGGCAGCTGTAGGTTAGGAAGCAGTGGCAGGACCTGGATGGAAGACAAGGTAACAAGAGGAGCAACTGCCCAGAAATTTACAGAGAAACAGAAAGGTGTCCAGAAACAACGCTGGTTCAGAAGAAGAATATGTCCTGGAAAAACATCTGTATAAGTGAAGAGGAAGAGGAGTCTCTAGCCTGTTGCATTGTGCTAAAATGGAAAGGCCACAGTTTGCAAGCCCTGGTCACTTAGGAACCAGGTTAGACCTGTGGTTCAGCAAGATCCTGCCCTCTATGTTTCTACTGGGCTTTTTAAAGTGATCTATTGACTTAAGGGAATATTTATCAAAAGCTATCACAGGGGGATATAGGAACACACAGCTCAGTTCCTCTGAAAGACTCTTAGGCTCCCAAATTAAGCTCTCTTGAAATCTCCCTAGTAACCATTATTTATAATGCAGCCCAATTCTAACAGTTGCATCTTAATTTTTCCCTTTCATTTATGAAATATTAGTGATCATTTTAGCTGCTTGAAAGATAAAGGACAATGGTACAAATTGTATTTCTTCCAACTTGCATTTTTATAATTAGTTCCCAGCCAGCCTTTTTCATCATTCCTGAAATGAAACTGAACCAGTGATAGAGAGAAGAAGGAAACAAAGGAAAATCAAAGCTGCAAAGCCGTGTTTGATCAGTATTGGAGTATGTATCAATCCTAAACCATATGCTTCTGGCAGCTTCCAAAAAAAGGAATACAAAGAAAGAAATTGTATAACAGAGAGTCATCTGCAGATCGCTGTTAACAATAATTAACAGTACAAAACAAGGGATTCTCATGGGACTATGCATCTTCCAAAGATAAGGTAATGGTGTTGTACCCTCTAAGTGATTACATGAATTGATGCCTTGATCACAACACTTCAGATAAGGGACTGACAAATCAGTGCTGCCACTGGCACTTAGGAGAAAGAGGAGCAATTGGTGCAGTTTCTGGGACTATTCCCAGTGTAGAGATCCCGCACAAATGTGATGTCGATAAAAAGTTTTCTAATCCAACCCAAAGCATATGAGAGTGCCTGTGCAGGACAGTGAACTTGCCTTGTTTTATTGGAGTGTCCACCCAGAAAAACTAAGAACCAAATTGGACCAGACAACAGTGTGACTGTATCCACAAGTTTTTAGTTTAAGAAAAGTATAGAGGCTCTAAAAGAAGAGACAAGCACTTCCCAAAGGAGCCTGGGGTGATGTTAGAGGTCAGGATTGAAAACGTTTTAACTTAAAACCTTGAATACCATCCCACTAGGTTGAAAACAAAGGGAAGCTTTTTTGTACACTAAGGGAATCTTTGTTTTAAAGGGAAACTTTGCTTTAAAACAGAGAGAAACTTTTTACTGGATTTGGGGCTCCAGATTTCTTGTATTTTTCTAAGACATAATATTTTAGTCAGCCTGGTGGTTACATCTTTCTTTGCTGGGTTTCCCACTTGGAAAATGGATATATGTTTCCTTACTTCTATGCAGAACAGGCCAGACTTTCAGTTGTCTGCACATCACATGTCCTTCAGTCTGGTTATCCCAGTTCATTCCAGATGAAGTTCAGGCCTAGTACAAGCCTATACAATCTGTATACAGACACTCATATATGAATTTATGTAACTGGGAACACAGTTAGACTGATTTAATGTAAATAGGGTCCATAAAATTTATATTGATAACCACTTTAACGTCAGCTAGATTCTTTTCTCTACATGTAATTTGAAAGAGCCAGTTCTGCAGTACCTTTTCATTCACTCTCCTGTAGCAGATGCAAAAGTAGTTTGTTTTGATGATTGCAGTGTGAAAGACTCTTTGTCCAGTAGGCTTTACATGTAATCTTTCCAGATGGCCACTCTGTAAGCAAAGTGGGGTAAAGTAGGAGCCCACTCCGGATGTGAAGTCCAGCTGTTTGCCAGCTGGGCTTTCAAAGGCAAAGGCAGATCCCAAGATCACCCACCTTTGTCTTGACACATTTTGTGCTGCACTTCTAAAGCTTGTCATTCACAGCTGCCATGCCTGATCTTACTGTGCATTCAGTATGGAAACAGCTTCCTGGAAAACACAAGGAGTGAAAAAAAACACCCCAATTTTCTTATCATAAGCACATTTCAAATGAACAGTTATGCTGAGGGGATTTGACGAAAACTTCACTCTTGAACTCACGCAAATATTCCTCCCTTCCCAACACTACGATAATTCTGAAGACTATTTTAAAAATGTTTTAAACATTAGGAAAAAGAAAAGCATGAAAACATGAAGTGTAAGGCCATATGCCTTAGCTGTGCTTTCTTGTTCATACGCATTCATGACACAAGATAAGTTTTTCAGAAAGGCAGAGAGGCAGTCTGTGGCGCAGGATATTCCACCTTAGTGAAATCAGGACACTTCTGAAAGATTTCTATTTGGTAGTTATGAGCTGAATTGCAAGTAGTAATTAGCAGCAAAAAAAAAAAATCAAAATTTAGGCTGCTGCTTCTAGTCAGATTAAAGTTAAGCACATGCTTAGATTTAATGGGGTACCTTGAAAAACCCACTTGTGTCAGCATGAATGCTTCTCTTATGCATATATTTACATTTAGGAACATATTTACTGTGAAACAGAAAACTTCAAGTAGCTCTTTTAAGTAAACTGTGATTCCATGGAGAAATAAAAGTTATGTGATAAAAACCCCTGTGTTTAGACTTACTGCTAAGAGAGAAGATGGTCTTTCTGCAGTGTCACCACCACGTTGAATGTTAAAAATACCATGTAGTCACCCTAATTTCCAAAATGTCTGCAAAAGCACTGTAGTGAAGACACGTGGGAGGGAAGATCGGATCAGACGAGCACTCAGTTTTCACATTACACAGAAGATGAAGCCAAACTCTTCTTGGAGGTATGCAGCACAAGGGCAAGAAGCAATGCTTTACAGAATGCAGCACAGGCTAACAATTAATAGACATTGCAGAAAAGGGTCCTTGCAGTGGGAGCAGCTGAGAACTGGAACGGGCTGTGAAGTCTCCATCCTTGGATAATTTTGAAACTAATCTCTGCAAGAGAAGACAAGACTCTGCAAAATCTCATTTGATGGAGCTGTGCTTTGAGCAAATTTGAACCCAAGGCCTCCAGAGAGCCCTTTCCAACCTGAGTTATTCGGTGATTGAGATGTTAACATCAAGCAAGTAAGAGAGAAGCAAATGAAGAAATGTAAGATAATGCACGAGAAGTAAGTAAAATTGAGGATGAGTTGCTGTGAAGGTGGTGGATTGATGGCCATAGACTTCAGTATTGAGAGGAGCATGAGATATCTGAAATTATCCCCGTTGTGAAGATTTTGGACTCCTGGAACTGCACAGTATGTGCCAGGCGGGATTTTCTGAAGTACTTACATGTCTTTTGTTCGGATTCATGCCAAGAGGCCCCTCTGCAGTTGGGTCTTTCAAATGTCTTTAAATGTATTTGGGATTCATTCATGTGGGGTCTGCTGGAGTCTACCTTGCTCTTAGACTCATGTACTGGAAAAGCATAACATGAAGTGTGGAAGTAAACTCAAGATTGCTGACTTTGGTTCTCCAAAATGAAATGACATCACACACAACTAAAAGTGGTCTTAAGGATGAGTACAGAGCAAACTGTCACCACTGTCTACAAAGGTGTTTCCCAGGATCATTCTGAAATGCTTTTAGGAAAGGCCCAAATCTGATTGAAGTAAAAAAAAAAAAAAAGTGTTACAGTAAACTGTAAGATGGTGAGTAATAGTAGGAAATAATTTTGAGAATCTCACTTGAAGCTTCTATTTTGGGATCAATTGCTACTGGTGAATTAAGGCAGAAAAATATTGGGGATATTTTCAAAAAATTGAGAACAAAATTTTGCTCTGACTTTATTCACATGCCTTTTGATCTACTTAGTCATAGATCAAATCTATACAGGTGTCCATGAAAAGCAGGTTTTTAAATAAATCCATCAAACAAACCATCCCAGCATGAGCCTAGCTAATCAGTATTGCATCATACAGTTGGGGAAACAGAAGCTGAGCTGTGTTACCGTGGTAACTGTTCTCACTGTTGGACTACACACTCGGGAGTATCACATTTTGAAAAAGACTATTTGCATCATTTGTGGCCCAAACAACCCTCTCTATTCAAATAGGAAAATCCTTATATTTAATGCAAATATGTCAAGAGAAAAGCTGATGCTACCCTTCTAAAGTGTACTCCACATCACATCTGGTAGGCTTGGACATAATTAATTGCAAGTGGAATGTAAAGGAATGGGCATGCCAAAAATCTTTAACATAATTTCTAATCATGCCTTATGCCAATCTCTCAGTCCTGCCAGTGTGAACTAATGATCCTAGGGATGGGATTTTATGTACTCTGGCACCTGAAAGAAACTGTCAGTAGTTTTTGGAAATAAAAATGTGAGAATTCTTAATAGAATTTACCAGCTCCAGGATATCACTTGCTGAGGGCTGTTTGACAACAAAAATCAGTGCGTGTTCCAGGAGAGAATGGTAGCCTTATCCAGAGAGGAGACAAAATATTCAATTCCCAGACATATACCCACCTGTTCTTTATTGTGAGCAAACTTTCCTCCTTTTTATTTCTCTCTTACAGCAGTTTGTCCTCTTGCTCACTTGACCAGCTGAATGGTCAGATTCCTAGCAAAACTGTGTGCCTGGATGAAGTAGTCATGGCCTGAACCATGCAGACAGGTTATTGGATCTGAAAATCCATTCAAGTGGACCTGCCAGGTAGCAGAGAGCAGCAGAGCTGCTCTGAAGTCAGGATGAGAGCCTGGATCAGAACTAACTTCTCTGGAACTCTAATCCCTGTACTGCACAGTCCTGGGAGACAGGTCAGGATTCAAACATTCTGTCCAAAAACAGGATTGGTGTTGCTGAAGGGGAAGCCATGTGTGTATTCAAAACCTCATTTTTCTCTTTTTTGCTTAATATTGGAGCTCTGTGTTTAGTCCAGCAACAATGACATATACCAATATTTGAGCAGCCAGGAAGCCCTGGAAGGACCCAGGTATGACTTGCCAGAAGAACACCCTGAGGATGAACTGACTCAAGACCGCATAAAAGACAACATGGACACTAGATACATTTGCCTTGCAGGCCATCAACTTCTTGTCAGTGTAGCTGTAGCCACTATGTACACCAGTAATTCCCATCAGTTTCACATGAGTCTTATGCAGTTGTCTTACTCTGGTTTCTACCCCAATCTCTGTCACAAGCAGATGCTGTGTGTGCTAACTCCCAAGCTTTAGCTCCCTCTAACTCCAGTGGTGACAGCTCCTGGGGAAATGGGAGCCAGTGTCACAGTGGTAAGCCAGCACCAAGAAGGGTATGTATCCTCTGCACCACCATGGCAACTCTGGGAGACTCCAATAAACCACATTTCCTTTAACCCTACCTCCCATCTTGTCTACGTTAGACACTGAATTGGGAACCTCTCCCCAGTTAAAAAAGCATAAACTCTTCATGTCCCAGGGCTACCTGATACAGGCGCTAGCATTTAATAAAACTGCAAAGGAAGAGGTAGTTGAAACACAGCTGATAAAAAAAAGAACTAGAACAGAGCACTACAATGAGAAGAGCCATATCTGGTTCAGCTTCCAACGCTTAAAGCCTTCTGCATATATCAAACTGTGGGACATGCCCTGGCTCATCCTTGATAACATCAGCAGGATACCCAGAGAGTTCACCTTGTTGCCTAATTGGCCAGACTGGTGAAAAGAGATGTCCAGGTTACTATGTATGAATATGTGTGGCTGCAACTGAACAGCAACATGTGCTCCTGGTGTCCAGCCAGCCTGAAACCTTCTCTTGCTGAGCACCACACAGCCCCTGGAGCACAGGCTACCAGCTGCACCCTGGGGAACCATTGCTACGAGCTCCATACTGCCCCAGTCACTCATACCCCTAACCCAACTGTCTTTACAGCAATTAAACTTTGAAGCAAGAGTTTCTGCAAAGAGCTCATGGCAAAAACTGACAAAGGAATATGGGTGCTGGTTCTTGCCTGCATTTCCTTGCTGTGGGCAATTTGCTGTCATCTGGCTCTCCCTTCTTCCCATCTTGATGACTGCTGTGTCCAATCTTTCTGTATAACCACAACGTAGTCTGACTGTCCCTCTCTCTGCGAGGGAGAGTGTGTTTTAGGGAAGTCCATGCATTCAGACAACCAGGAGGTGTCTGGTTCCTTACTCAGCTATGGTATTGCCCCTTTGTGTGTGGCTTTCAGCATTACACATTTTGGCTTCCATTTAGCAGAGCACTTAAACACTAGATCTGCATTCAGTTTTGCAGTTGAAGCTTATTTTAATTTTTTTAATTCTTTTTAAAAAACCCCAAAGATCTATTGGGCAATACAGAAAAATTTCCAAAAATTTTCTCAGGTTGGCTAAATTGTTCCTATAAAAGTAAAGTAGAAAAAACTTTTTAACCAATGTCGATTTTGTCATTTTTAAGTGCAATGTGCTTATTTCTCTATTTAGAAGAATTGTGTCTGATAGAGTAAGAGGAAAAAGTCTAGTGGAATGTCCTGCATGGAGGATCACGAGGTAGCTGTCATCCAAACAAGGACGAAGGCAAGCCTGACTAACTCTGAGGCTGCCCCAAAATGACATTTTTGTAGCTTTTTTTTCCACAATGATATAAACATACAAGAGGACGTCACCCTGTGATGTGGTATTATACTCAAAACTCCTGAAAAATATCACAGGTCAATTTTTTTCAAAGCAGTTTCTTCCAAGTGTATCTGACAAAAACTTTTTTACATCTGGCTGTTTTCTAAGGCACACGTAAAAGTATATTTTTGAAAATCTCTCCTTCAGCCCTAAAAGAAACAATGAACTACTCAGCCAGTATCAGAGCTACTTGTACACAGCAAAGGAACACTAAATTAACCATTTGCTACTTTGAAATCACGAGTAACAGCCTTACCAAGACTTTTTAGGCTTGATAAAAAACTTATTTTCAATTTGAATTTCATCTATGCTCATTATATCATTTCTCCTCATTGTCACTGTACAACAGATATTTTGCTTGTTGAGGCAAATACATCAACTCCTGGTGCTGCTCATCTTCACCCTCATTTACCACGCTCACGGTGACTCAGTACTGAGTTACCCTGAATGTAAACGAAGTGCCTTCGATCCTGTGTGTTGACGAATTTCTCTGATATGCTGATGATGTGTTATCTTTCTAGTCACTGTGGCAAGTCACGTGATTTTATATGCTGTGTCTATAATACCAGCCTGTTCCCACAAACACTGATGACAGCCAGGAACAGGGAACATGTTTGCATTAAATCAGGAGCGTGATGAAGTCTGTCACTTCAAGTGACTCTGACTCTCGGTGCTCTCTTCCTCATTGAGTGCCTGTTTGAAAAATGATTGGTCTTGCCACCCATGGATATGGCAGGTGTTACACCATCATACATCAAAGAAGGGATTCCAGTTCTCCTGGTTTTACCATATGACAGTTTTCTTGGGCCACAAAAAGCTTTTGGAGGGAAGTTCTTTGCCTTCAAAGCAGGTATTAACCACAATGACCCGCATACCATTTTTATTTTTGAGAAATATTTGTCCTGCATGGCTATAATTTTGATGAACAGATAAGGAAAGATTAAGCAAGCAGGAACACCAGGTGAGTATGTTAACCTAGGAGGGATGAAGCCTAGATTCAGTCCTTGTTTCAGGAAAATTTTTCTGCAGTTTGAATAAAAGACTCTGAATCAAATGCAGAACAGGAAGGATCCTTTTCTCTTTAATTTCAGGGTCTCCTTTGGTATGGCTCCAGGTCTGGTCCAGAAGATCATTTTCTCTAGTGCAGCTTCACCCTGTGGCAGGCCTAAATTCCGCATACAAACAGAACCCTAGAGGACTGAGCACAAGATGGATGAGGGGACAACTACTGACAGATACACAGAAGGTTGGAATCTGTTGCTGATCACTAGGTGATGTATGTAAGGACTTTAGAAGGTAGCCGAGTATGAGCAGCAAACAAATCAGTTAAGTAGTTATAGAAACGTTGTTCCTGTTTTTTAAAGTCTTGACCTTCTTAATATCTTCCAATTATTTTATTTTTTCCTGGGGTGTGATTCTTGGGCATATTTGCTATACTGTAGAAAGATTCTTTGTGCTGTTTCAGGTAGTCAGACCATGTTGTGGGCTGGCTTCCTGCATGCTCTGAAGTTGTTAGTTATCACGTTGAGCCTCAGATTTGTATGCTCTGTATCAGATTGCCTTTATACACTCTGGATATGGTACCTGAATGAGGTAAAGAAGACAGGGAAAATGGTATTTTACATTCTAATAGGCTGTGAAATCCAAATCTAGTATGAGAGAAACCACAAAGACTGAAAGCTTGCAAAAACATGATTCCTTGAAACATTTCATGACTTCACCTTCAAAAATATATTCTCTACCATTTCAGAAGAAATTCTCATCTGAGTCATGTGGATCTGATCTGTGATAACAGATTAACTTTTGCTGACTTCAGTCACAAAACACTGTGTTCCCCTGAGCTCAGTCTTGCTCTCTTAGCTTCCTCAGATCTGTAGGGATTGTTTGAGACAAATGCATTTATCTGACTCTTCCCCGCTCAGACCATGAGAGTGTGTATTAACAGAGGGTGTCACGTTAATCCTTATGTAGTTTTTCCTCAGCTAGTGATAGCTCCAAATCAGATTATTGTATAAAAATGTAGTGCTTTGAAATGCTTCTCTACATGGCTTATGTTAATTCCATTATAATGGACCACAATCATACAATTGTGATGGTAATGTCTTTCACTGCTGTTGAAGATAGCTTGGCATGGGCCCAGAAAAAATGTTACTCCAGACACAAACAGATACCAGCTCTTACATTCTTGATAAGAATAAACTTTCTATACCCTTCCATAAAAATGTAGCAGTGAAAGATTATTGAGACACTCATTAGAAATGGCTGTAGGTTGTGGCTGAGGGGGGTTGGCTGTCTTTTTTTACACGTGTCCTGGGGTGACCTTATGATGTGTATCCCATATCGCTGCCTATGCCCAGAAATTAACTTTGTGCCTTTCTATGCCTCTAAACTGAGCCTGACAGGGGGAAGGAAAAAACTGAGCAAAACTTTTTCAAAGCAGTTTGCAGCTTGTTCAAGGTCACACACAGATAGCAGGGGTTTTTTCCCCCCCAGCTGCGGCAGGGGAGCGAGGAAGCACCCGGCTTGCGGCTTTCCAGTCAGCTTTTGGCCAGTTGTTTCAGTTTCTTGTTCTCCGGAGAGAGACTGAGAGTTGAACTTTGTTTTTCCTTCCCTGGAATTCCGGATTTTCTCCCTTTTCTACTGGGCTGCTTTCAACCTCAGAGCACATCGGGAGGACTTTCCATCGGGCACAGAGGGCCTGGCCCTGGCCCAAGCCCCAGCTCCGAGGAGACCAAAGGGAGGACTCGAACACTTTCCCAGGTTTTTTTTCTCCACAGCGAGAGATTTTATTATTTAGCATTATTTTCCTTTTCCCGTGTGTTTGTTAAATAAATAGTTTTATCTCTTTCACTTTCCTTTGAGGAAAATTTATTTTTCCCGAACCTGGTGGGGGAGGGGTGGTTGTGCCTTCTCTCAGAGGATATATTTCTAAATTTGGCCAAACCGGAACAACATGCAACATGTCTTAATGATGTACTGAGTAAGGATTGCTTTGATAGGTATGTGAGGGAAAGAAGCCCAGACAGTGAATTAAAATTCTCTTTATGCTGATAGAGAATGGGAAGACTGAAATAACTCATATGGTATCTAGTTAGGCCGAAATAATGTCAAGGGATTGTAAAGAGTCATCAATACCACCTTAGCAAGGGACAGAATCCAACTTATTGTGTGGCTACACAGAACTTCCATGAGACAGTGGATTAATATTGTGTACAGAAAATAACAGAGTGTATTAAATTAAATGGAGATAAAACATACAACCTGCTTTTATATTAATGTATGATAACATGTCATTTAACACATTTAAATATTTTGTGACACAGGTGTCTTGTTTCAAGGCCTTTTCAAAATGAGGAAACTGAGGCAAAGTGAAATGAGATGACTTGTCCACAGTTGTTCAGTTGGTAATTTCGGGGTCCCAGGCCACTGTTGGGACAACAAGCTTTCTTCTAAAAAAACCCAGGGTATTGCCTTGAAGGAGTGTCACAACTTTTATTAAGCTCAAACAGTCGGAACGCATGCACTTGCTGAAGGTATTACCCCAGCAAAGTCCATGTCCTAAACTGGGTGATGGGAGAGGTGGGCAGAAGCTGGGACTTGGGTCTTCCATTTAATTACCCAAGCAAGGCCCAGGGAAGCTGCATTACACCAAAGGACACAAGCAGAAAAGAGCAGATTTATGAGAGATTTAGAATTACTTGAGTTGAGGTCTAAGATGATGACTGAATTATTCTCTCTCTAAAGATGAAAATATTTCCTAGCCTTCTTGTTTGCTACTGCTTACTATTGAGCTTATGAGCAAACTTGAAATATGTAAGAGAGAAAGCTGACCTCTTTTGTCATTGATTTAATCATCTGTCTAACCTTACAGGTCCCCAACAGTTTGCAAAATAACAGTTTTCATCTCATAACTTCTTTGGTCTTTTGCACATTGTCTCATTTTGGTTTATTTTATCTTTTGAGGACATTCCATGCCTGATTTGATAAAATCAATGCAAGGAGGATTTGATAGGAAGAGTTTAATTATTATTTTTCTATGGGGAGGCTAGACAATCAGCCTCATAAATCCAGGGGATCCTTGGGACTAATGCAGAAGCAACTAAGGTTATCTATATTAAAGTCCATGGCTAAATATCTGCTGTCTGGTGTGTGTGAAAGCCAAGAATGCTGAGCAGACCCTTCAGCTAGGGTTTGAGACCAGCCTGGGCTGTGACAGTCGCAATTCAGGTTACCTGCATGTTCCATCAGCTCCTGCTGGAATGATTGGGAAACCTTGCTTCCCATAACTTTGCAGCCGCAAAACTTTACAGAGAAGATTCAGGAAATATGTGGTGGTGTACTATTTGTCCTGGATATAGCACACTCAGCATGTCTACACCACAGGTGAAGTTCTCTGTTTCAGTCTGCGCAAAGGGGTAGCAGATTTCTACTTACTCTTTTCGGGCTATGAAGTTTTTATCTTGCCTTCACTGCTGCATAGTTGAGGTTAGGGATGAGAAACATCACAGGAGTAGGGATGTTATCTTAACCTCTTTGTCCTTCAGTCCTTCAAAAAATGCAGGCCTGGAGGAGTAGGAGAAGAAGGAAAGTGTGATTTGATCCAGAAGATGATGTAAGACATGCATATGTTTCCCTTAGGTCAATAGATGACAGCTTTTTCAGACTATGTACATTGCAATTGAAATGGAGAGAGGCAACAACAAAAAAAAGGGGAATTTTCCTGCTTGTGCTGTGATTTCATAGTATTTTGCCTGAAACGCTGGGTTTTGTGTTACTGTGATCAGGTATTGTATAACTGCACAGCTATACAAAAAACTTCCATCAGTTGCTAGTGGCATCCATAGGAAAACAGTTAAGAACATGTTTCCAGGGCTTTTTTCCTTTTTATTGTTATAATCTTTATTCTGGGAATTGGAGAGGAAAGCCAGGCCATCTTACTGCTTGGGCAGATTGGGAATGCTCTAAGTATCCTGCAGATGAAAATCACCACTCACATACACACTGATATTCACCCTGTCTGGAGTCTATAAGTAAATGTGTGTTTCTAACCCTAAGAGTAACAGAAAATAGATGCAGTCTGCACCTGAAAACACCAGTGGGAGCCAGGGCCAGTGCTTAGGGAGGTGGTCGAGACAATGGATCTGTTATACAGCTGTAGCTGGGAGGGTGGAAGGGGAAAGAATTTGGAGCTGCTTTCCCTATTATGTAAATTCAAACACGTTGGAGACTTTTCTCCTTGTGGCAGAACCCAGCTGCTGGGAAAGGCAGACCT
This sequence comes from Corvus kubaryi, assembly GCF_017639235.1. Classification (NCBI taxonomy): domain Eukaryota; kingdom Metazoa; phylum Chordata; class Aves; order Passeriformes; family Corvidae; genus Corvus; species Corvus kubaryi. The sequence goes on along the minus strand of NW_024582059.1, from coordinate 15,368,677 downwards.
CCTCTGATGAGCAGTCAGTGCTGGAAACGGTCTTTTCCATTTTGATTTTCTCTCAAAACTGTATTTCCTTGCTCTCTAAGAACAAGAACCTTGTGAAGACTTTGGGAAATGGAAGCCGAAGAAAACCTCAGTTAAGCAGGAAATTTTGGGTTAACAAAATTAAATTGATGAAGTGAGGTTGGAGCAGACTGGAGGCAGCTTGAAGTGCTGTAGCAGACAGACCAGCCCAGGAACATGGTGTTTAAGGGACAAAATTGTGTTGCATTTAACTAGGACTGAGCTCTGAAGAGAGAAAAAGATCATCTGAGATACACCCTAGTGGTGGGATTTTGAATATTTCCCTCCAGACTGCTGGAGGACCTGCACACATTCATCTATTGCTGACAGTTTGCATTTTAAGGTTTACCTATACAAAAACAAAAACCATGTACATACTGAACACTTTACTGGAAAAGGACTCTGTGAAATAAAAGGAAAATCTTAATGGTCATTAATTTCTTTTGAAACTCTAGTTAACACTGGTTCCACCAACACAACTGTGACTACATTTACTTGAGGAAACCAAGACAGTTAGAAAAAGGAGACATGTATAATTCAGTAATTAAATCGATTTTCAAAACCTTGAGAATGTGGCTCTCCTAATAATCTTGGAAGGTCAAACACTTGTTCCAATGATTGTAATTACAGAGTAAGGATTTTATGTTACTATTTTTTTATTCTTAAATGGTCATTGCTTTGCAGGGCACAAAACAAAAATTTAAAAGCCACAACGAATCAAATCTTCTTCTATGAAGTAGAACCATCCTTACATCTAAAATGGGGTAATAGAAATTTAGATATTTCAAATATCAAGTCAATTTGCAAATCCCTTGCAATTCATTCTTCTCATAATTAATCTCTCAAATTGAAAAGAAATTTTTTTTTTTTTGGTGAGGAAAGCAATCTGAAGAAATGCTGCTTAAGGAATTTCAAAAACTATCAGATATCTTTTTTTTTCTTTGAAAGATTGAAAATCCTCAGCAGTACAAGATATGTGAGGAGTGTGGATTGTTTTCCCTCACGTTTTTTTAACAAAGAAAAGTGCATTTAAAAGAAGTTATACTTATGGCTCTGTTTCTAACACTGAACAAGTATTCATATTTCAAAGTCTTGGTGGCTTTTGAATGTAACCACCCTTTGTTTAAACTACACTTAGTGAGCATTAGTTCACAGCCTAGCTCTGTGTAAAATAATCCCTTTCTCCTAAATTCTACTCCCTCTTTATTCTTTAATGGTCTATTTCAGGCAAAAGGGACAAAGAGGAAACTTAATCTCATAAATTTAGGTGACAGTGAACTTTTAAGTTTTATCTAGGAGAGAGACTGATCAAAAGTAGGTAAGCAGTTCAGAAAAGAACCCAACCAAAGAAACAGAAAAACTCACACCCAGATACTGGATTCCCCTTCCCTTTCTGGTGAGCTGGGGAGTTCTTACTGGTTGCTTTAATGTATCTTGCAGATCTCTGTCTTCCTGTGTAGAGAGTATTTATCATGCATTAGTGTGCTAGTGAGGTATTTTTCTTGAATTGCACTGATTCTTATATATTACAACTTTTCAATGAGCTTCTGAATTTTTTTTTTAGTTACTTCTGATTTTCTAACCAGAGTAAGAATGCAGGAATTAATCCAGTTCAAATCCAAACCTAAAAAATCCTTCACTTAACTTCTGATTTGCAAAGAATGTGAGATGGTGTGGATCAGGAAAAACAACAGACCCTCACCCAAACCAGACCCTTTGTGACAGATTTTACCAATGTCCTCCCTGAGTATTCTGGTGAAATCTGGAGAAGGATTTACTGACGCAGAATCTGACCCCAAAAAGAGAAGTAAAGAGCAGCTCAAGCAATTCTGACATTAAAGAATGCCTCCTTGCATTTCCTAGAGGTTCTTTAGATGTTACAGCAGATTAAATGGTAATGTATGTTCCCATAGTAACTACATTTTTCTTAGTCAGTTTTGTTCTTGTGTACATTTATTAACTTTTTGAGTTAAATGCAATAATAATGAAATATATCGTACCATTCGAACCTAACTGAGGGCAAGGGTAAAAAAAGTAACTCAAAAAAATACTATAAAGACAAAGGGAGAAGAAGGACCACGAGAAGGCAATTTTAGAGATGGGCACCTTAGACAAAAAGTTTAAACATATAAGCATATGTCATAAAGCATTGTGGACCTCCCACTAAGATTTTTGATGTGCAAAATTGCCAAAGAATAGTGTGGGAGCAGGACAAATAATTGGTTTGGGATTTCTTACTCTACATTTTGTATGTAGACAGTAGTTGATAGAAAGTAGCAAAGCATTCATAGCTCTGCTTTTGGACTTGGTAGGTCTAGTAAAAAGAATAATTCATTTATAGTTCTGAGGAAATAGTAACGCAGGGCCTTTGCATCCTTCTTTTGGTATCTGTGGAGCTTGGTATCGTTTTCAGTGCTTTGTAGGGTCTAATAGCTGTAATATTGAGAGAAAAAGACAAGTTCCCTTTGCTCAGTAGTTCCCATGAAACACTGCAGGTCACTGCTATAAAGCTGTTTTTCAGTTATTTCCCTTTCCTCAACTTGTGGGATTTAATAGTGTTAGAAAAGTGTTTAAATAACTGACTATTAAAAATATTTTGCTCTTGTTTTTTTTTTACTTCCCCTTTGAACTCCAGGTTTCCAAAGGCTTTTTTATTGTCGCACATGTCAAAACCAAAATGTATAAACAAGATATATTTTCTCTCAGAAATAAGCAAATCTTCAAAGCATTGCTTTTTTTTTTTTGCATTGAGTTTACCAATGTTCTATATTTCTTTAAACACTTCTCTGTTCAGTTGCAAGGGAACACAATATAGGAGCTGTGCCAGAATATTTTACTGAAGTATGAAAAACAAGGCAGTGACTTACCGATACTGATAAAATGGTACCCTTTGTCTCCAAGCTCACAAACAAAACAACTTTCTTTAAAATTTACATATAAATCAGAAAATAAATCTACATTTACCTGATGCAATCTATGAAATTAATCAGGTGAAGAAGGCTTCACGCCGATTAGTATCCCCTTTGCCCCAGAAGATATAAAATTAAACGTGAGATGTTTAAATCCCATGTATTTGCTAGTGGAACATTGCTCTATGGTGTTTCATTAGAATGAGGCACAAGCATCAGTGATCAGTTTTACATTGCCCTAAATGGTATCCCTCATTTTCCTTGTTTATCTTTCTTCTCTGTGTTCATAATGACATGTTCCTACATCATGTGAGTGAGCTGAGGACATGACCTAGAACCACCCCATGTAAAACTCACCTTTCTGACTTTCTTGATAGATAGAGGGTGCAGCAGGGCTGTCAGCTTCCCACACACTTGCCCAGGAATTATTGGGGCTAGGGAGATTAGGAAATGGGTACGGTCACAGGGAATTGTCCCCCCTTGTCCTAGCTGGCCTTGTGTGACATGACACAAAATATACCCGACAGCACCACTGAAAATGGAAAGCTCCAAGCTCTCAAGGACACAGAAGCAGTTTTGAGCCCCTCTGGGGCAGACCAAATTCCTGCTACCTGGTATTCTGTGGTAATTTTAGTTACTTAAGCACATATTTGTGGATGGCATTCTAAATCTTTGGGTTCTGTTATATTTGTGTGTATTTACATATATATATGTGTGTGTGAGCGTGTGTGTGTCTTTGTATCTGTATATGTGGTTGCTCAGCCCTTCTGTGTTTCACAATGTCACAGAGGAAATTACTGCTGCAGAATGTTGTACTATAAGAGTGTGGAAACACTTATAAATATGTAAATATACATCAGGGAAAAAAATAAGCTTGAAACATTCTCATTTGTATTTAAGGTTTAAGAATTAGAGCTGAGAAGCTCACATTCTCCCCTAATGTTTCAAGGAATCACATCTAGATTTAGTGGAGTTTAGGCTTTTATTCCCATTGATTTTCAATCTCTATTAGTAACACACAGGCAAGTGGTGTTGTCACAATGGTCACAGTACCAAAAAATGAGTCATTTTATGTCAGTGGTTTTGTTCTAACCAAGCACCTGTTTCTAGACAAGAAACAAATCAGCTTACCTACACAATCTGGTGCAGTGAGTTCCCTAAATTAGAGAGACATAAGTATGCATGGCCAAGCCTCCAGACTTTTTCAAAAGCTCACATCATCTGCTCAGCTTCCTGTGAGTTGAAAGGCACTTTACAAAAGCACTTGCACCCCTTGGGACTGACATTGAATCAAAAGGCCAGAGAGTTGGCACACAGCTTGAAAGGTATTAGGCAGGATGCTCTGCAGAGCAGAGAGTCAAGGCAGAAAAATTCTGCCTTCAGCTGAAGGGAAAACCTCCTAGAAACTCATCCTCTTCTCTACTCTTCAGGACACTCACTTTTTACCATGTAAATTGTTACACTAATCCAGAGCCCCTGAGACTTCACTCCAGTAGCTTCACTCCAGTGGCTGATGGTGCTACTGTAGCTGGGAGATCAGGCACTTCATCATCACTTTTGCATAGCTGTAACATGACATCTAGGTATCTTCTTCCAGCTTTAGCATATGCAAACACTAAGGCATATCCTTGCAAAACTTTTTTCTGGTTTCTTTGGTTTTTTGGTGGTTTTTTTTAATGTTTCAAGTTGCATTCCCAGAAGAATGCAAAAAACCAGAAAGCTGCTTCCCTGCCCATAGCAGATAATTGTTTCCAGAACAAAGGTGGTTATACCGTAATTACAGTCTTTCTGTCAATGAAAGTTTCATATCCTCTAATGAGTAGGTAGACATGTACACAGCTATGTTCCCTGCATAAATATGAGCATTTCTAGCCTGCCACAAAACAGGCCAATTAGTTTTGCTGTTGTTTTTTTCTCAGCATATATGTCTACTTTAATAATGTTTTTAATGTTTTAATGATTCAATAATGAAGCACCCTCCAGGAAATCCCTCATTTTCTTCGTAATTTTATTTATTGAATGCATCTTTAGTATTGCTTGGCTGTAAAACTCAAACCTTTATCCTGCTGTTGATGCCTTTTTTTTTATTATATATTCTGATAGTGCCTGCCATGGCAGTGCCATGGATCATGACTGTGTAGCACGTGCTGCCTTAACAAGGGACCAGTGGGAAAGACATGAAGCTTGTGGTCTAAGCAGGTGGAAGCAGTCCTGCAAAGTGCCCTTTCAAGGCCCACAGGAACCATTTCATGGGGTACAGGTGCTTGAGCACAGTCCAAAGATAGCACTTTTGCCTTTAGTTGGACAACAGTAAATAACACAACATCAATGCTGTTTTCAGGGGGGCAGAGGTAGATTTAGAGCAGAGGAGAGATTCTTTTCAGGAAGTACTTTATCACTGTCCTTGTGGTGGCCAAAAATCTCAAAAGAGTATCCTGTCTAACCAGACAAGGCAGCTTGAAATGGTGCAAGGGGCAGGGATCTTGGGCCCTCAATTCAGAGGCCCTAATTCAATGCTGGGAGAAGAAGGGAGTTGGTACAGCCAGCCAAAAATTTGGTAGGAGTGCTTACTTGAGACTGACCCTAATTGATTTGCCCAAAGGCTTTCTAAAGGAATCCTCCACAGAAATTGATCTAAGCAGTCCCATGGTCATTACACAACCACCTCTGCAATAAAACACTAATACTGCAAAAGATGAGAAATCAAACAGTACTTCAAAGAGTATTTTCCTCTTCCTCCACGAGAAGACCGTGACTAAAGCTGAGTAAATAATTTATAATTAGTTTATAAATGTTGGCTGTTTTCCACTAGTGAAGTGTTCACAACATGAAGACAATTTTCTCAAAGGTACTCAAAATTATTCACTGAATAATGTCTGTAAATAATCCTTAGTCTTTAACATATTCATAAACACTTTCTTGCAAATTACAGATTTCAGAAAATTGAGGAATTTTGACTGGATGTCCCTATCATATGACATATTCCTCTTTGTGGATAAAATTTTTTGAATACTGAGGATTTTTGAAGCAAACTATGAAATATTCTGTCTCCATCTTTGATGAATAACACATTTACAATTCTGGAACAGCAATTTTTGTTGCACATAGACTCCTTTGCAAGTCAAAATAGTGTCCAATGAAACCCCTGAAGTCCCACTTGTTTTAAGTGTCATCTCTGAGATGGTTCCTAGCTTCCAGCTGATGGGTGTGCAGCGAGCTGGATGTCCTGTTGTGACAGACAGTGAGGAAAGGGTCAGGAGAATCCACTGATTCCTCCTCTACCTTTGCATAAATCAGAATTTACTCAGACTTCTAAGAAACCTCAATACCTCTAAGAAGGGCTACTTCATCAATTTGCCCAGAACTAAATTATCTGGCAAGATATTAAATGTGTGGATTCCTTAATTCCATTGGTGAGAGACAACGAAAGCAGTTAACTTTGAGAAAAACAGCTGCACTTAAACATGACTGTTTTTGAGAGAGGAGAGAACCATGCTTTTAGAGAAACACCTAGTCAGGCAGAGCAGAAAATTATGTTTTCTCCTTGGACTCTGAGGGTCCAGTCTTTAGAAGGCAAAAGTGTTTTGGCTCCTTTCCACAGCAGGGAACAGAAAATGATTCCAAGTAAAACCTTGTCTGTCCCTTTCACAACAGCACAGAACTCTGCAGATAAGATTCCCCTACTGACCCAATTATCTGTTTATCTGTGCAGCAAAAAAAGGCAAACAATGAGCGGTGGTTGACCTCTCAGCAAAAGATTCAGGAGATCCCTTGGAAAGGCTAGACCAGCCCTGTAGCATCCTTTAATCTTACAACTCACCTATTCATGTCTGTCCCTGCTTTACAACACTCTTGCTTCACGACTCTTTCCAAGCTTACGCTGACTTAGTAAAAGCTCCTTTCATAGCCACTCTGGAAGTGTTTCTTTGCTTTGTTTTCTTTGCCAATCTACGTTCTTTGCAAGTGTTCAAGCCCTTGACTGGAAGTTTCACTAAATTAGCTGTTAGGAAGGATGCTCCTTCTCTGCACAAAGAATCGTGTCAAAGCTTGGCATAGCCAGTGAGCAGTCTGCTTTTGGCTGAGGTTCTTAGTAATGAAACTTAGTCTTTTCCAGTGAGGTGTCATGGTTGCCAGGTGAACATGTAAACTGATCATTTGGGTCACGCAAGAAACTAAGTTAATGGATAAAACTGTGGCCATCTTATTCTGCCACTTTGACAAGCCACTGATCCTTGAAAAAAGTTGAAAAAAATCTTAGTAGAGCAGGTGGAAATCTGTGTGGTTTGTATTTTTGGGAATTTTGATAAAAAAGAGGCCTGTGGCAATGATATTTCTTTCAATTACTTTTTTTTGCAAAAGATGTTCCTTTGAATGCCATTGATTTGCCACAGCATTCAAAATGAAATAATTTCAGCAATCATCTTTTGCCCTTTTTCAAAGTTCTTGCTTAAAAAGTAAATGGGAATAGCTCATTTTTTTTTTTGGCTTTTCATTCCTTCTTTTGGAGAAAGACAGCTTAACATGGTAAAGGTATTTTAAAAAAAAAGGAGTAGGTCTTGCCCATCAAAACAAAGTGAGCCATATTTGAAGAACCCTTTATAAATTAAAAACCTCCAGAATTTTAAATAATCTCTGAACTATTAATTTTCTATATAAAATTTAATTGCCCTTTTAAACTATCCTTTTTCTGCAGTCAGTGAGCACATGTCAATATCTTTTCTTTTCTTATAGGTTAAATAAGGAAAAATAATGTTTTCAGTATTTACTTGACTTAGAAATAGATTTTTTTTAGAAAGTCTGACTGCCCTACATTTTTAATGTGTACCTGTCACCAGATGAAATAGTTTGAAATCTGTATGGAGGTGTAAGACTGAAGTTACCAAATAGAAATTATTTCTTTTAAATTTTTATATATATATATAAATGGATTCTGCATATTTTCTGGGCAGCCTTGTGGGTGGTTGTTTTTCTTTTCCACCGTGGAATTTCTAAATACGTGTTTGCAAGTAGCCCAAGTGGTATTTCCTAGGGTTGTAAGCAACAATGGAGGCTTTGGTGACTGCCTAGAGAGGCAAGTTGTGTCTCCCTCCTGTGCAGATCAGCAAAACTGCAGTGAGGTGACCTTCTCTGCAACGAAAAGAAATAGCTTGGCATTTCCTCTCTTCTTTAAGAAGGAGAGGTACAATGCTAGTTCCATTTGTTCCAGTCTGCAAACACTGAAAATTGTCCACTTTTAACATATCAGTGCCTCTCTAATGGCTCACTGCAGAAGGAGCTGAAACTAACAATTCATCTTCCAGCAATTTCCTTTGCAAAGAAAGCGTTGATGAGGACTCTCAACCAAGTAGACAAGCTTGTCTTTTAAAAGACAACCATCTTCCCTTTCCAATTTTCAGTCCAAATATTTCCCACTGATGAACTTTTATGAGGGTATCATAACTATTTATGAGGTATCATTACATTTATGAAGGTCTCGTGAAAGGGGCATTTACTCTTCATCTGTTGTGCTCCTTGCTGAGACCGTAGGAAAGAAAGAAACGAGCTGCAAGGCTCCCCCCTCCTGTACAGATGTGGATTTCCCCTGCCGGGGATTTAAATGCAATATGAGTGTGGTGTAACCACAGGTTCAGGAAGATGTTCCCAGGTCTTTGGGGAAATGTGCATATACCTGGGTGACACTTAGCACAAGAAAGACATTGAAGACTGGAGAATATTCAAAGAAGAACAACAAAGCAGGTGAAGGGTCTGGAGCACAAGTGTTATGACAAGAAGATGAAAGAACTGGGGTGGATTAGCCTAAAGGAAAGTAGGCTCAGGGGAAACCTTATCACTCTCTACAGCTATCCAAAAGGAGGTTGTGGGGAGGTGGATGTCATTCTCTTTTCCCTGGTTACAAGTGGTAGGATGAGAAGAAATGGCCTCAAGTTGTAGCAAGGGAGGTTTAGACTGGATACTCTGAAAAATTTCTTCACGAAAAAAGGTTATCAAGCACTGAAATAGGCTGCTCAGGGAAATGGTTGAGTCACCATCCCTGGAAGTGTTTAAAAGACACATAAATGTAGCACTTAGAGACATGAGCAGTGGACATGTGTTGTGTTTAAGCCCAGCTGGAAATTAAGCACCACGTGGCAACTCACTCTTTCCCCCACTACTCTAGTGCAATTGGGAGGAGAATCAAAGTAAAACCTATAGGTTGAGATAAAAACAATTTAATAGGTGAAAATAAAGTAAAGTACAGAAATAATGGTAAATAATAATGATAATAAAAGGGAAAAACAAATGATGCACAATGCAGTTGGCCACCACCCACCGACTGATACCAGAGTGCCCTTCCCCAACCTAGATCAGCCACTCTTCTGGGTAGCTTCCCCCAGTTTATGTACTGGGCATGACATTCTATGGTATGGAACATCCCTTTTGTCAGTTTGGGTCACCTGTCCTGGATAGGATCCCTCCCAGTTTCTTTTGCAAACCTCCTCACAGGCAGAGCATGAGACAAGGGGGGGGGAAAAAGTCCTTGGCTTAGAGTAAACACAACTTAGCAAAAACCCAAAACTTCAATGTGTTATCAACACCAGCCTCATTCCAAATCTGAAACACAGCACTGCAACAGCTCCTGAGAAGAAGTTAACTCCACCCTGGCTGACATCAGGACAGCATGGCAGTGCCAGATTAACAGTTGGACTCGGTGACCTTAGAGGTCTTTTTCAGCCTTAATGATTCTATGATTCTATGACTGTGCTTTCCATATTTGTGAGCTTTCATGGGTAGGAACTGAAATCAGTTCAAAATAGCCCTGCCAGAAAGCCACATGGCCCAAGCTGTGGCCCCATGTTAGCTCAGCAAGAGACGCAAAACTAATCCACTATATCTTGCTGTCTGGTTTCCTGGGATTGTGCTATTTGTCAGTGCTAATTACAAAGATGGCAATGCTAAATTCGTTGGGAGTTAAGAGAGGCAGATGGCATATTCATTTATTAAAAAAAACCACTGACTCCTTCTATTTTCTGTAGCTCTGTGTGCCTTCATTGGGATTTACATTTTAAATTATATGTGATCCAATAAACCAGCATGGCACCTCATTATCAAGGATGTATCTTCAAGTCTCGACCTGAAGGGACAGTTGAGGATTTTTTCTGCTTCATATCCCTTGCTTTAAGAACCTGCTGGCTTGCTTTATCTCAATTTACATCAAAGTTTCCAGTTGTGTCAATGCGAACTTGGCAACTTGGCAAAATGCAAATTCAAAACTTTCAGCTGATTCCAAACAGTATGCAGGGAGGAAGATGTGGATTTCCAAAGCTCTGGCTTACTCAATGGAAGTGTTTAATTAGCCATTAACCAAATATCTCCTTTTGATGCCTAGGACCAGAAAGGAGGGGAAGGCAAACAAAGCTTTGTAGGCTTACAGCTTATTCTGGAAATCAGTGGAAACACATTTAGTTCTTTTCTTAGACAGATGCAATAACACTAGTTATGACTCAGATTCGAGATGCTGAGAGCAACAGGGGAGGGTGGGACTGTACGTGTTCTCTGTGAAGATCAGGTGCAGGGCAATAATTAAGGCATAATCAGAGTACCTTCCTGCTGCTTTTCAATCACCATTCAGCTAATAATGACTTTATAGATTAAATACCAAGTTGCAGTTATGTTAGGCAAGTGCAACATAAAAGCAATACTGATGTTTAAAGAAATTAGGTAAACAGTCAATGAAGCATAGCATCTCATTCATATTAATCTCCAGCAGAGACCTGGTTGTTCCAGTCACTGATGCAATCATTTGCTTGCCTAAGTATTTTACTTCCCTCTGTGCATTCTCCATTACATTCGTCCCTTCAGCATTCACCTCCTTCCTCTCAGGTGTTCCCAAGGTTAAACACCCAGCCTTCACCCCCTCTTCTTCATGGTAGTTTCTGGAGGAAAGGGGCTAAGGGGAAAAAAAAAGAAAACACCAGCTAGAAAGCTGCTAGAAAATATGTACGTACACATATATGTGCACATATATACACACATTTATATTAAAAATTATCTGCAATTAGCCATTATCCTCCACTATCTCTATGTGGCAGAGCTACATCACTGGTAGAGGTTGGCAGCATAGTAAAATGTTTCTGTTTTTAAAGACTGTTTGATGGTTATTCTTGCTGCAGAACTCCACAGCAGACTGGGCTGCACTGCCAGGAAAGCAGCTGGAAAATCAAGCATGGTCAAAGCTGGGAAGGCACAGGCCCCAACCACTGTCCAATTTGTCCTTGCACTGGTTATGTAGGATAATGGGAAGCAGCCCAGAGTGCAAGGCAAGTCTGCATTTGCACATCTCACATGCACTAGACCCTTGTTAAATGCTGCCCTAATCTAACAGCATGAAAATAGGCAACTACCAAAATTGGGCTGATGATTGATTGGCATGTTCCTTGCTTCTCTTGTCATTTTCCTTGTCTTTTCTTCAGTAAATGCACTTGACAAATTTGGGCAGGATGTCTTCTTGTCAGTCAGTAGGACTGGAAGCAACTGCACAAGTCTTTTAAAAGGCTCACAATCCTTTGAGCAACTATCAGAGACCAAACTGCAGCTATGGAGGCTCAGTTCTGATGCAGCTGCTGTTAAGGAGCACATCACTTTCAGCCAGTCTGTGCTGCCAATAAGGCTCTGTAATTACAACTCCACACTCTAACAAAGCAGAGGAAACATAAGAAATATTAACTGGTCTTAGCTGTGAACCCCTTTCTTTTGCTGGTTTAGGTATTTGGTTTGTGTCTTGGAACTCCTGGCTGCATGAAGATTTTAACTACAGTCAGAGGATTAGAAAGATTGGTAACACTCGAAATAGATGTTATTGAAATGTGAGTGGTTTGAGAAGAATCAGGAATTGTAAGAAAAGATTCACTCTTTCTGCCATCCTCCTTTTCAATATCAGTTTTCTTGCATGTGAATTGTACCAGTGAGGAATTTTTTTTTTTTTTTTTTTGCCGAGAGGAAAGAAATTGCACATAAGCAGAAGAAAGAATGGCATTAAATTAGCAAAGATAAAATATTAATTATGTGAAAATGCAAAGCAGAGAGAGAAATCAATTGTGAGGAAACAGCATAAGAAAAGAACCTCTTAGCCTCGTCAGATGCTTTGTGGCACAAAGCCTTCAATCAGAAATGTGCTGATACTAAATTATCCCTGGATCTGATCTAGCTCTAATAATTGAAAACTCCCACTGCTGGAACAAAACCAGTTTGCTGAATGAACACTAATTTCTCAGACTGGATATTAAGTAGACAAAGCTGTTGCATGTATCCAATCAGATTTGTATTTTTATTCCATGACACACTACATCCTACACTGTGTTGTGATTTAAAATTATCACAGCCTGCCCTGTGACATGTGTCAGTGAGAGTAGCATTTTCTTTAGCACTTTCTGTCTTCACAGCTGTGATTATAAATTCTGAAAGCAGATTTTCAGAAAGATGTATTTGAAAAGGTGTGCAAATTAAATCATTCGTTTGTTTATTTAGTACCCTATTAACACTTCTGGCCCCTAGATTATGTAGCTGTGTCTGTCAGATAGCTCAGTATGATTTTGCAAATAAGGCTTGCATGTGAAGAGCACTCTTTACTCCTTCTCTCCTCTTTGCATGTGGGTTCCCACAATTCTGAAAAAACGATTGCGCTCTAGTAACTGTGGTACCAAGCCATCTGACATGACTTTTTCTCTTTTTTTTTTCCCAAAAGGAGAAATATGCTCAATTTGAGAGACAAACTGTGAGTTTTGCTTGTAAAGCAATATGTAGGAAAAGGGAGTAGAAATAAGTTAAAAACTTGCTCAGTGTAAAACACATTTAAAAGCATTAAATTTTTTATCTACAGTGACTCTACTAAAAAGCTAAAATTTCAGTAAATAATTATTACTGCGGGTGGACTTGGTGTTTATCCTTTTTCTCCCCAACAAGTTGTTTTAAACTTTTCTGTAGTCACTTTGCTTATTCCTTTGGAGGGCTTACCAACAGCTCTTGTTGCCCACTGCGGCCACTGACAATTGTCCAGCATCACCACCTGGAGCTGGATTTATCCTTTGTGTCCTGATTCAGGGCAATATATATGCACACATATCAGTACAGATCAGATTTAAGGTGATAACTCTTAGCACATAGTTATGTGCATATCTGACACTGGATTGCATGGTTGGATTACAATTTGAGGAGTGTATTTCAGTGACATTCTTTATTCAACTAAACGTGAATCTACACTGGAGAGCAGTCAGGAAAACAGGGCATCAAGAATTACTGCAGCTGAGCAAAAGTTTAGGGCTGTAGCTCAGTGCTAAAGTGTCAAGTCTCCTCCATCAGGACAATTTCTTCAGTGCTATATTTCTGATTAGCTGGTGCTTTGAGGGAGTTATACACTTGCTACTAATCCTGCAAATACAAGTGGTTGAAACTGGGACTTTATTTCACAGCGTAGCAAGAAGTTCTCATTTGAAGATAGAAATAAAGTAATTTTCTTCTAAGAAATTTGATACAATAGCTTGATGGACCAAAAAGAAAAACCCTCTCTCTCCATGAACCAAAAAAACCTGCTCTGCAATTGCAGTATGGGAAAGTCCATCCAGGGTCTGCCCAATGCTGCACAAAAGCAGAGTTCCCAGCATCTGAAAGGATATGAAGTTTTCTTGCTATCTACACTCTATCTATCTATTTATCTATCTATCTTACTTATTTTATTAAAACAGCTGTTTTATTAAGCCAACTGCTGTTAGGCCTTTCTTACTGAGATCCAGAAAGAATCATTATCATCATCATCATCATCAAACCATCACAGTGAGTGGTTTGGGTTAGAAGGGAGCTTCAAAGACCACACAGCTCTTACACCCATGGTCATGGGCAGGGACATTAGACCAGGTTTCTCAAAGCTCCCTCCAATAAGACCATGAAGGCTGCCAGGAATGGGTCTTCCACAAGTTCTCTCCTGTGGAGAAGATGCGTTCCAGTGTCTCACTAGTCTCATAGTGAAGAATTTCTTCCTTATATCTAATCTACCCTATTTCAGCTTAAACCTGTTACCCCTCATTCTATTGCTACAATCCCTAATAAGGAAATCCTCCCCACTTTTCTTGAAGCCCCCCCCACTTGGTACTGAAAGGCTGATGTAAGGCTTCACAGAGCCTTCTCTTCTCCAGGCTAAACAATCCCAACCCCCAGAGTGTCCTTACAAGGGAGGTGCTGCAGGCCCCTGATCATGATCATGGCCCTCCTCTGGACCTGCTAATAGGTCTATGACTTTCACGTGCTGGAACCCCCAGCGCTGTTCACAGTGCTCCAGCTGGGGACCCAGGAGAGCAGAGTCAAGGGAGAGAATCACTTCTGTCGACCTGACGGCCACAGAAAACAACTGGCTTTCAGGGTTGTGAGTGCACAGTGACAGCTCATCTTAATTATTTTATCCACCAGTACTCCTAAGCCTTTCTCCACAGGGCTGCTGTCAATCACCCATTGCCCAGCCTGTGTGGGATTGCACTGTTTGTCTCTCTCTCACCCTCACTCCCACCAGCACAGAACAATCGTCCTCAGGGAAGTTCTGCTGAGAGCATAAAAAACACTCCTTCATGCTTTCTGGAACATAGCAGAGCCAAAATAAAATTTAATTATAAAATATAATTTTAAAGTTAAATGTTACTTGCTACTAAACTTTTATTTCAACTTTGATAAGCACAGCTTTCCTTAAATGCTCAAAGGAATGATTTATGACTACAAAGACATCTTTCTGAGGTGGCATTTTTTCACCTGCTCTGCAAAAGAAGGTAGTTTAAAATAAATACAGGGCATAAAAATTATACAACCCACTAGCTTTTCTGCTTAAAAAGCATGACTCTGTGGATGGGAAATGGAAGTTCAGGGAAGAAAGGGTTGTCAGCATCTTCTTGGCAGATGGCTTTTGAGAAGGAAACTCTGTCTGTAGTGTGTCTAATGTGGTTGACATGTTCAAAAGGCCCTGTCCACCTGATGTTTTCCCAGCCTGTACATGGAGGCCACTCTGGCCCTGACCAGGGCTAAACCAAGGTGCAAAATGCAAAATACAAAATACATTTCCAATTCCACATGCCACCTGCACCTGGGGAAGTACTGAGTTTGCACAGAGATTAAGTCTGGTCTTTACAACAAACTTAAAGTTATCCCCAGGACGTGATGTAGCTGTGCCTGAATGTCAGTTGCTCATGCAACTGGAAATCTTTCCTACTAAACGGAGATGCATGGAGAAGGCAGAGCACAAAAGGCAGAATATGCACCCAGAGCAATCAGCAGTGACAGTTATGAACCCGTGCCTAAAATCTAGACTCTAATTATGCCTTTGCTGCAGTCTTGAGTGCAATGACAATTGTGTTAATGAGGGTCAGCATTCATGAAGTTACATAACAACCCTTATGCAGTGCCCTACATCAGCTGTAGGGTCTTAGAAAAGCCTCAGACCCCTTAGCTCCAGGCTACTGAGTACCCCAGTGAGGGCTCAGCTTGTAGCAAAAGCCACCGAGCTGTTTATATTGGGATACTGAGGCTAGAATTGAACTGAAATGGAGGAACAGCAGCAGGGTATCAAACAAAATTGAGCTGTTACATTTCATCATTTTCCCTTTTCTGCTCAATAGACCAAATCTGCTCCATTTGTATTTCTGCTAAAGCCTCATTGCTGGATGAAATGCAGATAATTACCTCTGCAATGAAAGTAACTTGGCCATTTCATTCCGTACCTTGGGGGACATGTTGAGGAAAGGGATAGTACAGCATAATGAGCTTCTCCTGTGGTGCCAGGGGAGAAGGAGTATTCAGAGCTTGAGATGGTACTGGATGGCTCAGGCTGAGAACAGATGCATGCCTCCAGGGCTTGCCAAGCTGGAAACTGTCCTCCTCCTTTATCATGGTTCAATCTCCCACATATGTAACATGCCAAGGCTGCTTCAATTTTATGTTTGCCAGTTGGGAGAGGTGAGGCCACAATTCTCCTTCAGTCTGTGAAGCCTGATAAAAAGGTGTTTTACTCTGACTGACAGGATGCTAATAGCACAATCTCCCAGCACAACTGCCATTAACAATTTGGTCTGTCGAAAATACAGTTCTTGTAACTCTGAGCAAATGCTGCCCTGCTTACTGCTCTGTTGAGTGCAGAGCTTCAAGTGACCAGACAGTGGGAATGTTTGATAAGCCTGGCTACTGTAGAGTTTACCAAAACAAGGGGCTGGTGAAATGAGTCCATCCAGGCTGGAAGTTTTGAGAGATGTTCAACCTCTAATGTTATGTTATATCTTCAGAGCAACTGCTTTGGCTTTACCCTGACCTCCATCATGCTCTTCTGCTTGCTCCATTAAGAGAATAAGCGGTGGGTGGAAAATTGCCTAACATTAGCCTGTGTGAAAGTGATCCAAGTAGATCTTATTCTCCTCAACTCAAGCTGGACTTGGTGGCATTTGTTAGGTAAGGGTTTATTCCATGGCACCATATGGGAGGTAGCCACGATACTGAGTGAAGTGGCAGCACCAGCTAAGCTGCAGCAGCCACTGTAGCAGAGTTACTGTCACACTCCTGGGCCGCTCTGTATTATGGGGGTGGCACCATCTGTGAGACAGAGCTTGCAGCTGGGAATGTTGGGTGACATTCCTTGTGAGCAAACAGCTAAGTAAGAGGCTGGATGGCTTCCTTCCTAGGAAGCTCCTCATGCTCCACGACTGTAGCTCCAAGATGGCCCTGTCTGACTCTCTCATTCCAGAAACCTCCATGTTCTCAGAGTTTGCGGAGACAGCCCTGCTGCAAGATTTCCCTGTCAACAAACCTCTGTTCCTCATCACAAAATGTGTCAGCAGAGCCATAAGTGTTGATTGCTTCAGCTAAAAATAAGGCATTTTGAAAACACAAAGCCACTGCAAGAAAAAATTTTCTTCATGTGATGTCTGTAAAGATTTTAAGAGAAAATAGTTAACCAATTTTTTCTCTCCTATAAGCTGGAATTTGAGCAAGTTAAGCTTAACAAAATTTTGAAAAGCTCATTTGTATACTCCTTCTCACTTGGCTCTTTTGAACACAAGGTCCTTCATATCTTACATGCAGCTTTCATTGTCAACATTCATTTCTCTCCTTAAACATTTGAACCATTACTGCCCATCTATTTCTAGACACTATTTCTCTAACGTGACCTTTGATGTCATGAAACCTAGTTATGGAAAAATAAGGAAACAAATCTCTGCCCCACAGCAATAAAAACAAACCCCAATACCATTTTTTAAATATTAATTTTCACATTTCCAACAAACTATACTGTTCATATCTCAGGGTCTGTTAGGCCAGAAGAAGACCAGAATATACTGGCAAATATTTCAGGAGAAATGGTTCTTGCCAGGTTAACATTTTTAATGAAATACAAATATAGCTAATTGGGAATTAATTTTTATACATTCAAAAATATAAGACTCAGGAAAACAAGCAAACCTTTCTGATGAAGACTACACAGAATTGCTGAGGTTCTGACATCAACTAGCTTATATGAAGAACAGAGTCCTCAGGAGAAAACCAGTCTTCTTAATGATACCAGTCCAGCATTTAGAACAACAGGATCCCATGTATTACTACAGTACAAATGCATGAATCAATTTATTAGTGGTATAATTTTTATCATTATTTATATTATTATTACATGTATTGTATAAAGCTATCTCAAGTGTCAAAAAATAGTAAAATGGAAATGCTTCATAATTCCACTGTGAACATCAGTGAAAGCTACAAAATGTTACTTTCTAATGACTTATAATGTTTCAGATCATATTCAAAAAACAAAGCTTGATGACTGTCCTTGGGATTGAATGCCCAGATTTCCAAAATCCTTTTCACTTTGAAACTTTCTTCTACACTGTGAAAATACCTTGGTCTTTAAGGGCCTGTGAGCCCAAAGCTGAGAAAAGGGACTGCTAGTCCTTCAGAGTGCCATGGGATGGTGATATGAATTGAGAACAATAATGTGTGGTGAACTGAAAGGTTTGTGTCTTGTCAGGACACAGCCTCATATTTCTTCATTCTTCCTGCAACAAATAATGAATTTTTCTTTTTTGTAGTTTCAGAAAATTGTTTCCAGTGACAAAGGAGAAAGGAGACCAAACAGGAAGTGCAACATACCCATTGTAAAATCAGCAATACAAAACCGCCAGAGATCTGGACTAAACATGGTATTATTGTTGGCAAACAGGCCAAACATGGTAACACTGATATCAACCAGTTCACAGTCGTGCTTTGGTTCCAAACCAAGGGTCCTCTTTCCATGATCCATTATTACTGTTCATGTCTCTGCCCTTGATAACT
This sequence comes from Corvus kubaryi, assembly GCF_017639235.1. Lineage (NCBI taxonomy): Eukaryota > Metazoa > Chordata > Aves > Passeriformes > Corvidae > Corvus > Corvus kubaryi. The sequence goes on along the minus strand of NW_024582059.1, from coordinate 15,350,387 downwards.
GGTTGGAACTAGATGATCTTTAAAGTTCCTTCCAACCCTAAACATTCTATGATTCAATAAGTTTGCACAGCTCAGTGGATTCTTTAGGGGTGGGGGAAGCACTGTCCTGCAGGTGTTCACCATTGCTAAGCATTAGCACCACATCTTTCAACACTCCTACAGGTGACAAAGCTCCTCAACAGATCTATGAAAACCAAACTGGCTGTGTATCAGGATGCTCTTTTGTTGCTTATCAGATATGCTCTAGCATTTTTCCTTTGCAAGAAGAATTTCCCAGCTAGGAGCTGAATACTGTAATCACTGTCATAATTCATGAAAGTCACTTGCTTTGAAAATAACAAAAACATTATCATAATTGTCAAAATGATGGTTCAGTAATCTAAGAATGCTTGTTATCTTGCCGGCTGTAAGTTGTGGACCTGGTCCAAAACCCAAGAATATAAATGAGAGGCTTTTCATTGGCCTCAGCAAGTCTTGGATCAGGCCTTCCATTAAGATTAAGGAAGGAAACAGCCATTGTTGTAGTGCTGAGACAGGGCGCATGAATAAAGAACAAGTGCTAAGGTCAGTGAAGTGGTTCCTGGATGTAACATGTGGAGTACAATAGCATCCAAAATGGTCCATCAACACAAGGCAAAGTTATTATTCCAGCTATTACTAAGTGGGTTTCACAGACATCTCTGCCATTCATTGGATGTGCATTCTGTTTTCTGGCAGCATTTTAAAGTTCCTTTAATAGAATATTAAACTAATCATGATGAATTATAAGACAGATTTTATTACATTCTCTTTAATTATAAAATCATATCTACCTAGTCTTATAAAAAACAGATTAGCTGAAATGCAATGTGTCTTCACTGAATAGCCACAGAAAGAATGAACTAAAGAGGAAAGGTGGGAAGCAAATCACCTAAGTCAGTGCAAAAGGATTTAGGTGCACCCTTTTTGTTGTGCCCCATGATAAAAATCCCCTCCCCTCAAATATCAGGTGAATGTACCTTTTTTAAGTCTGAGTCAGCCACTCATTTTTATCCTGGGATTTGGTTTTATGACTGTGTCTTAATCCAAGCTTTTTCTGCACTGCTGTTCTGCTGATTTATGACTGAACTGCTATTTATTTAGTGGGAAAGCATCCTATTAGGAAATGATTGTGTCCTACTCTGAGGGAATCAGCCGACAAATCACACCAAAACCTTTTTTTGCAATTACTTGGTAACACTTATTAGTGAAATTAAAATTCATGAGAAAAGATTTTGATAACTGCTGAAGCAGCGGCTCACATTTCCAGATGGTATGCACAAAAGTGACATCCTACACCCGTCGTGATAATACGATGTATTGGCAAGTGATGGTGGATGTTTGCTTATTTAATTAATGGAGGGTTGCACATCATTCAGCAATAAAGCCTGTGTGCTCAGCTCCACCGAAAGTCATATGTGCCTCGAGTAGGGATTACGGAGGATATAGGATCTACTGTCAAAACCTGCATTCCTCAAAACCATATCAGCTGCCCTCTACCACAGCAAAACCCACAATTTTCAACTAAGGGAACAAGGGAACTCTCCTGTCATCACCGGTGGATAGAAGTGGTGGCAGACACTGCTACTTTTTAAAGCACAGGAGGGGATGGACCCCATTAAAAAAGACAACAAAACTCAAAACCACCATCTGTGTGTTGGAACATGCATAATTCTGGGAAGAACCATCTGAAAGACAAATTTCTGTGCTTTGTTGCAGTACAGCCACGTGGCCACTCCCTTTCAGAAGTGTTGTCTCCTTGCAAAAAGCTTTTTGCCAGTGTTTCCACTAATGATCACTGGAGCAGTTAGCAAGCTGCCCTTAGACACACACCCCTAGTGATTAGAGCAGATTTACAGGCAACTCAGAAGAAAGAAGAAAATGTGATAAATTCAGTTGCAATGGGAGCAATACATGTGTTATGAGATAGTGAAGAAAAACCTGAGTGAGTGTGCAGCTTCCATCATAGCTGTATCAACAGCATGTACTCCCACACTTATTTTTGCCTAATAGATATCTTCTGTTCTCTGTTCTTTTCTTGGGTCCTCCACTCACATTTAGTGCAGAGTTAGCTTTTAGTGAGTTTTATATGCTGGGAATTTCAAAGTGGCTTGAGGCTATTGACTTTCAATAGGATTTGGGTAGCTAATTGCCTTTTCCTTTGTACTTTACGGATTCCAGACATAGCTCTTCTGTGAGTTCATTTTCGTCTTTTACGACTGAATTTCCTGAAATGTTATATCCCTTTCAAAAGGAGAAAAAAAAAAAAGTGCCCCTGTCCCTTTTTAATGTAAACCGAAGGAAATAGCTGTCCTTTTTCCTCTAAAGCTTATTTTCTAAAACTTCTTTTCCAAAGCTCTTGGTCTCTTATCTATTTAAGTTAAACAGCACAGACGTCGAATGCATTAATTCAAGTCTCGTTGAGTTCTTGATTACAGCCTGGCAGCTGATCTGGGTGATAGAGATTTCTCCTGTAAACCCTTCTCAGTGTGTGCCATGCAGCAGTGGTTTAGAGCCCGCTAAGGGCGTGAGAATGTTGAAAACACAACAAAAAGCCTTGGGGCTGCCCATTCAGAAACTTCTGTTTCAGTCTTTCGAACCCAGCCTGCCTGATCTATTGCTGTAGAGCTCTGTCAGAGATGAAATGCAGCTTTGACCCCTGGTTGTCCAGAGTATCTCGTCTTTTGTCTCACTGCTGTGGTTAGCTGTGTGTTACCAACTGCTTACTGCCAGTCTCAGAAAGAAAAAGGCAAGAGATGGTCGGTACAAAACAGAAGCAAACCATTCACCTAACACAGCAGATAGGCTGATTAAAGGAAAAACAAATAGACATTTTGTAATGGTAGCAGAAGTCTGCCAAAGACATTCAGAAAAACAGAACGAGTGCATGGAAGAAGCAAACTGCAGAGTGAGATTTTGTGAATGCTACCTCAGCAAGAATGAACCAGGCAGAGGCACAGTTGAGAGAACTACATGTAGAAAACAAATTAGGAGAAACCAGAGATCGTAGGTAATGGGTAAAATGCAGGGGAGAGGGAGAGAAGCGTCAGTCACCGGTTACAATTTGTCCTTTTCTCTATTTTTCTGTTTCTTTGCTGAGTGCATGGACTGTGTTCTGGCTTCAGGCAACTCAGTGCCCTTCTCAGCAAGGGATGGGAATAACTCTACAGAGCAGGTGTGCTGTAAGCTGTTTTGAAAGTAATTTACACACAAGGAGACTTCACTGGAAATGGAAAAGAAGTAGGAATAGAAAAGCAAATAAAATATTCTGTAGCAGCCTTTTTTGTCCAACACAATAGTGTTGTGTGACTGTCAGAAGAAACATTAGGACAAAGGCACCTCTGTTAGAGACTAAAAATTATTTAAAGTCCTTCAAAAAAGGTGCAAACTGGATTAGCAGTTTATTAAGGTCACACGGGCTTTTGGAGGACATTTGCCTAATGAAAGAAGGTACAGAGCCTCCAAGATGATTTTGTGTCAGCATACCTTGTGTCAGTTATAAGTTTCCTATTGTTTCACCTTCCAAACCATCTCCAGACACAGGAATCTGCAGAAAAGCTACTGTACCTGAACCTGTGCCTAGACAAGGGTATTACCTCTCCTATAATCCAGCTGCAGTGTCGATACCACTAAAGGATGGGTATGAGCTGTTTCTAGATAAGCAAATACTGATGTCAATACTTGCTCCATTTCACTTCCAGGATTCCCTGAGTAATGTGTCTCAGGATTACTCCTCATAAAATATGGAGTTGTGGTTGATGCTTCTCAGCTTCCCTAGGCACAAAATGTGACTCTTGCTGATTGAGCTATCAAAGGAACTGCTTTAGAGTCTCATGCTTTCAAACCACTGGGGCACATGTTCAGGAAATCATCTTTATTCAGCAAAGCATGGTAGCCCTTTCTGACTGTGTACTTCTTTATTGCAAAGGTTTCAAGGTATCTCCAGCAGAACTCCGCAGTCTGAAATAAAGAGCCAGATTTTGTCTGCTGGGTTATCACAGGTTTGGAGTTTCTGCAAGTTAAACCAAGAAAATAAGTTAAATACATACTGTTTGACATTTTACGGACTGAATTCCTCAGGGCAATGGAAGCCCATCTAGGAAAAATACCAAAACCAAAACAAAACAAGAAACCCAACAAAAACAAACAAAAAGCCCAAACCAAACCAACCAACCAAACAAGTTCTCTTCTCTCATTTATCTCAGCACAACACCGAACATAGATGACTGCTAGGCTAAACTTATTCCTGAATCAGAGTCTGTTTAATACCCAGGAAAGTGCCTGTAGTTTCTGCTAAGTAAACTGCAGAGGAATTGATTGCAAAAAGATCAAAATCAGATTCATGATGTATGGCAGAGTTCACCTTGATATCACTTATGTTGGGAAGAAATGGTCTGAGGTAAGAGAAACAACGGTGAAATAGTTTTCTACAAGCAAATACCCCCAGGTTATAAAGCTCACCTTGTACAATTTGGCACAATTTAATTACATTATTAAGAAATTTCTGGCTAGTCATTGTGCAATTAGGTAAATCTGAGCAGTTAAGTCATCAATTAGCAGCACAACTGTACTCATAAGTTGCAACTTAATTGTTTTATTGAATGTCATTGCTCTGTATTTGAGAAACTATCGCATTTCAGGTAATTATAATGTGCCAGCACGACAGAAAGCTAGTAACACATATAAGCACATTCCTTGGGTTTTTGCAATATTGTAATGAGCTATGGGATGAGAAAAAGCTGATAACCATTTCTTGGTTTGTGCTCATGTATAACCATTCCATACAATGACACTAAAACTAATTTAGGCTGTCAAAGATAAGTCCAAGCAACTCAGACAGAAGAAATTTCCATCCTTAACCCCCATCTCATCTGTTTCAGTAGCTTAGAGCATCTCCTTCTGGTGTTTCATGTCTCCTCATCCTCATGATAGCTTGGGGCAGGAAAAACACCTCCACCAGCACCCATACTGGATCCAGCGGCTCCAGGCTTGTCCATGCTGGACTACACCACTGAAGAGCGAATATTGTCAGGGAGGTTGTCAGGGAGGTTTTAAGTAGTCACTGCAGCTCTGGAGACAGCCCAGCCTGCTTTCTTGGACAACCACAAGGTTTCTTGCAAAACCACATTCTATTGCTTTCCAGCCATTTAAGTGTTACTGTCTGACCTCTCAGATGGAGAGCTCTGTTTTTGTAGGACCCCTAACATAAGGAAGCGAGCACGATATTTTTCCTCATGAGTAAACAATAGGATTTATCTCAGAAGGAGTTTGTGAGGAGGGGTCTGTAAAGACATCCTTGTTCTTTTGTGGAATAGAGACATTTTTCTCCAAGTTGCTGGGTTCCAGCACAGCAGAACAGCAGAGGATATTGGAACCCTTTTGTACTTTGAAAGTGTCAAGGCTGGCAAGAGGGACACTTTAAGGTACAGTCACTGTTACAGAGGACCCAACAATATTTCACATATGATGACACAAATCCTTAAGATGGGTTTGAAGGTTATTTCTACAGGGGAAAAACTGAGCTTCAGAGGCCGAACTTATCTAGGGCCAGTTAAAGGTTGGGGGTAGGGCCAAGACCAAGCCTTCAGTCACAAGTCACAGTCCCATGATTTTCTTAAAAAACATTGTTTCCTCAAAATAAAATAAGTACTTATTTCCCCTCAGTTCAAAAATGTTTCATGGGAATAATTCTTTTCCCACGCCAACAGAACTATTCAGATGTGACCAAAAGTCAAACCATCTTTATAATGTGAATTGCTTTAGGTTACTTTTTTCTATCTTTCTCCCTGCTTTACCTCTTGGTAGAAGTCTGCTTGACCTCTTCTAAACTCTGATTTCAAATAGAAATTCTAGCAGTGCCCCATAGAGGCCAATTTGATTTGAAGATTGCAGGAAGACAGAGAGGATAAAGTTAATAAAATTGTCAGAGTGTAAATAGCCACTTGATGTTATTTAATGTTTCTTCTGTTCAAAAAGGTCACAAGGATCATCCTCCAATTCTCTTATGAGGAAAATCAAGCATTAAGGGAAGGAATATTTGTGTCAAGTTCACTTCACTGCTGAAGTGCAGAAAAAAATGCAGAAAATTCCTATCACTGGCTAATGACTGCATCACACTTTGGTGAACTGTGGCTAAAAATAGATGGATTAATAAATACTCCTAATACGAATAAAAATGAAAAAAAAGTTCTAACTCCTTTCCCTCCTCAAAAAGATAAGGAGTAAGAAGGTGTCATCAGGCTAACTAACACAGCTGCTACTTCATTCCCCACCACGTGGGGTGGGGGAAAGGATCAGAAGAGCAAAACTGAGAAAACTTGTGGGTTGAGAAAAAGATACTTTAATAGGTAAAGCAAAAGCTGTGCATGCAAGCAATATGTAACAAATTCCTTCAGTATTTCCCAAGTGCTTAGCCAACCCTAGGAGACCAGAGCTCAATTTTCAGCACAGATCCCAAACACAGACCCACAAAAACTGCTATGAAAAAGTTTAACTCTTTAATCTAAAAGCAGCATTCCTACTTTTAAAAAATAAAGAAAAACAAGCTTCAGTTTCATATACACTTTTTCCTTTTGGGGTTCTAGTTTTTTAAGTATCTTCCACCATACAATGAGTTTCTTCATGGTAACAAAGTGTGATTGCATTTTCAACCCAAGGGCAAATCAAAGTCCAAAGGTGTTTCATCTTCAAGGCACTTAGCATGTAAATAATCTGATTGAAGGCTAAGTTAAGAAAAATTACATTACACATATATGCTTTGTGCATTTCTGACCCTACCCAAAATTTTTGATCTTCATATGCCTGCTACTTACCCAAAATCACACACTGTCTTTATGTCAAAAAGCATTTTCATTAAAAGTCTGGAATTTCTATTACAGATATGCCACCTTTGTGTCTGCAGGCTGAAATTAAAGTTATTTAAACTGGCTGAAAAATATGACTGGAGATTTTACAAGCAATCAGATGCTGGTAGGAGGTGTAAATTAGAAAGATTATGACACAAATCACTGTAAATTCTTGTGCTAACCAATTACCAGCATACAAAGTACAATATTTTTCTGTACTACTTTCTACAGAACAGTATCAGTGACCTGGCAAAAATTTATGCTCTAGGGAAAGGTGGATTGAAAAGATAATTGGACAGAGAGAGAAATATTAATAGCGTACAAAATCCTCTTCTGTTAGAATATAGATACAAATTTGGTCCATGATCTGTTGCCACTGAAAGATATTGTCAGGTTAATAAAGTTCATGGACATTGCAGTCTCCAGTTTATTTCCTAGAGGTCATTAATTAACACATCTGCTTTGGAAATCTGAAGAAAAAAGATGAAAAATGGAACTGGAAGTCTGTTAGGGAATGCCTGGCTGCTGCAAACATGTTCAAATCATACAGATATTAAAGAAATACTTTGAGAGTGAGTTATAAATAGTTCAAGTCTACCACCAGACCCATTTGACATCCATCACTGCAACTTTCATATGAGAACACAGTATTTTTATTTTTCTAACGAAGTGTTATGCAACTTTGAGGACCAAAAGATCCCCTTCGCATGAAGACTGTGTTTTGTTATGCAGCAGCACCTAAAATGGGCTCTCTTCAAGGGCATTTATGGTTCCATTTTTCATTGCCATCAGTACACATCTCCCAGACTTCTTCCAGAGATGGAGCTCTGATTGTAACATTCATCTAAGTGGGTCACAATAAACACAATGCCAGACATCTGATGTACTTTGCGGAGCAATTGGGAGTTTGTTCTGAAGTGAAAATTCTGCTAATTTTCAGAAATATTTAAATTATGATAGTCCTCTTGACAATTAAGTGTTTACTGAACCAGGAAAGAAAATTTTGTCACCATATGTATCCATGGTTCTCACACCCTTTTAATAAAACTTGGAAATTGGACAAAGCCTAAGACAGGTAGCAAGGGATATTGAAACTCTGGAGCAGCTCTCAAGTAAGGAATGACAGAGTAGACTAAATTTGTACACCCTGAGCAAGACACAACTGAAGATACGTTGGATACAAAACTGTGAATAACATGCAGAGGATAGAGAGGGATTGACTATTCACTCTCTTCCAGTACAAGCATCAGGAGTATCAAATGAGAAGAACCACAAATTAAAGGAGGTGGTTCTTCAGGCAAGAGGTGGTAGAACTACCTGCTCAACACCCTTCCAAAGGACCTTGTTTCTGAAAGAGCTTGTCAGGAGCTCACTGCATGAAAAACTTGGAAGAAAAAACCATGAAGACATTTCTAAAGAGACAGACAAACTATGTCAGGAAAAGCCCTGCTCTGCATGTGGTCCAAGAGCAGGGAAGTGTCATATATGCTTTGCTGGTGACAGAAAATGGCACTAGATTGGACCTGTGAGAAGAATATCTATGTTTATCAATGCTTTCCATGTTTCATTCCTCTGTATATATTTCTCTCCATATAGTTTCACTCCATAGTTTTGGAGAGCTCAAAGAGCATCTCCCTCAAAAAAGCTACAGGGAATAATCTTTCCTAGGTTTCAATTTAAGCTGTTTTGCCACAGTGTTCTTGTTTACCCCTCTCAGAAAGAGCGTCACAGCAAGGAGACTCCTGTGTCCTGAAACCTCCTGAACACATTAACTCCCTAATACCCTGTATAGAATAAATACATTACTTTTATTTATGATGTTGAACCCCTAAGCACTTTGTTCTTTGGAGGTTATTCCCTTCCACTGAAGTGGAGTGGAGGAATGACCCTGTTTGAGGCAATCAAATATTTTTTTTTTTTCTCAGTAGAGGATGAGATGAATAAAAGTTATATAATACTAATCAGTTATTACTATTATTTTCAAGTGTGCTCAGATTTTACCTCAGGCACTTTTCAGAGACTCCTTTCTGTCACATTTTGCAAGGCTAAAAAAGCACAATTAGTAGAACTCTACAACAGTACACTTCTTCCAGATCTAGAAGCTTGAGTTGGCGCAAGAACCCAGTGGGAGAATCTGTTGTTGATGTAAAAGTGAGGGAAAATGGAGTCTATGGATGCCATTAGCTCCTTAATTTCAATGTTCTTGTAGAACATGCCCAGCTTCCAGTTCCTAATGAGATATGAAATGCTTAATCTGAGTTCTAAACACAGTGTCAGGAGGGCAACTAGATGTATAAGAATAAAAGTTGTCATGGAAGATTGTCCTGCCAGTCATAAATTTCTTCACATGTTTTTTGATCACGGCCCTCTCCTAACATAGCCAGTTTTGATCAGCTGTAAAGGCTAATTAACCTCTACATGTTTTGAAGAATAAAGGGAGTTTAAAAAAGCACCTATGCCAGTACTGTCACACACAGGTTCCTTGCTCAAAACTGAGTTGGTCCTGTTGAAGCAGAAGATAGCAGGGAAAAAAAACATGGACAGAAAGGGCTCTAAACCATGTGTTGGATGCAAAACCTTCCTCTCCCGAAGTGCAGTGGTTACCAGGTGTGAAGGGGCTGCAGAGGTTAATGGTAATGGGACCTAATAAATATGTGCTCACCTGTTCATCATCCAATGAACAGAAAAAGAGCAGCAGAACAGCTGAAAGGAGTAGCGGAATCTTGGTTTTTATGGGAAGTTTGAGCGATCTATGAACTCATCTTGTGGAACACAAGTCACCTGTGGAACACAAGATGAGGTTTTCATTGTGACAGATGTGATTAAACTGCTGTAGGACACAGACCTTTGCTGACATAAGTGTTAATGCTGTTAAGCTCTACTGACAAATGTGTGGAATCTTTTAATGTGCCACTTTATAGTTTTCTTTGTTATTTCTTGATTTGCCACTCACAGTTTCAGAATTCATTCTGGGAAAAAAATTAACAGACATGATAACTCCTCATTTTATCAAGATGGTCATCCTTGACTGTTTACCCTGAACTCCTGGATTCATGTGATTAGCTGAAGATTTTTTTCTTGTCCGTAGAGTTTGTTTTGTAATCTGGTGACAGGATTGAAAAAACCAACAAATCCACTGCCACCAAAAAAAGCCCCACTCCACCCTGAAAATCTGAATGGAGAGACAATTTTGTGCCTGGTAACTACTAGCTGAAATGCTGACAGGAAGCATGGGATTCATCTTCTGTAAAATGTCCCCATACTTACATATTCTTACATGTTGAAGTACTTAATCTATTATTTCCTGAATATATCATGTGAACAAAGCTGCACTTATGTTTTTTGCAGGAACAGTTACAAGACTTTTTTTTCCTGAAACCTACACACAGTATTTACAATGAAGATTCCTTTCTGTGAACAGAAATTTAGAATAAAAGCAATGTGCCATCAGTTGTCATGGTGCCAGGATTTGACAACTGCAGCTGATACAGCATAGTATCACTTTCAAGCCAAAGTTTTTGTAGAGATGGAAGAGTCTTCAATCAGGAAACCTGATGAATTGATTCCCTTGTGATACATGGGCAGTGAGTGAAAGCAGCACTACCAGCCATTACTGAAATGAGATTGTGGAGTTAGAGGAGATGAGGTGGAAGGGAAGAGCAATAAAATCAGGAAAGTTAAAAAAAGGAGGGGATGAGTCGGAAAAAAGAAGGGAGGACAGGACAGATAGTGTTTGTTCAAAAAGATACAAGAAAAGATGAGGGGAAAAAATAAAAACAGATGAAGAAAAGCAAAGGAATAAGGATAAGGTAAACAGAAAAACAGAAGAGGAATTTACATGAGTGTTATTTTTTAATTTACAATCAATCAGAGTTGTCTGAAATTATCAGTTGTTTACAATGGGAAATGGGAGTTTTCTGATTTTGTCTGGAGGAGGGTAGGGGACTTTTTTTCTGTAAGGGAGTAGAAGCCATGTGAGTATTTTCTAAAGTAGGAGTATACAAGTCATATAATCACAGCAATTTCATAAATAAGCTTGGTCTTTCTCAGAGCAAAAAGGTAAAGATATATTAATTATCTTGAATTACAAACACGCAAAACAAATTTAAGACAAATTCACAAGTATGTGCTCAGCGGGGCTCTAAATTAGAGTCGTATCCGTCCAGGTGCTTCCATCTTTCAAGCAACACAACCCAGCTCTGGCATTTCAAGCAGTAATGTGCCCAGTGAAATTAAATTACCCATTGATAAATGTGGATCCAGTTACTTATTTGACAGAGCAGCTTCAGAATGGTCAACTGGGAAATAAAATATGTGTTGCTTTGTGTCCTCTCTCTAGCAAGTCAGCACTGGCTCATGAAGTACCACTGGCAAGTGTGTCTGCTGGTTCTCACCATCTGTCTCAGGCCAGTGGCCACAGAAATGTGCTGAAGTTCACTGCAAGTGAGAATATGCTTCCCCAGGGAAATGAGTAGATTCAGGGAAAATCAACATCCATCCATCCAAAGTGGGATACACTGAGGCACAGTGGTCAAAAACATTCTCAGCAGAGAGCCAAACCAATTTCCAGTGGGGCATCTGGAGTGAGGAAGACTTTGTGAAGCTCATGGACTTGATTCCCAAATGAGTTTGAAAGGTAATAAAAGGAGTCATAAGGTGTTAAAAACTTTATTGCAGTCTAAGCTGAGACATTGTCCCTGCATAAATTAGAATAAAGGTCAGGCTTTCTTTACCAAATCCATGAAACATGTACAAATCAGCTAGACAGCATTTATCTCCATTATAATTTCTATTCTGATATTAAAAGTAAGAAGGCTAAACGAGCAAATGAACAAAAACCCCAAAAAACCAAAAAATGCAACACAAAAAAAGGGCTTCCAAAAAGAAAATTGGAGAAAGGCTTTTCCAGGAGATAGCTCACCATGGAAAACTGATTTAATAAACTAACTTAACACACATGCTTTGCTTTAAAGCATATATTTATTCCATATTCATCAGACAATCTAAATCTGCATTACGCAGGGATTCAGTAGAATCAAGGCATACGTATAAGATTAAACATGGGTTCAAATGCTTTGCTGAATCAGGGCACAGTTTGGGTATCAAGGAACTGTAATTCTGCTCTTCCTGCACTTGGTAAATTTGATAGTGATGTGCAGGTTATACCTCTTCCATGCCTCTCAAATTATCGTCTGTGGGAGTACCACAGTGTGACTCTGACATACAGAGAACTAATAAATACTTCATGAGACTCTCAGTTATTATTTAATCACAGCTCCTTTATGAGCCGATGGAATTTGTGCTGATACGAAGGCAAAATAGCACAGCACTGAAATGTAATAGTGAAAACAAAGCTAAAACTAAACTAAGTTACTATTAAAAGTAGGAGAAGCACGGAAGAGAAATATGAAAGTAATGATTGTAAACACAGATATTTGAAATATTTTATCAAAAAGACCAGTGTTAAAAAAATAGACAAAGTGCTCATTTCGTATGACACTACATTCTCATGCAGAGGATCAATTTTTTCCACAAATGTCCCATTAATTAATCTGTGAGTCAGGGCTAAACCAATCTGCAAGGAGAATGCATAAGAAAAATAAGCATTTAAAAACCTGGCCTAAAGTGCCTATTTTTTTTCCTAAACTTATTTTTTCTCCAAGAATATGTGCAGCAGAATGGAAACTACAGATAGTCAAAAATGAAATCTTTTCTTTGCTTACTAAACTGCTACCATCACACTTAACAGCCCAATCAAGGTTAACAACTCTAAGGTTAACAACTTTAATAATTTTGTTATTCAGAATAATTGTAACTGAGATTTCTTTTTCCAAACCATTGTTATTATGACCAATTTTATGTAGAACTAGTCAATATTCCAGATTTCATAACACCCATGTGCCAAGTCCCAATTCTCTGTGCTCATACTGCATTATTTATACTGTTGTAATAAGGCCTGATCTAAAGCCCTTTGAAGTAAATGAAAAGACTCCCACTGACTTCAAAAGACTTTCTATTAGGCCCAGAGTATTTTCTTTGCAGGGCTTTTGTACTTGATAATATCTGATATGGAAAAATTTGTGCCGCCTCTCTCCCCGTCACCCCTACCCTGGGTGTTATTTTCTATATTTATGGGTTACTTATTAGCTGGACTTTTTTTTTGTTTTGTGGAAGGATAATTTTTAATGAAGAATAATGTTTTAAAGCAAAAGATTGAAAAATTTTACTTCAAGAGTGTCAAAATGAAGTATTTTGGAAATAAAAAATTCATTTTGTGAATACTGAAATATTTTAAATATTTAGTAAAATATTTATTCAGTATTTTAGGCTCTTTTTCCTGCAGGTTTCACTTGGGTTTGTGACTAGGTTTATCTTCTTCAAACTGTATTTCTATTAATGAGTTTTCAATGGGTGCTAAATATAATGCTTAGCCATAAAAATCCAACTGTCAATAATGTTGTAATTCACAGAAATCCTTGCCCCTATTAACCTTATTGCCTATGATAAAGATTTTGAAATAGGTTTCTTTGGACCAGCTCAAACCCCTGTGTATCACGACTGAGTTTGATAAATGTTATATTTCACAGTGAGTCCACCTTTGCTTGAGACCTTTGGGATGTATAATTCCCTGTCTTTTCCTTCCCTTTTTCTAAATTAAAGTAGAGGATTCACAGTCTCCCACCTTATCTCTCTTTAGTCTTTTGTGTAGTAAGATGTGCGTGTTAGCAAAAATACCTTACTTCCTCTTTTTATGCAGTTAGGCCCTCCAAAATAATTTGGAGAAGGTTGTTTTCCATGCAGTATACATGCAACCTTCATAACATTTTCATTATTTTTCATTCATTAGAGGACACAATTTTTCATTAACATTTTTCAGGCCAGCAGCTTCGGGGGGATGTATTTTCTCTCTTACATACAAAATCTTGAGCAGAGGCAGATCAGTTCTTTTAAGACCAGCAACAAATGACTATGTGATGTATAATGAAAGTATGTGCTTTTTCTTTTACTTCCACTAACACCTGAATGCCCTGATGTTTAGATCAGTGTGCTACAGTTCAAAGGGTGTGAGCCAAAGTGTACTGAAATCAATAGAAATCTTTCAATTGATCAAAATGGACTTTTGGTCTGAATTTAACACATCCTACAAATTAATTTCACTTACTGTCAATCTGATGTTATAGATTAATTTCTCTAATGAGCAAACTGTGAGCTAACAATCTTGGTTTCCATTTGTTAAAAGATTTTTGTGTCATTTATAATGAAACCATGAGTAGAAGGCATTTATAACAGAAAGATGCAAGTCAAGAAAGAGATGTAAATACTTCCTAAACCCTCCTTTGGAGGTAGCTGTCTTTGGTAGTGAGCAGTGTCATGCAGATCAAATGGCACAATGACCTCATTTTACCTCCACTCCCATGCTAAATGTCAGATAAAAGGCACCCTTCACAGCACTTGCAAAATAATGCTGAGCCCAGCAAACTCCTTAAATAGAGCAAAGCAGAGGAGTGGAAATATGGTTATTCAAGGACTCAACAGCCCCACATGCTGCAGTTCCATCCTGGAATTAACTAGAACCCTCCTTTCTCATGCCCCTAGAACCTCACATTGCCCCTAGAACCTTCCAGCCAGCATGGTGCCCCCTCAACTTGAAATGCAAACAACAGGTAAACCCTGTTTCTGAACTGCTCCTGTAGCACCATTGAAGCCGGAAACCATCTCTGATGAACAGACACACCCTTCTGGTCATCTGGCTGGACTCACACCAACTGATTCAACTCCTTCAGATTTGAAGATGACAAAAATTTTAGTTCTTTCATGTAGTGATGTTATTCTCTGTCCTGAAGGCTGTCAGCTGGAGGGGGAATTATCACAAGCAGCCAACCTGGAATTCCATCTGAGTCTGTGGAGGCTGATACTTGTTCCTGCTGAGCACCAGAACAGCTCACACTGATTCATGGAAGAGAGAAATGTCATTATTCACAAAGCGTTTCCTCCAGCTGCATATGCCATTTGTCACTTTCAATTAGTATAACACACAAAGAAAGAGCAAGCTCAGGGCACGGACACCATGTTCACCCTTTTAACAATTCCTAATTTACCAAACACAAGATATTTGTTCCTCCTTTACAATGGCCTTGTGATGAAACAGGCAACTAAAAGCATTCATTCCATGTTATATATTTCAGGACCTCAAACGACTCTATTGTAGTCACAACAAAGGACCATCAAAAGTAACTTGTGGGTACAGAGTTGGAAAATTCACCAGAATAGATCTATCCATCTACCATACCTGCATGGCCACACAAATCTAACAAAACCAGAAATATATACAGGACGGGCAGAGAGAATTAAGATGCCCCTAACACCTGCATTTGCAAAAAAGAGTGCCCAAAACCATTTGCAGAATCGAAGGATAACTGAGGTGAGAAGGGACCTCTCAGGTCATGTAGTCAACTTCCCCTACACAAAGCAGGGTCAGCTAAAGGAGGTTGCCCTAAGACTTCATCCATTACCTTTTTTTAAGATCCCAGAGGATGGAGAGCCCACTCTCTCTCTACACAGCTTGTCCCCATGTTAAATCAACCCTGGAATAACAGGCTTTTTCTTTACACAGAATTTTCTATGTTTCAGTTTGTGCCCATTGCCTCCTGTCCTGTCCCTGGATACCTCTAAGAAGCCTCTTGCTCCATCTTCCTTAGGCCTTCTCCATCATATCCATCATGTATCTGTCATCCTCTATCACATCCTGTCCCTTTTTTGAAGAGTAAAGCCCAAAACTAGAACAGCATTTAAACTGGGACCTTGCTGCTACCAAGAAGAATAGAAGATTTACTGAGAATATGTTCCATATGAAAACCCTTCCTGGAAGTACAGACGTGTCCTGCTAACAGAACAAAGATGCAGAGCCTTCAAAGAGGATGACCAATCACCTCTTACTCTGGCTCGTGAATATGATATCAGCATGCACCCATACTTTCACAACTCTACATGATGAGGAGTGTGACAGTCTTCCTGAAAATGGATGGGAATTTGAGTAGAAGTTGCTTCTAAAACATCATGACTCACTTCTTTTTAACATGAGCAATCTCTCGTCCCTCAGAATGTTATAATGATACACATGTCAGTCAGTGCAGAAATACAGGTTACTCATCACAGATATCTTCATCCTTCCTGAAACAAGAAATATGTTCATTATAAGCCCAATTCACCAGTCCCTAGGTAGACGAGGCAGATCAGCAACAGAGAGCTCAGCAACACAAACTATGTCACAGATACTACAAGACTCCAAGTTAGTGCAAAAAATCACTGTGGGTATCAGTGGTTAAAACAGATCAGAGCTGGAGTGGCACTGCCTTATTTGATTGGTGGCTTTCTAAGATTCTGATGATGAAAGTTCACGCCCTTCTGCAATGACACATGAAGATGAGACCACATCCATAAGAACAACCTTGTCTGGGGGTGGGTACATACATACGTGGAGGATATATAAACACCTTTTTAAACACCTTTTTTCTTGTTATTCTTTATTCTCTGACCCATCTAACTCGAGGGTGTTTTCTAGCCCAGTTCTGAATAAATGGAAGAACAATAGCTGTAACACAAGTGATCCTCTCAGTAGGCATAAAAGTGACTCCAAGAAGAGTTTTCTGTGTCCCATTGAAAATAACTTAATCTTTTTCATCTTGACCTGCAAATTTGCCTCTTCAGGTCCTTTTCAATGCCATCATGATTGTGTCTTCATATCATCATGCACTGCAGTTTTCACAGTACAACTTTGCAAGACACACAAAAGTGTGTCTCCCAGGAATGGAATAAGGAAGGGATGTTCTGATCTGCATGTAACGAGCAGAAAAGGACCTTGCAAGAGTGCCAAAATGAAATACTGCTTGTCCTAGTAATATAGTTTTTCTCTTTCACCCTGGTTGTGATGAGGAAAGGTTGATCCCATTGTCTCTCATCATAGGAAAATATCAGTTTGAGACCACCTGAGGAACCTGAAGTTCATGGGATCCTGGGTGCCAGGGTCCTGAGGGAATAGGATTATATAGTTGCCAAAACGCTCTCCCTCATATTTGAAAAGTCACAGTAGTCAGGCAAAGTCCCTGGTGAATAGAGAAGCAAAAAACCTCACACTCATTTCTGAAAAGAATAAAAAGAGCTACCAGCCTGTCAGCCTCCCCTCTGTGCATAGTAAGACCATGGAAGAGATCCTCCTGGAACATGAGTTGAACCATGGAAGACAGGAAGGTGATTAGAAAAAGCCAACAGGACTTCACGAAGAGCAAATGGTGTCTGACAGTGGAATGACAGCATCAGTGGGCAGGGGAAGAGTTATGGATGCCATCTACCTGGAGGTCTGTAAGGCCTTTGACATGGCAATCCACAGCAATCTTACCTCTAAATTGGAGAGAGGTGATTTGATGGATGGACTGTTAGATGGATAAGGACTTGGCTGGAAGACTGCATACAAAGAGTTAAAGTCAACTGCTCAACGTACAGGTGGAAACCAGTTACAGGCAGTGTTTCTCAAGGGGCCATACTGGGACCAGTGCTATTTAATATGTTCATCTGCAACACAGATAATGAGACTGAGGACATCCTTGGCAAGTCTGCAGGTGACAACAAACTGTGTGGTGCAGTTGATTCAATACACAGAGGGGGCATTCAGAGAGACCTTGAAAGGCTTGAGTAGGGCCCGTGCAAACTTCATGAAGTTCAACAAGGCCAAGTGCAAGTCCAGTTTGGATAGGGTTATGAGCAAGCTGGTCTATCTAGTGGAATGTGCTCCTGTCCATGGCAGGGGGTTTGGAAATATATGATAATTCAGTGTCCCTTTCATTCCAACCCATTTTATCATTCTATATGCACAAGTTTGATCTGGCCCACATTTTGATTCATTTTCTTTGGGAAAACTCCTGCCTTCTGTTTACTCACATATATTCTAAAGAACAGGATTTTTAATGAGAAGAGTAAAATTGACATATTTATGTTTGCAGTAACCAATCCTCCTACACAGCTGAGATGGGGACAGTATTTAAATTACTTTTCTGCATCAATAATTTGGATTTCTGTAGCAGAAAATTAATTTGTTTCTTCTCTGTTGAAAAGATCTCAATGCATATTCCTGTATCCCAGCTGAACTAGCAACACCAGAGAAAGAAGCAACAGCACACCTAGATGAAGAAATAGAATACAGATCTCTTCCAAAAGACAATTATATTTTCATCAGATCCTGATGACAAGTATTTCCCTGTTGTATTAAACACAATACAAGCAAAACTTGGATGACAAAGAAATGGAAATAGTAGTGAGCAGAAATATAATTATTATATTCATGCAACACAGGACTGTGCAGTGTGAGTAAACAGCAGAAGTAGTGTAGCTTTTCATCTGATCCCTGCAAGTATATGTCCTTTCCTCTCACTTTTCATGTTCTTATGTAAATATCTGCTGCTGATCAGCAGCACCCAGGATGAAGAGATTACTTGCCTAGGTGGGTCTTCTACTGTGAGCCACTCTCATATGTTAGCAAGAACACGTTCATCCTCAGATGCAGAGTCATGGCCATATGAATACTCTCAGAACCATTGCAAACAAGTTTAGTTCTCCTTGAATCATGAACTACCATAATAGACATATGCACAAAAATCTTCCTGCGCCCTTTCCTGTACCAGTCCTACTGTCCAACTTCTGTTTCCAAAAACAAAAGAAAAAAGAAAAAGGAAATTACACCTATACTGGCAAAATTTACACCTGAACCTTTTTACCTGAGTGTTGAATTGAATTTTCAAAGCAGAACCTGTACTTGCAGATGTCTATCTTGTGATTGCAGTCAGAACATAAACTTGAAGCCACACTGCTTGGCATTTCTTATTCAGAGCCTGGGTACAAAGCTACAGGTGCTGATGCCAGTGGCACATGATTTGCTCCTGCAGTGATATCGCCTGATTAGCCATCTGCTACTGCATCAAGAATTTTGTTACCTTCAGCTTAACCATGTCATGCTTTCAGCTGATCTGCATTTTGGTTTATGAAGGAACATTGCAGCAAAAGCACTAGTGGTTTATAAAGCTGGTAAAAACAGTGGTAATTGTAGAAGGAAACAAAAAATGCAAATGAAAATATTTCCCTGTTGTCTGCTCTCTGAAAATGACAATACATTTAAAGGCGAACACTTTCTATTATCTCTACTTATATAGACATCATTACTTGGAAAGGGGTACTTGAGCTTTCTGTAAAAATTAAGCAAGTTCAGGCACTGAGTAAGGAATTCATTTGCTTCTGATAATATTCAAAAACGAGGGCAGAATTCAGACTAGCACACAAGTAGAGACTTCGTGACAGGGAGGTATAGCACAGCCACAAGGAGCCTAAAGAGATCAAGAAAAACTGTCCTGCCCAAAGGAACACGAATATTAATGTCCACATCAGAGTGAAGTCAACCATTTTCTTTGGTAGTTTCAGCCATCCCTACAGCCCTTGCTTGCCTGTAAATCTACTTATATTGTTAAACATATTTGTTTCGAACCATCTGCTTAAGAGCAGGGGCTAATGGAAAATAGAAATGGCCTTGGAACAATTAATGGAAGGCAAGTGCCATTAAATGAGAAAAGATTGAGGAGCCAGATGGCTGGTGTCGACGCTGACTTACAGCTACAGAAACTTGCCTGACTTCCCCTGCAGAGAGAAGTGATTAACTCTGGTGAAACTAGATTGTCAAGTGTTCTCTCATAGCCTGTGTGTCAGAGGGGAGAGAGAAGACCTCTCCCTAGATTTAAGGCCTGTTGTGTACTTTGGAGCTTAGCAGAAAGTCACACACTGATCTTCACAACGTGGATGAGCAGCACACTGAGCAGATCATACAGTGTCCAGAATAAAACTAAGCATCATCACAATCTGCTCATATTTACCCCATACTCTTCTTAAGATACAGGGCATTGCAGAGTGGTACAGAAATTGGCTGGTCTCAGTCTTTACTAGCTGACAATTCAGATTTTATATTGGACCAGGTCCTTATGTGGACACCAACTGAAGCCTTTTGCAAGAATTTGAGTGGTGTTTGCTTGCAGGGAGATAAGCCCTTGAGGTTTTCAGTCCTTTTGGTAGAGCAAATCCAGAATAAAAACAAAGCCCATCACACAAAATCACACACTTTTTTCTGCAAGTTAGAACTTCCTTTCACTTTTCCCTTTATTTCTTTATCAGATTCCCAAATGTCCTTCCTCAGGTCAAAAGCAAGGAAAACAGATCCATTACAGAGATAGCTCAGACAACAGAATTTGTCTTCCAGCATGAGTACATTGAGGTACCACAAATCCAAACTCTTGCTCCTACACACTCACGGAGATCCTGTTTGACCATATATTTCAATATGAACATTTATTCTTCCACCCATAAGATTTTGCCTGAATCTTAAAATACTGTTTATCATTCTGCAGGGTCCATGACTGAAAGGCAGAATGTAGCCTACAGATCCAACAAATCTTTTGGAAAAGAATTTTAGCTGCATATTAAATTTAATATAAATACAGAAGAATATATTTTTTCATATAAGTAATGAAATTAAGAATTCATTAAAAGAAATTCCATTACCTGGCAAGTACAGTCTAAGCTACAAATGTGTCACAGAATCTGTTAAGATACAAATTAGGATTCCTATGAAAGGAGCTTGATTTTTACACATTTATGTTCATAGATTTTATAGTGATACCAGAATCAACTTGTTAGGCTATGACAGAGTTTCCAGTTGGATTTCAAACACATCCATTTCTAGAATGAAAAATATGTTCTTGAAATATGCCATGGAAAAAAATATAAGGGACTAAATAAAAAGAAATGAGATTTGTTTTAATTTCCTGCAGAGAAGAAAGACCAGGAAAACATTGACATTCTTTCTTCCAGTAATGCAAACATTAATATTACAGAAGTGACAAGAAGGTAGTCACTTTTCCCAGGGGTAAGAAGGAAGCAGGAATAGAGGAAGGGGCCAGGATGAAATAAATTAATAAACAGCTCTAGCACACGGAAAAGAAGCTAGTATAACCTACTAGGATATTTAAAGAAGTAT
Source organism: Corvus kubaryi (assembly GCF_017639235.1). Classification (NCBI taxonomy): domain Eukaryota; kingdom Metazoa; phylum Chordata; class Aves; order Passeriformes; family Corvidae; genus Corvus; species Corvus kubaryi. Next base: position 15,329,456 of record NW_024582059.1, on the reverse strand, counting down.
GTCTTCATGGGGAAGGGAATCCATTTTTCTCCAATGCTTGACCATCCAATTGAAATATCAGCAGATTAAACAGATAGAAAACAGAGAAAATTGGAATCTACCAGATGCTGCTCTAAGTAAGCGTTGGTCCTGTTAAGATGTGAGTGAATTATTCATGTACTTTTGTCATGAACAAAGGGCCACAGGTGACCGCAATTGAAACACATGGACCAAGCACCGGTGATGCAAGAAGGTTTATTGAAAAGAGCCACAGATATTTATACTGTTTAAGCTCCTGCATAACAATTTCCATTTGTTCTGTTTACATACTAGCAAATGCATAGCGAACTATAATGTTACTTTTTCTTTTGCACACTCGCTTATCTTGCTTCAGGATGTTCTGCAATCTTCAACAGGGTGCTCTGTTCTGTGGAAAAGGACATGATTTTTGCAGTTTCTTCTATCTGCATCTTTCTCATAGCTCCTGCTGTACCATTATTAACAAGTTACCCACGCTGCTCATGTTTAACCCATTCTGTTCTGCAACACAGAGGAACTAGCAGTGCATGCTCTGGGTGTCTTTATTTCTTTATTCCATGAACACAACATATTCCATTTGGCACATAGTTTTTAGCCACCCTGTTTTGCTCCCCAGCAGTGATCAGCAGCTGTCCTTGTAGGAAGCTGAGCTTATACATTTGGAGTACCTGAACCTTTTGGCCTCTGTAGTGGAACGTATGTCATGGTAGGGATCATGAGCAACAGCAGCAAGAGATATGATACGTAGCTTGGTTCTTCCAAAGAACAACTTGAAGGTCTATGGGGGATGTAAGGGACACTCAATGTGCAAAATCATGTCTTGTTACCTTCAGTTATGTGTAGTGTATGCCTTCATCAACAGCAATATTAGAAACCACCCACTGCAGTTCCTGAGGAAAAATGCTGTGCAGACCATGAAAGTATTCCACCAAAATGCTCTATTTTCCTATAAAAGTTGAACCCTCTGAGTTATATTAATGGTTCGTTATATTAATGGTTCCATTAACATGATTCCAAACAATCTCTGTTGCAAACATACCAGTTTGAGCCCCCTCAATTCTACTGGGCCAAGCCCAAGAATCTCAGCAGAAGTAAGGGTTTATAATTGCTGGTTGCTACAGGAGCAAAATTAATATTTCTTCTGCCATGCCTGCAAGACAAGGGAACATGGGGATAAAGGCAAAGATAGATTGATATAATTTTTGCATTTTTCTATTCAGGACAGTCTCTCAGGTTTGGATATCCTCCTGTTTTCCTGTTTCCCAAACAAATTTATGCGTTTGTACACACCTGTATTAAGGCTTCACTCCAAGTGAGTCCTTAGTCACCTTTCACCTGGTTCTGGTTGCAACAGCTTCTTTGGGAAGTCCAAAAAATTTCATCTTTCTGTCATTTTCTCTCTCTGTCATTGAGGTATAGGTTGCTTGCCTCCATTTTACCCACCAACATCACAAGAGACAGGCAGGCACAACACAGATACTGTGTTGTGTGTTGTGTTCTTTGATACTGGCCCTTCTCGAGGTGAGGAATTGAACTGACTATAGCTCAGATTTGTTTGCTAAGCAATACAGGAAATGTGAGTGACTTCAAAAGAATCATAGCCTCATAGAGTCCTTTAGGCAGGAAAAGACCTTTAAGACCACAGAGTCCAACCGAACACCACCATGTTCACCACTAAACCTAAGTGTCACACCTACATGTCTCCATGAATGTTGACTCAACCGCTTCCCTGGGCAGCCTGTCAATGCTTCATAATTTTTTTGGTGAATAAATGTTTCCTACTATCCAACCTAAGCCTCCCCTGGTACAACCTGAGGCCATTTCCTCTTGTCCTATTGCTTGTAACCTGGGAGAAGAGACCAGTCCTGCCCTGGCTACAACCTCCTTTCAGGTAGCCAAGGTCTCCCCTGAGTCTCCTTTCTTCCAGGCTAAACAATGCCAGTTCCCTTATCTGCTCCTCAAAAGATTACTCTCTAGATCCTTCACCAGATTTTTTGCCTGTCTTTGGATGCTTTTTTTTAATTATTAAACTTGATTTGAAGTGCTGAAACTTAGCCAACAAAGTTCATTACAAGGGTGGACACATATGGAGGATGCTCAAGGGAAGAAAGAAAGCCGACTTTGGTGTTAGATGTTAAAGATTGCAGAATGGACAGGATCAAACAACAGTATTTGATATGGCCAGTGCAATCTAAACCACTAGTACTTGAAAATTCACTTTGACACAAGGAACTCAATGTGCTGAAAGAGCTTTGTTCCAGGAAAGAAAAGAAAACCCATTAACTGTGTGTGCACACAGGTTTGTGTGTATGCACACACATTTGAGGTACGTTTTTCCCACACACTTCAAACACAGGTTATCCGGTCAGTTAGTACTCATTGTGTACATTTAAATACCTTTATTTATATGGGAGATTTTCAATTGAGGTTGTTACAGGAGCTTTCAGCTGAAAGTATTACAAAAACATTTCTTGATTCAGATTCTTAGAATGCAGACAAGTTTTGATTTTTTAGCAGACTTGTTACATTGCATTTTTGAGCTCAGACAAAACTTTTAGAAGAGTGGGACAACACTATCAGTGGATTTTTCTCCAAGCTCTGACTAATTAATATTCAAGGTTGAGTTATTCCTGAAAAGCTACTGTTAGCACCACAGTTAAAATTCCTGGAGGAAAAGGTTACCCTGTGTGGTTTTGGACTCTATTCCTTCCTTAAGTAGTAGTATATAGCTAAAGCAGAAAAAAGGCCCTTCAAGCATTAGAACTTTTTAAAATCACAGCGATATTTTACAAATCTCTTCAGGTTTGTTGGATTCTGTACAACTGTCTGGAAGGGGTCTTTGCCATGGAGAAAGTAAGCCCACAGTAAACTGCAAGGATGGTTCAGTTACAGGATTCTTCCTTTAGGTTATCTTCAGCCTGGCTGTGTTTGGAACATGTAGCAAAAATGAGAGGAAGAGTAGAAAGCTGAACAGGTACAAATAAACACGGTGAAATTACTGGATATCATTTCATTCTCAGACAGACTTTTGCATCAGTCACAGATTTTGTCAGTGCTGGTAAGCTTGGGTTAAAAGCATTGCTACCATAAACTTTCTGTTTTGGTCCCCTATGTGAGTAATCACTACCAATTTTACATTGTGATGTTCAAATTCATTATGAAGAGAAAAAGTCTAGTTTGTCTGGCAAGCACAAAGCATAGATATTTTCAAGTAGTATAAAATATACAAGCAGCAGTATATTAAAACAGAATTAATTTGAAACACATTTGATCAGTAAGAACAGCAGTATCTTTCAGCAGTGTATTAGAGCTTTTTTTTTTCTGACATCTCACAGAGCTTTCTTCTAGACTGTGTCAAGACAAGAGCAAAATTAAAACCAACTGTACACCGACCTTTATTCACCTCATCTCAGTGCAATACGGTGAAAAATGATTTAGATCAAATAGCAAATGATCCACTGTTTTTCTTTCTTTGTCAGCCCTTCACACAACATTGTGGACATTTTCTCCTAGATTTGTTCTTGCAAAGGAAATAAAAGTTTCCACTCCCAAAGTGAATTCTCTTAGATCAGCAGAAAGTTTACCACGTGTTCTAGACTACCAAGGCATCTATCATGGGCCACTTCCCAAGTCTGAATTTCCTGGTAAGTATCCCTTTAAGGTGCTGTGAGGAGACTTCCAGAAACATTTTTGAGCTCTCTAAATTGGATGACAGTGTGATCCTTCCTACTTTTCTTTCAACTTACAGAGTTCACAACATAAAATCAGCAAGCACATGGGGATGTGAAGCCACCAGTGGAGCATCTGGTACAGCAGAGAGAAGCAGATCAAGAGAATACAAAGCAGTGAGTCTGAAAGATGAAATGTCTCCAGAAAACTTTGTCTGTGAGAGTGAACATACTTGTGCCCACACCAGTAGCAGCCAGGCTCAAGTGTCCATCTTAAATAACATCTCTGAGCTACATGGACCATCAATCTAAGCCAATGAAACCATTCCTATGGCAATCCTATAAGCAAGAGGCATTACTTTACCCCTAAAAGGACAGCTGTAAAAGATGAACAACTTGAAAATATTCCACTGGAAAAAGCCAGAAATTTTGCAAAGTTCTTTTCCCTTACTGTTTCTAAAAATATATTTGAAGCTTGTGGAAGATAAAAAGGGATGTTTTTGAAGGGTTTTATTAGTAACAATTTATCAGTTTGCAGCCACGGAAATTAAAAATTTAGCAAATGTTTATTAACACGTGAGGAAAACTGGCGGAACATCCATTAACTGCAACTAAAATATTAATAAAATGCTCATAAACATCACAAAAGGGTAGAGCATTAGCACTGTCCCTTGAGCCGCACACAAGTATAGATAAAGATGTCCTCTGCAGCAGGATTATTGGGAAACTGATCAGGTTCCAACTCCGTAAGGATTTTACCAAACACTGCTACTATTCCAAGGGACAGATCATCTTTGAGAAAACACACACTCTGACTCTTCCATAAAACATTTATATACACCAGCTTTCATTTTTGTTTCAGAGGCTTTGGATCTCTGTTCTTTGTGTTTATCTACTTTCTCTACTACTTTCTCCTCGACCAGAACTCATTTTTTGAGAAAACTTTCTTCCCTTTAATTTGACCATCCAATTTAATTTGATACAACTTTTCATTTGTAATGTTTGTCTTTCAAGTTATGTGCAAGCAAATAAAAATGAAGTTAAAAATCCCCTTTAAACTTGTAAGCTCAGATCTTGTACAAGAAAGTTTATGTGTTTACACATATTATACACTGGATTTCTAGTAAAACTACTTAACATCATATTTTCCATTTATTTCATGAGCTTGAGTATCTGTCTGGGAGGCAAGACTTCCAGATTTTTATACCAAGGAACAAACCAGTTACATTTGCTCAAAACAATCAAGGAAAATAGGTAGAGAAACAACTACCTAGCAATGTAGGAAATCCACACAGAGATCCCTGTAATGAATCAGGCAGAGGTAAAAGTTGACACTGTCCTTCACCTCAGATGAATATGCCTCTTCTTGTTTAAATTATTACTTATGAAACAGGGCACAGCTGCAACAGGGAGACAGAAAAAAGTCATCCAACAGCAGTCAGCTGCTCAGCCGTTCAACACCTTGAGGGAGGTTTGTGCCCTCTGAGTTTTCAGGTGGGTCTGCCATTTCCTCCCTGGCCTTAATCCACAGCCCATCACATCCTCCTGAGAAACATGGTATGCTGGTTTGGTGTCATCTAATGAGGTCTCTCAGGTCTCTCTTTCCCATCATCCAAATACTCAGCATTTGGAGACACAGAAGTCCAAGTTACAGAAATCTGAGAAATAAGACAACTCTTAATTAAATAAAAATTAAAATAATGTATTGAAAACAGAAAAATTGAATAATTACAGAAATTAGAAAAATACAAGAATTTGGGATCCTACAGCTTGATAAATGGTATGCCCCAGGAGCGCAGGGATTTGAGATCTTCTGGCTGAGACAGCACTGGACCTCAGGTAGAGAAAAAGGACTTGCAGTGCTGAGCTGGCTTTTGGCTGGTCCGAAAGTAAAAAGTTACTAAAGGCTCCTTAATAGGAGTAAGGCTTTTAATGCCCAGCACTGATATCCACCACAACTAGCCAGCATGGCGACACATTCTCTGTCCGAACTTTTTAAGACCGGTCTCACTGTTTCATAGTGCCTTTGCTCCGCCCCAGCCCGCCCACAGCCCGCCCCTTCGGTTTAAAGTGATTGGTGCTTTCCCTTTGACAGATCATCTCCATCCACCAATAGCTCGTCGTTGTCAGAGGGGTGGTATCAGTTGAGATAAGGGTGCTAAAATGCCTTCATTAAAATTCAGGTTGCCACGGAGCTTGCCTACAGGGTAACGGCTATGGGGCTAAAAATAGCTGCTGGCTGTTAGAACTGGGGTTTTTGGAGTTACCCCTTGGACCAAAGTGCAAGTAAAAACACCTAAAAAAAAAATTAAAATACATCTAACATCTTAAAACACTTGTAAAAGTATACAGGAAACACAGGAAAGATAACTCTTATGGTGTACAGGTGGTTTGAAGTTTGAAAAGGGAGCATAAGTTGGGGATTTTTAACTGGGGAATTTTTAACTGGGAAGGGTGGAACTCTCTTAATAAACTACTTTGAACAAATGAAAACACTGATAATGGAACTTGATTTTTGTACCTGGGCTGATGGGTTAATTTTAACATTCAAATTAAAAATATTTAACTCAGAATTAATTAATTAAAGCACTTAATATGCAAAGACCAAGCACAATTAGGGATTTCATGTATGACAAGAAATATCCAATTCCACCTGTCCAAGCTGCTATCCACTTTTTCTTACAAGACATTGTTAATTTCTAGGCACTGAGTCTTGCCTCCACTAGTGTTTGTCAGCACAGAGGAGGATGAAGCTGGTCCCTCTTGCCTCTCCACTGTTGTGACTAGAAGGAGAAGGTTGCACCTGACAACATGGTGAAACAGAAAGCCCTTTTCCTGAACAATACACAGAGGTTTTGGGGGAGAGGACGGGCAGATCAGGCACCATTACTTGGTTCCTGGCATTTCTACCATGACATCCAACAATAAAACCTTCCACAAATAATTTTCTGTGGTTCTATGACCACCAGCAGTTCAGAAATATTACTCAAAGGCCACATTTTCAAACTCCCCCTCTGAGTCTTCCCACGTGAAAGTAAGGGATCTGTTAAACAGGCAGGAGATACAGATTTCCTTAATCTCACAGCTTGCATTTGTAATGCAAAGCACTGATAAAGTACTACTAAGGAACAATGGCATATATGTAAACATAAATAAATACTAGTCACAGGGAACCAGAGACGACCTCACAGAGTCCCAACCCTACGTGGCCAGAATGGTGTGTGCCACCAAAGACAACACTGAGTGGCAGTTCTATGAAATTATCTGCCCCAGACAATGTATCTTCTGTGCCATGGCATGAGATGCTAAGACAGACTGGTCACATCAGGCCTTGAAGAGTTGGACCGGTCTGTTCTTGAAAAGGCTGTCTCTACCTAGCCTAGTCATTGGGCTCTAAAGCACACCAAGTCCTGGTGAAGAGAAAATGTGGGCCTGAAGTGTGTAGAGACAAAATCCCAAAAGTCTCCCAAGTAAGTAAGGGGATCCTTCTGCTGCTGAGAATCTGGGAAAACCCCAGATTCATCTAAATTATGCTATCACTTTCCAGGTTTAGGGAAAAATATTGACCATAAATTGAACATTTCTAGCAGGAGTAAATTTCATACCATTATTGTAGATGCATTTCTATTCTAAGAGGCATTTTACTGAGTGCATAAGTTATAGCTGTATGGATTTGGGCAAGCAAATACTGCTGTGAAATGAAATTCCCATTTTACTCCCTCTCCTCCATTTATTCTTGCTCCACAAAAAGTAAAGTTAAGGGAAGCTGTTGTCCATCAGACGTTACAGCAGCAAGCACGCTTTCTCTTTTTGATAAAACTGTTGTGAGGAGGTCATTGTAAACTTTCTGAGTTTAGTGGAAAATGGTAAGAATAGTGTGGCATGGGAAATAGTTTGCTAAAAAAACTGAACTGCATCCTGGTTTTATTTGTCCCTTTCGTCCTTTGCCAATATTTCTTTCTCCCTTCTTTTTTGCTTTTTCCTCCTCCTGACCCCTCCCAGTTATCAAATACATCCTTTCAAAATTATCACTGAGGTAAGCATTTACTGAATAGAAACTTCCTGTTGCAGTGGAACAGAGTAATGAATGACCAAGGAATTGCTTGTTTGAACATATACAGAAGACCCTCCATCTCTTATGCATCTGGGAGATTCCCATTAGTATTAAAGGGCATATTGTGAGTGCATTGAAAAGTGACAAGATATCTGTAGTCACTCAACTGCTAATTCTTCTTACCACAAAAATGAGAATAGTGCAGAAACCTCTTTAAGCCTGTGTCCTGAGCAAGTGGATTTCTAAACCACTCAGCTCTTAACAAGTGCATGTGGCAGGTTGTAAAGCACTGATCCCATCTTCTGGGCATTTTAAGATCTACTCTTTGACATTCTTTAAAACAGTGAAGGGAAAGAAATAAATAAGAAAAAAAATTAGGAAGACCCTCCACATGTTGCTCTTCTCTGTAGAGAAAATGGCCATTGGTTTTCAGAACTATCTTTTCAGATGCCATTTCCTCAAAAGTATCTTTATCAAGGAATTCAAGGAATTATCAAGGAAAGCTCTCCATTCGCTCTGGAAACTGGGACTTAAGTACTGCTTTATTCGTTATTTAAAGATACAACATCTATCTAGGACATGAGACAAACTGCTTTATGTGTTCGTGGAATGGATTGCTTAGAAACATTGGTTTCCCTGCTATTTTTTACTTCTTTTTGCAACTCAAAGGTTTTTCCACTCCTGCTTTGCTAAAATCCTCAGGTTATCAGCAGAAGTGAACGGAACATTGACTCATTTCCCCCAAGCAACAGAAACTCTTGTGAAAATAACAGGATGGGCAGTCTAAGATGAAGACTCCAGATCCACTAAAGGTGTGCTGCTCCACAGAGTCTGCTACCAACAAATTGGTGCAGTAAAGCATAGCAGGTGCTGGGGGATCCTGGGTTTTGAGGCACTTAGCCCATTAACATCCTACATACTGGGAACTTGCCTGGCTTACCCCTATCAACAGTAAAGCTATTCTCTGCATTTCTCTTCAAACCAGCCTGTGCTAAAGATGAGAAAGCCTATTTGCCTTAAGGAATGCACAGTTTGCTAATTAGTCACTCAAACAGAACAGAGGTGAACACCTGATCAACTAAAAGGATATTAGCAGTGCCAAGAAGACAAAGATGGTAAAAACAGCATGGAGAGGAAGCTGATTTTGTTATTTTGGAGCACTCCAGTTAAAACTGTTTTGATCCAGTAGATTCTAACTATGTCCTGGTACCGCACTGTGAAACTTACATTTATAATCATGGGATGCCTTAAGGGCAAACAATCACATTGACATAATGCTTACCTCAGATCACATTAGGATAAAAGAAATAAAAATATTCATTTACAAAATTACTGAAAGAAAATACCGTTGTAAGAATTAATGAAGTCATAGGAAGAGGAACCGTACAGTTACTGATCAACTTAGTAAATTTGTCCAGACAAATTCTTACTTCGCTGAGGCTAAGTGATCACTTGCAATGCAATGAACACATTCACTACAAGGCATTTCCAAAACCAAACCAGTATGTTTCATCTAAATGTTTTTTTTGCTGTCTACAAGCATAAGATGGTATTCGTGTCTCATTATTGGATCAGGATAGAAACAAGTCAGGATCAATTAAAACAAGGGATCGTGAAGATCTTGGGGTGAATGATCCCAACTATGCTTCTAAAGAAAAACCAGTAATCCAAAAAAGTGACTAACCCAGACAGACTCACATATACAGAGGAGAAAGAATGATATAGAAAGAAATTAAACTATTTCATTATTCATCAATTTTTTCAATTTTTTAATGTTTGCAATTGTTGTACCTCCATTTAACTTAATGAACACTCACTTGTCAGTGAGAAAAGACAGAAAGCTGTCATCTGAGTCAAGATTTGAATCAGGTCCACTTAGTCTTCTTTTGTAGGCAACAACCTTTCCACTGCAGGAGTTTCTCCAAGAGGCTTACCAAAGTAAAAACTCAGTAATGGAGTACTAGGTGAATTTGTGTTCCTACATACACAATTCCATGAAAGTTCTGTGATTTTTGCAGTATCTGCAATTCTGTTGATGGTTTGAAGCATAAGCATACCATCCCTGGCATTAAGCAGCAAGAGAAAAGCCAAGAAGCACTCTGTCAAATAAGAAACCCCAAAAAATGTAATTTATGCAACTTTGAAATAATCTAAGGCCAAGCTACTGTAAGCTTGGGATATTAATGTATACAGTATGCCTCTGAGTGCATTTCAGATTTGCAATCAAATTGCAGTTCTGAAGGGTGCTGTCATTATAACCCAACCATAATATCATATATGAAGAGTTTTCTTAGAGCAGCTTGGAAGTAATTTCCACCTTGAGTCTTCAATCTGCTTTGGAAGCATTTCAAACAAGGAACAGTGAGGAACCATCTAACTTGAGTAACAGAGCACTCCTCTGAGAAAAGAGCAATACAGTGCAGCCATACATATTAAAATCATGAAGATTCTTAATGTTAAAGACTGAGGAGGTGCTGCAGCTTTATTGGAAAAAAAGAACAGGTGGGCAGCTGGATCTATCAGTTATTACTAGTTATACTTCAGAGCACAGAGAATAGGGTAACAAGTATATGTACAATATTTACATATATGGTTCTGATGGTTAGACACTTCACTGGAAATTTCATGTCCAGATGACTAAATGGAAATATCTTTTCTTTCTTTTTTTTTTCCTCAGATACCTACAGAAAGGAAGATGTTGTAAATATAATATTCAAGAAGTAGTTTTCATAGAAGGTGAGAAGATATTTTGGAAATATACTAATTATTGCTTGAAGCAGAAAGTTGGAGACCAGACAAGAACTACCAAGTCTCACAGCCACATTCATAGTGTATGGCAACATCAGATAAATTGTTGTAAGTAAACTCAAACACCAAAACTTTAGATAAGGTGTAAGATGGAATCTTACCATACCAAGACACCTAATCTGTGGTATTGATAATGAGTCCAGTCCAAAGAATAAATTGTGTTAAGAAGGCATTTGGCCACATTCAAATTCCCTGACTGATGTTTCATCAAGACCACTGTGAGGAAAGTAATCTTCCTAAATTATCTCATGAAAAGGACCTTTCACTGGGTTTGCCTTCTATGCTTCCATGACAGCCATAGAAAAGTCATAATCACTGCAGAAGGCACAACTACCCTTGTCTCTGCTACGGCTTCAGCGGGATTGTATTTACCCAACACAATCATAGTAACTGGATAAGGTTCACTAAAATTCATGAATAGGTCCTTTCTTTGGGATAAATGTATAGAACATACATGCTCTATGACTGCCAGAATTTTTGGGATACAAAATTCCAGCTTTGAAGACAAGAGAAAGGTGGCACCTCTAGAACTCACGAAAAGAAATCACACTTACCAGATCTAGACCAACTGGGAAAAGAATGAGAGTTCTTACAGGAACTTTTCCCCACCTTGCAGGAATTCACTTGCAATCTGTAATCCCATTCCAGAACACCAGCTGGTGTCACTGAATGACATTATCAATCCTGCAAGCAAGGATGAGGAGCTTGGCTCTCAGCAGCTTCCACCTTGCAAACGGTGCTGCAGATTCTAGCACACACCACACATGTGGCATGCAAGTGATTGAGCAAGGATGCTCTGTCTAACAAGCTGTGGCTGGGTGATTGTTGCCAAAAAGACTCTGAATCATCAGCAGACTGGGACCACTGGCACCTACAGTCATCCCAAAGCTTAACAGATGAAATTCCTGTGGAGGCAATGAATGTACATGTGTTGGGGAAGGTCTCCTGCACAGGCTGTGAAAGTTACAAAAGAGCTCTCACCAAAAAGGTGAGGTTAACTTTTGACCACAGTGTGCAAGGTAATTTCAATTTATGTTTTGAGGGACAAATAAAAGAGAATTATTATATAATTTAAAATAATCTGGATAGGCTAGGATTTACCTCCCTGAACCTTAACTTGAGACTTTCTTTACAGACAGAATAAGACATTAACCCTCCAGATGGTGATTTGTCCCATCTCTGTTGAGAGGGAATGAATCAACCTCTGATTTTAGTGCTTTCTCTGTTGATTACAAGAAGGGCTGAGATGATTATACTCTTATACTAAGGGCCTTATACTTACCACTCTTTTGAACACAGGTAAATCCACCCATTCTGTGTTCTAGATGCCATGTAATTCATTCAACATTTTTTCATTAGGGAAAAATACTCTTAATCCATATCAGTGTTATTTATTTAATGTTGTACAGAACCCTTTAAGACAATAAATGTACACCTTAAGCAGCAAATATGAGACTATAAAAATAGGGAACCAAACATTGTCTCTGCTCATCTATTGTTCTACAAAGTTTACTCTGGCCAACAGAAGTCAAGTTACAAAAAGCCTTTGAAGGCATCATGGTGACTTCATCTCAAGTGGCACAAATAGTTAAAATTTCTTGCCTGGGATCACTGACTGCGGAAGTACCTCAATTTACTAGTGTACATCCCCACAGTCAGTTTGAGAATCATGCAAGGTGCTTCGTTAGTGGCCGTGGTCACTTGTCTCTCCCTTTTCTACCCCTTTCAAATTAAGAGTTCAAATAGGAGTTCAGGAGAAATATCTCCTGTAGAAGGCTGGCAAGCATGATCCCAGCAAGTCACCTGCATTGCTCACTGCAATTAGAAGGAAATGTGTGGTTTTCAAAAAAGCAAGCTTCTTTACCTAAGCAGCAACCATTGGAAAGTTCTTTTCCAATTTTTGTCTATTCTTCTGCTCTGAATAGTTCCTATCTCAATATTTTCCATATTTATTCAATCAAGTGTTATTTTATCCAGATTTATGGTAGGTAAACTAGTTATACTGAGCAGAGCATGATTGTTTTCTCATGGTTTAAAGCATTGCTGATTTTTATCATACACTCTACATAAAAAATCATCCCTCTATTGTGAACATACTCAAGTACTTGCTTCTAGTTATTTCCATTTTTCTCCTAGAGTTTAGGATGCATCTCCTCAAAATGGATGACATTTATTGTCTCTTCTTTTCTTCTAACTTAGTTTTCCACTTCAGCTACACCTACTGCAATGGAAATTTGAAACAGCACAGTGAGAAAATGAAACACAATATATTGAGCTTCCTGCTACCTCACCTTTTGGCTCCCTCTCTAATTTCTTTACAAAAGGCAGGTCTTCTGCTCCATTATTTAGTGGTTTGTCCAGAATAGATTCATCATCTCTGAAACTGGTTCTGCAAAACAGACATTTGTTTTCTTTAAAAAGTCCTCCATTAAAATCTCTTATATATTTTTTATTCTGTGAGATTTCTTGACATGCAGCTACCAAGGAAAAAAAGCCTTGCCACCAGTTTCAAAGCTAAAGTAACACTGCAAAAGCTGCATCTTCTGAAATTCACATGGCCTTTAAGAGGGTGGAATTAGGCCAAGTATACAGACAGCCATCTTTAAGCAATACTGTGAGAGTTTTCATATTTACAAGGAAAGGAGGAAACAGGCAGCTGCCTCTCTTCCTCTGTCATTGCCTCCTTGATTCTTCTCCTTGAACAATTTTGAACTTGTAATGAGATATGGTGCCTTACATATGTGGAAAGTGGCTGCAGGAATGTGGCTGCAAGTATGTGGGAAGAACACTTAGGGAAGCAAAATTCTCTTTAGTACTTGGGGCTTTTGTTTGGGGGGCTTTTTTGGGTTTTTTTTGTGTAAGTTTTTTAATGTTTTGTCTTGGGTTGGGTTTTTTTTCTTAAATTTCCCTGGTTGTTGAGGATAGATATTACAGTTTATAGATATTACAGATGTTTCTGTTCATGCGCAGTTCAAAATTAAAAGTTCCCATATAAAAAGCCTAAAATGTTCTCACTGGAAAACTGCAGTTATGCTGGTAAAAGTTTTCTTTCCAAGAAAAATTGGAAACTGGCAGGCTGCTATCTGCAAGCTTGATTGTTTCTATTTTCTTATCTGTAGAAAGACTCCTGGAAAGTCTGTGCATGCATTCTCTGTCTTTCTTCATTGTAGTTTCCAGGAGAAGGTGGAAAAAGGAACACAAAGCCATGAGAGTCAGCATTCAGTCTCCTGGAATTTGCCCATGGATTTTTATTTTCTGTTGAAGAGTGAAAAGGCAGTAAACTGTAAAAAGAAATTATTTTGAAAATTTTCTTCAATTTAAATGTGTGTGTTCATGTGTTTTTCATGCAAATTTGGGATGCATTTTGTGATGCAATTTTCCCTGGAAGTAATTTTCACTTTCCGAACACCTCAGATATTCAAAGGGAAAAGCAAACCTAATGCCCTTCTCCCTGTTAGTCAACCAAAGCTTTACCTGCCTTCATACACAACTTTTCAGTTAGCTATATTTAGCTAAATGGGGAAAAATTCACCTTGATATAATGCCATTAGTACCCTGGAGTTTCTGCAGTTTTGAATTTGGCCCCTAGGAATTCATTATTCTTTTGGATAGATGGCTGAGGTTTATGAATGACACTTTTAATGTGGTCTGGAGAGTATGATCTGGGTAGTTTGGTAGGCTATCTCCCTTTAAACCCAAAAAGTAGACAAGACCCTCCATGCAGTGAATATTTACAGAATCAGGAATTACATAAGGTTATGTTATTCACTACATTCAGCCTAAACTCTGCATATGTGCTTGATGATAGACTTTGTAGTTACTTGAGAGGCAAAGCAATGCTAATGAGATTGCCTGATGATTTTAGAATAGTTGCTCAAAACTTGCTGTACAAGTTGCTCAAAATTTGTTGTACAAATCCATGAGGATGTTAAAAAAAATGCATTCCCATTTTCTTACTTTTTCCTTTGCTTTTTCAGTCCATACTGTTTTGTACAACGTTTGAAGCTGTGGCAGTTTGACCCTAGAATTGACTGAGACGGACTACTGGCATTGCTAGCTCAAAAGGACAGGAATCTATCTAGAGCCATCTAGTTCACATGAGGTAAAGTAAATGAGTTTTTAATTGGATGGTTTCATCTGAATCAGAGGAATCCATTTTTATTTTAAAATATCTCAAATTTCTTTTCTTGAATTGAGGCTCCACCCCTCATTCATGGTGGAGTTTCTCCTCCAGTTATAAACCAATTTTGAAATTTTTAAGTTAGTCATGAGGAGAAATATTTTGCTGGCAGTTTTCTAATCCTGATACTCATGCGTACTCAAAGCAATCTTTTAATACAGCTACAACAACACAGTCCTAAGATAAATTTCGTACAAAGTAAGTTCTGTCCCAAACTCAATGCTTCCCTCTCATGAAAAAATTCCTAAAAACTGGATAGCTACTACAGCAGAATATATGTATCTCTAAGAAAGAAAATGGAAAGCAAACTCTATATACTGTAGTCTATTACTTTTTTCTGGGGAAGTAATTATGATGAGGCAGCTAGGTGCTTTCATCTTTCTTCTTTTTCCTTGCCAAGAACCGCCTCTCTCTGTTATGCTACTTACCTGGTGGATAGAGCTAGAACAAGGTGTTTAATGAAAATGTCTTTCCAGGGGAAAACGTTTTCCTAAAATCTTCAATTCATTAGGTCTCCTACTTCAGGGTTCTGATCATCAACTAAGGTTCTCCATGTTTGCACAGCTGGACCTGTTGTGGACACAGAAGAAACAGGCATAAGAGAGAGCTACGAAAACAAAGGATCTTTCCTGACCAGTGTGGAAGACAAGCAGCCCATAACACAAGATGTTAACCATCTTCTTTGGAAGGGCCCCATTCATAAGGATTATTTTCTTAAATGTTTCTGACTAGTCCTATTAAAACTATTAATAAAATCAAAGGGCAACATGAACAGGATGAAGAGGTAAAATTGGTGTGCTTTATTACTGGGGTCAAAGACCCAGTTTCACAAGCTAGTCTAACAGCTTGTTATCCCTTCTTTATTCACATCATCCTGTCCTTGGCAGAGAATATACACAGATTTTAAAGGCACCACTTTTGAAAATGGTTATATCCCCTCAGAGACACTCTCTGGTACCTTTTCAGCTTCATACTAAATTAAAACACTATATTGTCATTTGTGTACCACTATATACACACATATAGGAATATTTATTGCACTGGGGAAATACCAGTTCTTATCTGTTCATCTTGCTTCCACACTAATACTACTTGTACTTTCACTACCACCTTATAAAAATCTCATAGAACTTCAGCATCAGAACAAGAACAACCCAAATTCATTACACTTTCAAGAAAATGTTTTCACAGGGCAGTTTTAAGCCACTCCCAGTGCAATAATTCGACACACCTCAAAGTGGTCTTGCCTTATGATCCCATGAAAAAAAAAGGAAGAGTTGCCTTCCCAATCAATGACAAATCATTACATGTCAACTTACACAACTTTCTTTATGCACTCTAGGAGATGTCCCAAACAGCTAGGCCTCCTGAGGATCCGTGTCCTCTTTACATGCATTGTTTCAGGTGCCAAATTTGGCTTTCAAAGAATGGTTCGGGTTGGAAGGGACTGTGCAGTTTAGCTGGCAGGTGCAGTACTACCAGATAAGATAAGGATTTGTCTGTATTCCCATACTGTCCTTACAATTCAGTGCTAAAAATGAAAAAGAAAAAAACCCGAAACAAACCAAATAAAAAAAACCAAACAAATGCACAAAATCAAATAAAACCAAATGAAAACACAACAGGGAATTGATCATGTCTCCTATTTTGCCTTTTGTCGGAAGAGGTGTGATTCTGAGAATTTTGATTCACTTCAGTGAATAACACAGTGCTATAGAAGTTCCTCACTGGAATCAGCTTCCTGCCTGGATAAGAAAGATAAGTCCTGAAACACATTTTCCATAATCTTTTTCATGTAGGCCTAGTTTCACTATGTATTGTCTAAAAAGGATAGTCATCACAGTGGTTGCAGGAAATGGCAAATTATTGCTAAATTCGTGCAAGGATACAACTCTTACAAGGGGACAGTTGCATTTTACAAAAAATTTTCCTGTCATAAAATCTTAGCACTTCTGGATAAGGACATATATGTGGCAATATACAGACAAGAAGACTCTTAAAGGCAGCCAGTGAAACAAAGGAGAATGCTCCAGCCATAAGTATCCATAGTTTTTTCCTCTAACTGCAGACCCCAGAATGTTTTCTCAAAGGCAAACATCATCGCTGCCATTTTTCAGGTGGGCAACCTAAGTGCCCTATGTTAGGTGACTTGTCAAGAATTGATGAGCGGCTGAGTAAGACATAGGTTTCTCTGACTGATCCTTCTACTGCCAGGGAGGAAGATTATAGGAGAGCTACAAGTCTTCCTCAGGACTAGCAGAGGGAGAAATATGCCTGACATATGACTCAACCCTATCATCTAATTCTGTAACTCAATGCTCTTTCACGGAACATTTCTTCTTGCTACTGGGAAAAACAGGACACAGGGCTGAGTGGACACTTATCTCATCCAGCTTCTCTTGGGCTGCAGTCTTAAACATACCTTCTTTGAAGTTTAAATTTGATAATGTTTGACTACTTCATACTTTAATAACCACAAATCCCAGAATCTTGAAACCCACCTATACCAATTTCTTGGAAAATGCTAGTAGCATTTAAAGCCTGAGGGGAAAAAAATCAAAACAAATTCCTCATTGCAATGGAAACAAAAATAAAACAGACTTAAAAAAATTAATTCTGACGAAGTGACATTTCTACCTGTGCCTCATTATATTCTGTATAAAAGAAAAAGCTGGTTGTTTTTTTTTAAATCATCTCAAAATAATAAAAAAAAGCTAGTTGTGAAGGTGTTGGTTTACTCTGAAGAGTAAGTTGCATGCTGATCAATCTGGTCTTTGGTGAAGACAGGACCCTGGAAATACATCTCATGGTTTTATTATGTCACAGTTTTTGGGTGACAAACTAAGGAATCACTGGGTTTGCAGCAAGCCTTACTGATATGTTAGAACCAGGAACTCAGAGATTTGAGAGCAATGCAGGCCATTTCTGGCAGGTAATTTACAAGGATGGGAAACTCATCTTGTGTTCAGGGATTAGATATGATATTACACTTAAATTAGCTATACAGTGCTTCCTAAACAGTACTAGCAAAGTGCTTTCTTTATCAGGAATCTCATCTGATAATCTGCCCTCGTTTCTGGTTCCAGATAGGAGCAAGCAGTTTTCTTACTAATTTTTTTTCACTCATATTAAGTGGGTGTCTTAGTTTTCACTCGCTGTACCCACTGCTATTTTATCTGCACTGATGCCTTTTCACCCAGATCCTGCACTGCAAGGCAAGAGCAAAGGGCTGTAGCCTCTTTTATTTTGGCTCTAAAATTTTGAAATCTATTTAGACAAAAGACAATGCTTCTTCAGTCCCTATTCTTCTGCCTTTTTAAGTCCCCCTTCAGCCTTGCTTCTGAGCAGCTGCAGATACGCCTCCCACCCTAATGGTGGCAGAAAAACCCTACACTTCACTCCATTGACTGCAGATAAAGCAGACTGCAGCGGGGGAAAGAAACGGGGCACATCCTGCCACAGTTTAAAAAAAAAAAAAAAAAAGAAAACCATCGACAAAGTGAGAGATGCTCAATAGATCATTGTGAGGGAAAAGACTGCAACTGTTTAATTTAGAGATGAACTCGGAAGTTACATAAAAGACTGAGCCAAATCTATAAATGATAAAATCAAGAGGCCTTATTGCTCACATCCCCCAGACTAGAGGAAATGCTATAAAATTCTTTCCTAACCCTTGGAATTCACTGTCAGAAGACTTGGTATTTTTAGCGTGAAATAACAGCAAAACAGATTTGGTATATTTGTTGATGTCTCCTAAAAAATTATAGTAGATGTGGAATGAAATGAGTGTGTTCACATAATTGACTTACAGGTAAAATGTGTTTGCTTAAGAGCCTAGCTAAAATGTGGGTAATGTTTTTGAAAATTCACTTTCTTCTAGTAGACAATTATAAAATTCCCTTGGCACAATCAGCTTCTGAGTCAGCCAAAGCCAGTCATGTATCTCCTACACTTATCCCATGGTTACATTACACAATCTGACAAGTTAAACTAAACTGGAATCACATCAATCACCTGATCCTAACATAGAATATTGTTTAAAAAAGAAAACCAAAGCAAAACAATGTTTCTGATTACAAGTAGCAGTCACAAACTTCAGAGCTTGCTATAATAAATCAAATGCATCATCCTGTGTTTCATGGGGCTAAAAAAGAACTTTTTATTTTTAAGACAAAAGACAGTCCAGCATAAGCAACTCAGGAATCTGCTTGTTTTAGATCCACCTATGGTGAAATGCAGTCATCACTAATTAATATTGCTAACATTTTCATTCCTCCTACTTTCTAAATGTGTACATCTGTCAGAACAATTGATCCCTTGCAGCAGTGACAGGAGGAGCACTGAATTTTTTCATTATGATCAAAATATGCTGAGTGATTATAACTTAACACATCTGATACCAAGCCTCAGCTCTTCAAAATTTATTGATATAATTTATTTTCAGAAATGCTGAAAATGAGGTAACAGACAATCAACACAAAACTGGAGCTCCTTCAAATCAGCAATATGATACTGCTCATGTAATTCTGGGAAGACTCACAGAATTCATGAGTATGGCTAAGTTGAAAAAAAATTTGACTTTGGTAAATTGGGTGGAATGTAAAGACACTGTGCAGAAGAAATCCTCATCCTCCTGTCGGGGTACTATCCATGCTGCCATAAAGCCCATGCAACAACTATATGACATGATGAAACACAGCATCAACTAAAAAGTTAGTTTGGAAGGGATTTCCGGAAGCTGCCCAACCTGACATGGGACAGAAGGTTATACACATTGAGTCATATTTTTTATTCCTCATGGTTCCTCCAGATAATGCTTTCAAAACCATCATCTTTCCCATATTTTTAACTCCATCCTAATTTTGACTGAGTTTCTGCCTCCTTCTCCATATCCCACTTGCTAAATGCAAAAATTTCACAATTAAAAACCACATTTGTGAAGTGGGCAAAACAGTTTCCAAAGACAGAAACAGTGGGAATAGAACAGTCAAAAAGCACCAAACCCCCTGGAAAACAGTCTGGTTAAAACATACCTGCTACTGTAGGTTGTCTTAGGACCACTGGATAGGAAATAGACATTTGTCTCCAATCATGGCCATGGGCAGTGAGAGCCCCTGCACATTACTGAGCAGGAGCCTGCAAAGCTGACATCAAACAATGCCTCACCCGTGTCTGAAAGGTGCAGACACGGGTCAGCTCTGTGACTGCCAGTGGTGATTTAAAGCACATGTGTAATTGGAAACACAAATGGGAGCTTGTGTTGTTTGGCTTTAACAGAGAGCTTTTGAGAATGGCACCATGTGACTGCACAAATAGCAAAAACACCAATCAACCCTGCAAAGAAAGAGTTACAGAATGGGACAGGAGAGTTTTCCTCTGCCAGGCTACAGAAACTTAAGTGCTTCCTGGCAGATCCAAAACATCCAGCACAAACTCCTGTTCCTCTGAGAGGGACTGTCACCTCACATGTAAGAAGCTGCAAAGAAAGAGATGTAATTAATAATGTTTCTCCTCATCTGCCAGGTAGAATATGTCAAATGCCTCAAGGTCTGAGTGTTTGGAAGAGGCCCGAAGTCTTTACAATCTGATGCTGCTTTAGAAGTACCACTGCAGCTCAGGGTTTTTGCCTTTTAATAAGGAGGCCAGTCTTCTCCTGGGCCCTGGAAAGTCTGAGAGCCTTCAAGCTTCTGATGGTCGTGAGAAGCATAATCCAATGTGCATGTCATGCAGAAACATTCATTTTGTCAGAGGGTTCAAGCTTACATGCTACTGTCTAGAGTTCCTGGTTGCTCCTCTGCAGAGCAGTTGCAGGTTCCCCTTTATGATATTCTTTATTAATTTTCTGTTTTTATTGTGTCACATTTGATTAGTTTGGTCATTAATTTTGTTCAATTAAGATCAATGGAAGTTTCAGCATTACCTTGAATTGCAGCAGTCGCACACCTACTCTTGAAATTTATTCAACCACCCTTTTTACTAGCATTTTCCCATACTCCTATTCATTCTTGTTGAACCTCAATTAATTCTGCATTATCCTTCTTATGATTAAGTACCTAGAACTGAATGTAGCTTTTAAAGTAAAGCAGAGCTACTAATATAAATAACGGCATTTATAATTGTTCCTATATTATTATTTATCCTCCTGCATCCTTCTATTTTTTGGCTTCTCTGCCAAAGCTGCAGGTCAAGAAAAGACTGTATTGATCTGCCAAAAATTCTTTGGTTAAATTGTTTCAAGATCTCATTCTTCTGACTTTACCTCATAGCCTAAGGCGGAATCTTTTTGACTCTGAATTCCTAAAAGCCCCCTAGACAGCAGCCATATGTAACATTGCTGCAACATTCGTGCAGAAGATGGACAATAGAGTTGTACAAGCTAACCACAACATTTTGAAATACCATCCCTTGTTCCATATGACTAGAGTAGAGGCTGCCAAACAAGAACAGTGTGGGAGGAGGATCTTCAAAAGCTGTTAGCTTTAGACTGAAATCCATAAAACCCAGCGGGAAGCTCTTGTAAGTGAAAGGTTCTCCATGTTTACTGCATGCTTCCAAAGACTTGCTGAACTAACGTGCTGCTGGCAAGACAGAATTTCACTTCCTGAATTCTTTCCTCTTTCAGGAAATGGCTGTGTTAAGGTCAGGTGGTTCTCAAAATTCAAGTCCAACTAGTGCTTTCCCAAGGGACAATACAAAAGAATGCTGTTTTCTGAAAAAATAAGGAAGTCTTCTTCACCAAGAACTTGACAGATATTACTTTGCAGTGGCTGCACTTCAACATCAAGGGCTTTCTCCCATCTCACAGTTTTCCACGAGCGTGAATTCCTGTCTCATGTCACTCGAGTACTTTGGAGAGGAAAACCAGGCTGAGTATTCAATTTATTAAGTTTCTCCAGGCACGGATATTCTTCAAGTATGACTTCCAACATTGATTTATTCAGATCAAAATGAACCAACAGAAAGCAGAACAAAGTGATGTACACAGTTTTGCACCTGTGGCTAGCTTTAGAGAAGCCCAGTGCTTTGCTCAGCCCTGCTGGGATTTACTTTCGTATGCACACTTGATTTTCCTGGAAATTTGAATTTCCCTTTGTCTGATACAATTTCATGGCTGTGGCAAACCCACACAGTTCAGCATGAGGTTGGAAACTGTTGCTATCATAGTGCCAAGAGATAATTAGCTCAGCAATGTTAACACACATGCTTGGCATTCATTATCAGACAGGGTGGGAACAGAATGCAGCAAGATTTCCACCACAGTTGTCCACTGACCCTGCTGTCTGCTCTGTCCCAGCTGCCCACGCTTCCACTCTTCCTCTGCAGCCATGGCATCAGTTTGTTCAGGTATCAGGTGCCAGAAAGCACTATTAGAAACAACTGCATCTGTTCTTCCTCCTCTTTCAGGGCACCTTTCCTTCCCTTGTCTCCCCAACACCTCTGCACTGCCCAGCTCCTCTCTTCTCTCTGTGTTGACCAGCAGAACCCTGCGGGTTGGTTTTCTACTTTCTAGGAAGAGCAAATGGAGCTCAGAAGGATGCACATGGAAATCTCCATCCTTAAAATGAAAGCTCATTGACAAGGCCAGCAGAGGTGATATTGGAATGCCTGTGTTTCAAAAGTTCTGTGTTGAAAAGCCATTGTTTTCCATGTTTGGTGCATTTGACCAAGGAAGAGTGAAGGGAGTTGTCTAAATCAGAAGACAGCTTTGCACACAGGGTGTCTGATTAGCTTGCAAATACTTCATTGTTGACAACGTAAAACAGTGTAAAATGCTTTGTGCCTCAGAAGTGGTTGAAATCCACCTTCTTGGAAGCCATACCTGTGGGGTTTATGGACTCTGGCCACAAATCTTTCCTTCCAAACAGCTCCTTTTAGCCCTTGATCATAATGTTAAAAATCCCAAGAGAGGCCTGACACAGTAACTGTTATTAGTTATCATTTGTTCGTCTCTTTATGACCTTTTTCTCTGAGAAAATGGCTGCCCATTACTTGGTGGACATTTCAGATGACAGTGCAATTTCCTAGACAGACTTGATGTTGTAACAGTTACCTGAAAGAATAATTTCTGTACAGTTCTGCCTATCTGGATGATGTTTTATACAGCAGAAAGGAAGGAGATGATTCATACAAAAGAAAAAAAACCAAAAACCCACAAAAACCCACAAAAAAACCACCAAAAAACAAAAGCATCCTCACTATTAAAAAAACCCCAATCCAAAAACCCCTAGCCTGACATATGTCCTCAAGCTGAAGATATTTGATATTATTTCTATTGGGACTGTAATAGGTTTGGTTAATCCTTGTGAGTATTTCATATTATGTAAACATCTATTATTATTACACAATACATTTTCTAATACATCCCAATTAAGCAGTCTCTCAAGGGAATAAAAAGAACTCTTTTTTACTTGGAAGTACAACAAGCAAGCCAGATTGAAAGTCATATTATAAATCTCAAAGCAACAATATTTTTTAAAAACAGCAAAAAACAAACCTTCCCTGGCTCGGGAGCAACAGCAAATATGTTAATATATAACAACAAGTATGTTACTATGTATGGGAGAAAAAAAAAAGGAGAATAAACTCAATGCTTCTGTAAAAGTTATGTGGAAGATAGATTTTAAAAAACACACAGTAGTTCCAGAAATTCCAAAGCTAGTTTACTGGGCAAATCTGAAATGCCACTGAAAACCTTTGAAAACCCAGGTCTAACTGCTTGTGTCTGAGATGCTGGACAGTAAATTCATTTGGAAAGTCAATGGTATGTCCTAATTTTTGAGGCTGGTGTGCACCTACAGGTCTTACCCACTTTATCTTGGATAAAGAAATGATGCTTGCAATTTAACTCTTCCACATCTTTGGCCACAGAAGCAATGACTGCCAGTAAATTCTGAGCCTAATTTTATCAATATTTTTGAACAAAATGTACAGAACTGGAAGAGACTCATAATATCTCAAATAAACCAATCCATTTACATGCGTTTGACTATCTTAACCCTATAGAACAAATACTTACTTCTGATAGAAGGGAGAGAATTTCAAAGTGAAGAGGGAAGAATGAAAATGCAGAAATGGAAATCACTCTGGCTTGTGTGATGGAAAACATGTTCATTGCATGTCAAGGAGGTCAGTCTAGTTAGCATCAGTATGTGAAACATTTGGAACAATTGCAAATCTTGTACCACTACCTGTAGGGCTGAGGCAAAACAGAAGTGAATAAAACCTCTGGTAGTAAATCCACTGCCATTTTATTTGCAGTGCACCTTCTTTAAATTCCAAGCAGATACAAACAAACTGCATGCTAGTTCTCTCTGTAGGAATATTGGTTTTGGAGTGGGATCAGCAGTATTCCCTAATCCCCATTTTTATTAGTAGTCCACAGAAAAATTTCAAAGTGACAGTTATAAAGTACTGAACCCCACTACATCAGCAGAAAGCACATCAACACACCAAGCAGCAATTCTTCCCATAAAGCCACACTGCTTTATGTAGGAGACATTTCCTATTCAGGCAGCCCCTTAGAGAACTGGACAGCATTTGGGATAATTCCCAAATATCAAAGAATACAAAGTAGGCAGAAGTTAAAGAAGACAGTCAGCCAAAATATTTCTCTTTCTTTAACGCTGAGAAAGAATCCTTTGAAAAGTGCCAGGGCAGAATCTGTCCATCCTGATTATTTTGAATAATCCTTTGTTCCACCGAGCCTACCCATTGAAATGAAACTGGAAATACTAAGAATCTCCATTAACTCTGTTGGGCTGAGGGGAATAAATATGAGAAGAAAGAATGAAAATCATGTTATAAACTTTAAAATAACCCCAAACGAACAAACAAACAAACAAGAAATGAATGAACCAAAGATAAATATGTTACAGGGTAAAATAAAATGAAAATCTTCTTTCTTTTCATTTTTTTCTTTTTTCCACTTCCTGTATAACAGCAAAGGGCTGTTTTTCCACTAAGAAATGCCTCTTTACAATAAGCATGTCCAAACCCGATTAGAAAACTGTTTTTCCCAACATCATTTGGCTTTAGTTGAATTGCTATGGTTTCCCACCCTTCCTATGAATCAGCACTCCTTTTCCATCATCCATCACTTTCCACACAGTCTGCACTGTTCTGTCTACCCTGGGCCTAAAAGAAATAATGCACTGGCTATACATCTGCCTTCTTTGAGGTCCTTTACACCCACTAATGAATGTACATCTAAAAAAGCAACAAGATGTACTTTTCTTACTTTGGAGAAATTAGGACATGTTGAATATAAAAATATTTTCTCAGAGCTATGCAAAATATTTTAATGTTTAAATATTTACATATCACAATAGAACTCGCAGGTTCCAAACAAGTATCAGAGATCCTTAGCGTGGGGCTCTATATAATGCAGCCAAAACACAAAGTGGAACACCCTAGAATAACAAGCAACAGAAGGATGGAATAGGAAAAGTAAAAAAAAAAAAAAAAAAAAAGAAGAAACAAAAAGAAAATAAAAACTTATGGAAGAATAATTGGAAGCTTAGTGAGTTGTGAACCTTGTTCTTATTATTTTGCAGTACTCTGTCCCTACCAAAGTAGCACAGAGATAGAAACAAAGGTATGGAGTGGATTTTTGGCATCTGTGAGTCTGGTCCACAAATTATAGTTAAATGAGAGAAGCAATTCAGAGGACAGGACAAACTGAAGCAGAAGCTTCAGAAAAAAGGACAAAAGAGATTAAACTTTTTAATGGAAAGGAGAGGAAGTAGAAACAGCAGAACAGGTGATTTTTCCTTGTAAAATTCATCAGTGCTACTGCCTGGGTGAAACTCTTTCACCCTTCACAGGCTCAGCCAACCATAATGAGGACACGGGCTCAGTCTGTGAAGACACCAGAAGCAGAAATGTTTAGTATAGCACGGACTGATTCTCTAAAAGGCTGAAACAAAATCTAGAACAAACTTGGGTCTTGTTTTAGCTGAGTGCTGACTGCTGCTCCCTGAGAAGATCAGACAGGAGTCCCAGATTGCATCCTGCAAACTTCAGTGGGCAAGAAAATCAGGACTGTTGTGGTAAATTCAGCCAAGTGTGGGACAGGTTAGACCAAAATGAGAATAATAGGGGAGCTGTACTACAGGGGAAGATTTCAAAGAAAAGAACAGCCAATATGCCACTAGGCATCTGTACTGCTGAGGGCAGAAAGAGAGATAAAAGCTGTAGGTCAGCTTCTACAGAAGTAACAAATGGCAGTAGTTAGAATAAAAGAAAATAGAAGGCATAAAGAGATAAATAAACTCTCTGTAAAAATGAAGTCAGGCTTGGCATTCAGACGTCATTGCTGAAGGCCATGCTACTGACAAAGGCCACTGATAGGCATCTTTTTAAATTTATCCATTTCAAGTTTTGAAATCACCATTAAAAACACTGTAACAAAAAACAAGAAACAAAAAACCAACCAAACAAAACAAAACAAAAAAAACCCCAACAAAACAAGCAAACAAACAAAAAACCAAACCAGAGCAGTATATTTTCCTTCCCCTGAACTATACGATCCTTACCAGCCACACTTGGGTACTGAATCCAGCTCTGGGCTCCCCAGCCTAAGAGAGACACGGAACTACTGGAGACGGTCCAGCAAAGGGTCACAAATACACACTGGAGCATTCTCATGAGGAAAGTCCAAGAGACCTGAGGCCATCCCACCTAGAGAAGGGAATTTTCATGGGGACCTAATCAATATCAATATGCAAGAATATCTGAAGGAATGGTGCAAATAAGATGGAGCCAGGCACTTTTCAGTTGTACCCAGTGACAGGACCAGAGGCAGTAGACACAAACTGAAACAGGGAGGTTTTTTACCCTCTGGACACAAGAAAACTCTTTTCACTGTGATTGTAACAGCAATGGCACAGGTCTCCCAGAGAAGCCCTCTGGAGTGGCCCTCTTTGGAGATATTCCTATCTAGAAAAATCCTGGGTAACCTGCTTAGGCAGGGGGGCTGGACCAAGATGACCTCCAGTGGTTCCTTTCAGCCCCAACCATTCTGTAATTCTCTTTTACAATAATGAATCAGTTAATAACTTTCATTTTACAGAAGAAACAGTAATGTTCTAAGAAACTGCCCTCAGTAACTGGATGTTACTGACACAGGTTGCCTTTAGACTCTTTAGTACTGAAAACAGAGACAAAAGGACATGTTCAAAGGGGATGGAAGAACTTACATTAAATACCTACCCCCACAGCTCACTGGAATTTTTAGTTCATATATATTTTCACATGGCAACTGTGATCTCTTTGCTTTTACTACATGTTGCAAAGAAAATCATAAAGGCTTTTGAAGGGTTAATAGTTGGTTAGCAGAGACTTTAGGGTATGTTACCAACATGAGCAGCATGCGTAATAGATGTTCATGGAAATGTCAGTGGGAAATGTTACACACAATTATAAGCAACCTGTTGACTTCTTAGAACTTAAACAAGGTATCAAATTATAATTTAATTATAACATAGTTATTAACTTTAAACAAACTATTTCTGTACACATTCTTAATACTGTTCATGGCTACCTTCTCATACCAATAGCAGAAAGAAACTTTCATTTCTATTGATATCCTCTACTTACTTCATACAAGAGATTTAAAAGAAGTATTTCTAACAAGAAAGGTGAATTCCCAAACTGAAAGACTTCTTTTATTTCCCAGACCTGGTAACATTATACTTCCAGAGCATCTCCAAACCAAACACAACATCCTCTAAAAGTGAAACAGGAAGTAGCAACTGTCTGTTACAACTAAGGACAAAATTAAAGTACTGTGTTAGGTGTTTCTCAAATATCTTCTTCTTGTCCTTAAAAAGATATGTTAATTTAGCATGACAGCATTGAGGACTGCTAGGATTTTCATGATGCTTCATTGTATTTGAAAAGTATAATAAGATGGAAAAGTGTTTAACCTTTCTCTTTGGAGAACATAGATCTTATTGTCAGCTTTGGAAGCAATAAAGCTATGATTTATTCAGTGAGCTTGATTGGTAGTGACAGAATACAGGAATCCTTGGGGTTGGCCTCATAGATATTGTGTGAGATTTAAGGGAAAATGATTTCTAAACTAAACTAAATCAAACGGTTAACTAGTCATCAGTTAACTGATAGCCAGGTACATAGGGGAGAGGGGAGACATAGACAGATTTTATGCACAGAATCTAAATAGAATAAAGCTGATCCAGGCATTGTTTTGTATGCTATCACTTCGTTCTTTCCTGATAAGCAGGATAGCTGGGACAATTCCCTCAAAACCTAGGAAAATAGGAATGCTTCTTTTCTTCAGATGTTCATTGTAGAGGGAGGTACACGGGGAGAGATACAGATGCTTATACGCACTCACACACAGAAACTCACTGAGAAAATATGTGATGTAGTGGTGTGATAGAAAAACTTGAATTCATATGCTACTCCCACGTGGCAGACACCAGCAAAGTGGCCATAACATTCCAAACACATGTACACAGACTCCTTATTCCACACAAGTCTCATTATGAGTTCTGCATATGCCATCTATTTACAGTTCATCTATTTTAAAGAATTTCAAGCAGTTATAGCCATTATGTGTTCCTCTGCCTAATCATCAAGGGCCTTTGATACTATCAGTTCAGATACATTCACTGCAGCCAGGCAAAAATATGTGTCCAAAAGGTTTTAGAAATCTCTGACTTCTTGACATCTTGCTCATAGGTAGTGGTGTGAACATACCAAAAGCAGTATCTTTGCTGCTGACAGGGTCTAAATCGTATGCAGTGTACTGGTGTGTGGTGTGCACTTCCAGTACCTGGCAGACATCTCTGCCTTTAGGATTTTGGATTTTTGTTCTGTTACTAGGCAAGGAGCAGGTTTTGCCTATCCTGAGCCTCAGTGAGCTTTGGTGGGAGAGAAAATGGATTAGAAAGAAACTGCAGTTGAAGTTACTGGGAGGGAAATAGTCTGGGTAGATTTTAATTAGAAATGTTAAATGGAATTCTTTGTCTAGACTTGCAGCTCATCACTGCGGCCATTAAAAGAGAGGGATACAACCTATTCCTCTGTTTCTGCATCTCCCAATTGTCCCTCCCCACAATCAAATCAGGAAAGTATGGATTAAAATCTCTCTGGTTTCTGTGTCAGTTGCCACAACATTCCCTGGCAGCCCTGTGGAAGAGTAGTTGTGAAAGCTTTGTTCAACCCTGCATGTCAAAGTGCCTCTTTTGGGCCACTTGGAGGGCAGATGCAGAACTCATGTGCCCACCCCTCCTCTGGCTGTTCCTGGAGCACTGCCCCTGTGAGTGCCCAGAACAGGGAGAGTCCTCAGGGGATTGCAGTGCAGCACACAAGGAAACCTCTATTAAGCTCACTCCAAGGCAGATTTTGCCAGACACTTTAAACTTGGACCCAAATTTGCCTGAAACACATCTCTCTGATCTTGAGAGATCATGCTGCAAGTTCTCTTCAGAGGCAAAAACTACAGCTTTTCTGGGAACAGCTAAGACTTTCCAGCAAAAAAAAAGAAAAAAAGAAAAAAGCCAAAGAATTAATTCCTCCCTAATTTAATTAAACATTTTAGCTGTGGCTTAAATATAAGGCAAATGTAATAAAAACTTCAGGCTGAGACAAACTGCTGTCGAAAGTGTTGGCTGGAAGCATTAAAATGTGGCAAAGTTGCACACAGCTGAGTATTGGCTGAGTGTTGGTTGCTGTACTTGCTGTGTCTGTTTATGACACCACTGCCATGCAGTGTTCTGTACATTGCAGGTAATTTAAATAACTCCTTGCTCTGTGCCCATGCAATGTCAGTTTTTGGAGGCCCCACAGAGCAGCTCTACTTTTCTAAGTGTTGTGCAATGGCCATGTGGGCACCTGAAGCCTTTCCAGTCCTGAAATCTCTTAACAACAGTTCCCATGGAGCAAATATGTTATTGAAAGTGGAAGGCTGCTTAAAATTTTCCAGAGACTGACAATCTGGCCTATATCAGCTAGGCAGCAACCTTGAAAACATGTGGATTCCCACTGAAGTAGAGATCTGACCTGTGAAAGTGCATTTTTAACACTTAAAATTCCTGAAAGTGACAGGATGGTTAAAAGCATGTCAAAACAATTTAAGGAAGAGACCAACCAAACATCAGAGACTCACTGTAATTATTTCAACTTAGGCACTATAAATCTAGGAAGTTAATAAGTAGGTTTTAATTTAAAATAAGTAAGCTGAGTTGTTGAAATGCCCTCACCAACAGCAGAGAAACTGATTGCTTTTACTGAAGCTGTGCCATGGTAATGCAGGGATGATTAATGTATAATAGATACTGTGAGTTGGGATCTGAATACAGTTACTGTAAATGATACATTAGATTAAAATAAAATTATAATTTTGCCCTGTTTTGGCACTAGAGCTTTCAATGGAGTTGAATACAAAGAATATTTGAAGAAGATGAGTAATATTTTTTTTCTGGCTAAAAAGGTACTGATGCTTAACATAACATCTAGAAGAGAATCCAATTTTAAATTAGTTTCATCAGATAAATATGTTCATGTATTTGTTTGAATTTCATGTAAAATTCATTATTTGCCCAGTCAATGCTGTAATTCCAAAGAAGCTATATATAGTCTTTCTCCTTAGTGAAGAGAATAAACTACTGTTAACTGTACAAACTCACCTTAAAGAAGAACCAAAACTTTTGTAAAATTTGAAAAAGGCAATAAACCATCACATGAAAAAAATTCACCCTCTCTTGTCTTTATCAGACCTTATCAAAGTTTCCAAGACATATAAGCAAACTAAAAAACTGGGAACTGGAATGGGAAGGGAAATTCAATGTTGAAAAAGTAACATATGCAGTAGGAATAATTTGTATTTTTACTAGGCTTTAAAGCTGCTATTTAATCCTAAAAAAAAGCTAGACTGTTCCCCCAACCCAAGAAAAGTACATTTACAAAAATTTAAAGATAATTAAGAAAACCTACTCTAAAAATGCTACTTCAGAGGTGGTTCTTCACAGAGGACTATATGCCAAAGATGGATGCCCCTGGGAATTAACTAGGTGTAAAGAAATGTCTCTTTAAGGAGAGTCAAACATTCATGTTATTAATTTTAGAAAATAAAAATGCAGGATCAGCAATGAAAAAGGTACCCACAGCGTCCAAATGTGCTGTAAAGGGAAGAAAATCTTCATGCACAAGAATTGAAATCTAAATATGGAAAATTGAAAGCTGATCATGAGAAAAGCCTTCCCATCCTACACATTTCCTTGTGAAACTCCTTGCTACAAAGTGTTGT
Organism: Corvus kubaryi; assembly: GCF_017639235.1. Classification (NCBI taxonomy): domain Eukaryota; kingdom Metazoa; phylum Chordata; class Aves; order Passeriformes; family Corvidae; genus Corvus; species Corvus kubaryi. The sequence continues at coordinate 15,298,455 of NW_024582059.1, read as the reverse complement.
TAGAATCAGTAACTCAGAAGCATTCAAAGTAAGATATGGATACGGAAAATGCCCAGGGTTTTATACCATATCAACAATATAGTGTTTTAGAAGGGATATAGGCCTGACTATCTGATCATTTCCTTATCTCCCTGTGAAATATAAAATAAAAGCTGCTGTTGAAGGAAAATACAGGCCTGAATGGACCAATCATCAGATTCAACACCACAAGACAGTGCCCACACTGCCACTGCTTCCCTGGCGCCAGCAGCCTTTCTTAAAAAACATTTTTTAAAGAACAGTAACCCTCTCACCATTCACATATTCAAATATACCTTACATATGAGATTTCTCGTATTGATGTCTTGGATTTTGGACATGCAGGCAGCCGATCTGTAATCATCTGTCATCTAAAGCTTGAGTGTAATGGGATGATGCCATGGTTTTCCTAAAGTGCATTGCAATCACAAATCTGTTTCTTAAAGCAAGAAGAGACCATTAGATAATGTAGTGTTGATTTATTACACAGGTAGATAGCATCAGAAGGAGCCTGTTTTGCAGTCCAGTTGCCTTTTTTGATTCAGACAACTGTTTCACATGTTCACAGAAGAGATTAGCATATTTGGATACTGGCTTGTGTGAGTTACAAGCAGGTTTGGACAGTTCCTTTCTCTTTGATGTGTGTATGGTCCAAGGCTATCCTGAAAATAATAATCTTGCTTAACAAAATATATTTCAAACTGAAAGAAGGGAAATACAGCTTAGATATAGGGAAGAAATTCTTTGCTGTGAGAGAGGTGAGACACTGGAACAGGTTGTCCAGAGAAGCTGTGGATGGCTTATCCCTGACAATGTTCAAGGGCATTAAGCAACCTGGTCTAGTGGGAGGTGTTCCTGCCCACATCAGGGGGATTGGAACTGGATGATTTTTAGGGTCCATTTCAACCAAAACCCTTCTATATTTCTATGACATCGACATCTGGGCATTGCTTGTGATGAAAAATTTAACAGAGCTTTCAATGTTATATGTGAAAGAAACTTAAATGACTAATAAAATAGACCCTTGCCTATAAAATTGGAAACTTAGGTTCAGTTCCCTGCTTTAAGTGGTATGAGATTTCTTAACTGAAGCTCAGAGTTATGCCAATCTGTTCATCTAATCTTCAAGAAGTTGGCCTCCAAGCATGGATTCCCTGAAATGTTTAGACTAACTCCAAGACAAATAACCAGCCTATCAGTGATGGGCTTCTACCGGTCCCTTACTTTGATGCCAATACATGCACAGAACTGTAAAAGTGGGACCTCTGGGACAAGCAAATTCAGAGAGCACAACTGTGCTGTCTGGAAGAAGAGACATTGCAGGTTGCCTGCCACGACCTCGTTGCCACAGTACCTTCCTTTGAACCCTTTGTGTTGGTGTACCCAGGGTGAGAATGAATCAGCACTGCGGCATCAACAACATACCACTTCCCCTATTAGGAACATCTGTTGATAATTTAACAGCCTGAACAACAGCTGAAAAATGAGTCCCAGTGCTGGCAGCCAGCACATCTATTCAACAGTAAATCTTTCCTCTTCAGCAGTTATTCAAGGCACTTGCTCCTACACTCTTGTTTACAATGGCTTAGCTCTGTTGGTATTTGTGTGTGGAGAGAACACAAGAAAAGAAAAGTAGGCAGTGTATTATCACCTGAGGTAAGAGAAGGCTGCCTGCCTCTGTGGCGCATCAAAACTAGGATTAATCACGTGTATGTGTAAAAAAACCCCAAAATTAAAACCAAAACAAACCCAACACAACTTTTAGAAAAACTGTTCCCATTAAAAAGAGCAAAACATCGTCAATAGATATCTTACATGGAGGACAGAACTGAGAGGCAAAGCCAGATACCTCCCACCAGAAGGAAAACGAGAGAGCGGATCTAATCTTCTATCCCAGAGGAGAGAGAAGTAGACCTGCCTCTTTCACCATGGCCTTAGATGGAAAGCATTGAAAGGTTTCACTTCAATTCAAAGGTGAAATGAGAACATATATGAAACAATCAGTTCCTTAGTGCTGTGGACATCCTGTTTATCAGTTTGCTATCTCACCACTGACAGATGAGCAGGGGACTGAAAGGCACCTGAACAATCCAACCTAGTTGCAGCCCTTCACCAAGATCCTTGCAGCTGTGTCCAAGAGTAATAAAAATGTTGTCCAGATATAATGTCTATGTTGAGGTTGCTGTTGTGGCTCTAAGCACGTTAAGTTAAATCTAACCAGATTTAATCTCTGACAATTCTAGACTAATATCCAGCTGTAACATTTCACCAGGGCATATTTTTGTGATCTGAAGAAGGGAAATTTAATGTACTGATAGCAGTGTCATGGAGGGAGAGAACACTGACACAAATAGACAGCAATAATGGGTGTGTATCATGGCAAAATTTGTTTGTGGTTTCCTGTGTTAGGAGGGAATCATTGCTCCTCTTTTGGAAGCCATACTATTTCAAAGTAAAACTTCATCATGGCAATTACAGTCAGCATTAAGAAGGTCTGAACAATCTCTGACATATAGCTGAATTTAGAAACAGAGCACTAAAATAACATTCTGCCTAAATGGCTGACAACGCTAGAAAACGTTGTCTATTATATTTATGCAGTGAAATTGAAAATAAACAATAATATTCATAAAAGAATACTTGAAACACTTTTCAAAGCTTTATAAAAGTCACAGTCCCAGCTCTCTGATATAAATATCAATGATTTGAAGGGAAATGCTAAGAAGAAAATACTTCAGGGAAAGTTTTGCTCCAACTATTGTGATACCTTCAGATATATCCCTCTTCTTTAATTTCTCTTGATAGAAACTTTTACATCCTATATTCAGAGTATGGGCTCTTGGAGTGTAGACTGGTGAATTTCCTCATTCCCACACACATTTGGACTCTCTCTTTAACTGTTTGTTCTAATGAAGAACAAGGACAAATTTCATAGAATCACAGAATGGTTTGGGTTGAAAGAGACTTTAAAGATCATCTAGTTCCAACAGCCCTGCCATGGGCAGGGACATCTTTCAGCAGTCCAGGTTGCTCAGAGCCTCATCCAATTTGGCTGTGAACACTTCCAGGAATGGGACATCCACAATTTATCTGGGCAATCTGAAAGAATTTCTTCCCAACCTCTAGTCTAAATCTACTCTCTTTCTCTTTAAAGCCATTTCCCTTGTCCTGTCACTGCATGCCCTTGTAAGTAGTCACTCTCCATCTTTCCTGTAGGCTCCCTTCAGGTGCTAGAAGGGTAATTAGATCACCAGAAGCCTTCTCTTCTCCATCCTGAGCAACCCAAATTCTTCTTAGCCTTTCCTCATAGGAGAGGTCCTCCAGCCCTCTAATCATCTTGGTGGCCTTCTCTGGACTCACTCCAACAGGTCCATGTCCTTCCTGTGCTGGGACCCCAGAGCTGATGCAGCACTGCAGGTGGGGTCTCACCAGAGCAGAGAGGCAGAATCCCCTCCCTTGCCCTGCTGCTTTGGATATATTTGGCTTTCTGGGCTGTGAGTGCACATGGCTGGGTTGTGTTCAACCTCTCACCCACCAGCAGCCCCAAGCCCTTCTGGGCAGGGCTGCTCTCCATCCCCCAGCCTGTGCTGATACTAGGAGTTGCCCTGACTCAGGTGCAGCACCTTGCACTGGAAATCTCCCATACTGCCACAAAAAATATAGTTCTCATTCTTTGGCCAGCTTTCCTTGTAAAACAAATTCAGCTTAAAATCAGGTCCAAGAAAGAAAAGAATTTGTCTCAAAGGTATTGACAGCACACACACTGGCTAAAGATATTCGCAAATGCACTTACGAGACCATGGTTTTCAAAGAATGTTTTACAAAGTTTTGGATTAGACCTCTGAATATTTATTCTATGGAAGAAACAGCACACAGCTCTCACTGCAATGGAGAAATGGAGAGTTTCGGTAAAAAATAAAGTTACTCAAGACACTCAGCTATGCAAGAACTATAGAAAAGGCAGTGTAAGGAAGTAGCAGTTTCTTCTTCAGCATCCAGTTAGAGGTTGCAAGAGGTCTGCTTGGATGACAAGCTGAGGCTGTTAGGATTTCAACATTATGATCAGTGATAGGTTCAAAAACTTAAACCCAATCCTTAATTAGATCACTGGAGATTAAAAAAAAAAAGAAAGAAAGAGAGAGCAGGAGGGATAGAGAGAGACAGTGAAAAATTTAAGTATTCAAACATAAGGACTCCCTGATTGACATCTATAATTACATTTTGAAACCCATGCCAGAGCAGTATGTCTACTCATCTGTAGCAAGGTCTGAACATTCAGCTTGGTAACATTTAGGGATTGTATTTGGAATGTTTTACTGTGTCACTAATTGGTTTTTATTTAATAAACCTTTTCTCAAATGACTAATCTCAGAGGAAGAAGTGTGATTTTTAAATCTTTTAACTTATTTTTTGTTTTGTCACCTAATGTTCTAATTGGATGTGTTTGATTGAATCATGCAGAACTGAATTAGGAATGGTTTAGTCATCTTGAATATTCTGTTGTAGTCCAGGAAGAGGATAAAACAGTAAAAGTTCAATTTTAACATACTTATTATTATTTTAGAAGAAAAATATTCTAAAAGTACATTGAAAACTGGTGTCCATCCACAAGTTTGTCATTGTAGATAATGTTACATTTTATTCCTGCTTATTCTCCCACCAGAAGTATATTTTTTTTAGGAATATATGAAATGAACTGTGACCCATTTGAATAAAATGGAGATGGGCCAGTTTTAATAAGTGGATTTTGTTCCCTTCTTTCATTTCCATGAAGACCATGAAAAATTGGACCAAAATAATTGGCTGCCTCTTTTAGCTGGATTTCTATGCATGGAAAGGATAAATAGCACTTATGCCTGGTACTAGCACAAGGCCTGAAGCTACAAAATGAGCTCTTATATGTTTCCATTGGAGGCCAAAACCAATTTAAACATCAATGACCTCAATGGATTTTTGGATCAGACTACTTGGAAAGAAAGCATAGAATTAGTTTGGACTATCTCTGTCCAAGTTAGAGTGAGCACATTTTTCACCACTCTTTTAAATAGCAGCAAAGGGAGAATTAGGAATGAAAACAAGAGCTTTTTCAAAGATCCCACCAGTTTTAGAAAAATGCCTCGTGTTTGAAAACTCTCTTCATATAAATCCAGATTTTTATAAAACACTGACAAGTTTACTTCAAAAGTAAAAAACACCATTTAATAATAAGAGTTTAAAAATACTTCAGAAGATTCTTAATGCAATTTGTGTTCCTTTAGGACTCATGTCGTCTAAATTTTATCATCTGAAAACTGGTGACCTGCCTCAGCTAGACACTCTTTGCACACTTGTTCAAGGATTTGTGAAAATTACAGAGGTAATTCAGCCTACTGAGGTATGGTGGGCTGGTTTCCCCACAGATCATAAAGGGAACAGGAGTAAAGAATAGTTTGGATAAGATGTCTAACATTTTAAACAAATGATGTTGAGCAAAAAGAACCAAGTTCTCGATACAGACAGAAAGGCCTGCTTTAAGGTGCCAAACAGTTACAATTGAACTCCTGTCTCACGGTTGGGCTATTATAGATGAAATTGAATAATTAAATAATAATACAGGAACTTATAAAAGTTCTTGGAAATCATTTTTCAGTCTGTCCTTGTTACAGGAAAGTCTGTTATCTCAAGCCATTTCAAGGCTTTTAGTAATGTGCAGTTTATGGATTGCCTTGGGTCATGAGGATACACACCTTAAAAATAAATAGTGAGAGACAGAATTGAAGCTTACAAGCATAGGGGAAAGAGTTTCCTTCTGATCTCATTACCTATTGGCCTATCTCAATTTTGAGACTATTCTCATTTTTAGACACAGAGACAAAAGGCTTTCTTGGGAAAGTGGAAAAATTTGAACATGTGGAGAGTCCTGCCAAGAATAAACTTCTCTTTCCATCCATACCAGGATACAAGGAAGGAGAGTATCCTCCAACAATGGGTGGCTGTTTGCAAGAAACATGAATCCCTTCAACCCTCGCAATCTGTTCTAGAAGAGAACAAGTGCTCACAACACTATGCTAAGTACAGGGGCAAGGAATTCATGGGTATCATGCAGCAGAAAGCCAAAGATTTGTCTTCAATGGAACAGATCACATGATTGTGACCTCCTTAGACGTGACTTGTATGAGCAGCTGTTGATGGGAGAAAGAAACTATATCACTAAACTTAGCATAGTTGGTATTTCTCACCCTTATTTCACTTCTTATTATTATTTCTTCAAAATATTTTGTAGTGTTTCCAGGAGTAGATTTTCAGCCAAGACGAGAGAGTATCAGTCATAGTGACAAAGAGAACAAATTCTAATTAGTCTCTTGAAAGTCACAATTAATAACATCAAAGTTATAATTTCTTTTAAAATTTCAATATATCTTCATGGATGATTTAATGATGCTTGTATTCTAGCAAATTTTGTGTGAGTGTTTCTATTTGAGTTTTGATATAGTTCATAACATATCCTCTGCTAACTTCTGTCTGGGAAACTGGGATTGGTAGTGTGAATCCTGAAATATTAAGTGGTTGTTTTTTAAAAAAAAGAACAAATGAGCTTTAGACAAAAAAAGAGAGACCAAAAATACACTGAAATTAGGCATTTTATAATGACCCCCAGTCCTTGGAAAAAACCAAGTGAGGATGTATACCTAGTGAAAATATGATACAGTGAAATGATCTGGTGAAAGGTGTCCCTGCCCACAGCAGTGGGGTTGGAACTAAATGATCTTTAAGGCCCTTCCAACCTAAGCCATTCTGTGAATCTATGAATCTATGATTCTATGATAATTCTATGATGATTCTATGATTCTATGCTTCTATGATGTAATACCTTCTTTCACATTAACAGCCCCCTAGTAAATTAGTATCATCTGACCTACAAAAAAGAGCAAATAATACTCTGAAAGAGAAAGAACAGATGAAAATGGGAACATCCAGGCCAATACTACCACCATCTTTTCTGGCATTATAAACAGAGATTTCTCTAGTAAACTGAAATTAACCCCGTGACTTCACATTCACCAGGGTCTCTGGTAGAGTATTTGCAAGCCAGAGGTTTTCCACGCTGTATAACTTCCTGTCTTTGGTGGCAATGGGACACTATAGCCAGATTAGATTACATTTGCCATCCTACTGTATGTTTGTCCAGGCAACCACAGAAATGCTTTGAAACTAATGGGCAAGGACAGCTGTCTCAAAGGGTTCTGCAAAACCACGATCCAGGTATGACACTAGGATGGCTTGTTTGCACAGAAAAGTTGGCAGTTGTAGCTACTGTAAGAGAGGAGAAAACAAATGTGATTCTATTTTAGTTATGCTGGTATAATGTCCACATCAGAGAGTTCTATTTTAGAGAAAAAGTCACTCTGTTCAGCAGTAACAATACTTTGCCTCACTGGAGCAAAACCAGACCTACACCTGTTTTTCTCAAATTAGAAGGTGAAGGGATTTTCTTGCCACTTTTGTTATTTTTCTCTTTGTGAAAAAAAACCCAGAAAAATGGTTCTGCAAATTTCACCAGGAGGAATAAAAGAATGGGAGAAAAATGGATTTTGTCTGGGTTCTTGCCCTTGCATCCATACACTAAATAAAGGAATACTGAGGACAAACAGTTCTAAATCACAAGAGAAAAGCATCAAAACTAAAATAAAATCTTCTGACTGAATTGCAATGTTGCCACTTCCCATGCCCTTTCTGGAACACTTTGGAATGAAAATGTTTCATTCACTTATTCTGGGGTTTTGGTGGGGTACTTTTTTGTTTGATTGGGTTTTTTTGTGGTGAATAAAAATGACAGGAATCTGGAGGGAACATTTTTCCCTTGGTGGCCCCAGGCCAGTGGGGGTGATGGAGCAACCACAGGTAGAGAGGAGAGAGGATGTTGTGTCCCAGGTTTAATGTGCCACCACACATTAGTAGCATCCATGGTTATATGTGGACAGCACCCCTTGGATGTGCAATCACGGAGGAGGGAGAAGAGAGAAAAGCATGGAAGCCCATTTAATATCTATTGACTGGCTAATTACCCAACAGGCCAACATTCCAATGGAACATGACTTATGAAGAAGCTGTGTAGTGAATGCATTTGCTGTGGTACTCAAACTAGGGACACTCATTTGATAAGAGGGTCTGTTAAGGACGGTGTGTCTCCCTGATGACAGTTCAGTTCTGTGGGAAGCTAGAAAAGCACAAAACTGCTGCTAAGAGTAGCTCTGACAGGAATAGGTAAGTGTGGGTTGAAGCAATCATGATTCATGATTAACTTATGGGAGCTAATCAAAAATCCTGTGGGCAATCCCTGGACCCCTACTGTCTTCAAAGCCTCTCACTGCAGTCTCTCAGTATGAGGAAGGGTATTACATAAAGATGGAGAATGATTTTTAAGGGACCTGGATGAGAATTTGATGGAATGGGCTCCTGTGCAATCCTGTGGTTGGCAGTATTGTTGCCTTTCCCATGACATATTCCTGTGATGTTGGCTTGCTTGGTGAGCCTGCTTGAGCAGGTTAGGATACATCTTCAGACACAAAACCAGATCTGAATAACAAATCCAAATGATTAAGACTCATCAAAAAAATCTTGCCTTGACATGGGTAAGAGCAGAGAGATGCTGGGTGTCCTGCCCTTCTCCTCCCATGTTCCTCCTCCCCTGCTGCAGTCAGAGGCATGTGAAGGGTAGATATGGTCAGACAGAGAGGCTCCATGTGGGTCACAGTGGGAGATGCTCTTGGACTGAGTAATATTAAGGTGATACAGCAGGAAACAGGAACAGCAGCTTTAATGCAATCATAATCCATATATTTTCCTTTGCAACATGAGAATCTGATAATACTCAGTGCTTGCTGAGCTTCCCAGTTTGGCCACAGAGCACACAAGATTTATGTGAATCACTGTCAGAGGGCAAATTTAAATTGTGATAAGTAGCCTATATGTAAAAGCAGTATTTCTGCATCAAGTAATAAGGCTATGTTTCCTGGGAAAGGAGTGGTTGAAATCCATCTCTTGTCACACAGTATCACGAACAATAAATGTAATTTTAAATCCATTAAAACGCTGCCAAATACATTAAACAAAAATATACAGAGGATTTATTCACGAGAAGATTTACAGATTTCCTGAGTAGTACATCATTATCGGAACTGTCAATTTGAAAACAAAAATTGTCAAACCATCACTGAAACACCATAAAAGCTGTGACAGAAATAGATGATAACTACTAAGTTTTTAAAAATAAAACCTTCAGCAAACCCACTCTACACACAATTATCACCTTTGTTGACTACCAAGGAAACAGTAAAGTACTGAAGGATACCAAAGAGAAGTCTGGTATCCAGCACAGTTAGCATCAGCACTCTCCAATTATTAAGTGTACTGTTGAAAAGCAGCTTGTTGTGCATTTAATGATGGGATCCAGAGGAGCTAACATCCAAACCAGACAAAATCCCAGCTAAAAGATGATCATTTGTTCTCACTTTGCTGTGGCTTGGATATGGACCCCTTACTGGGCTCCTGACCAGTCAGTCTCACACTTGTTAGCCTCCTTGGTTAAGCTGAGACAAAGACAAGAAGTAGTTTTGTCACAGTCTGCAGGTAATTATTAAGTAAGAAATTTCTGGCACATAGCTTTGGGTAAGCCTTTCCTACTTACAAGCTTACCAGGCTGATGCGTTCACATTCCAGGAAGCCAGTCCCATGCCTGGCTTTGATTTGAGAAAGCTAGAGTGCCATCTTTCCCTTCCACATCCTTTATGACCACTCCACCCCATTCTTTCCTGGTAGACACAAGATGATATTGCAATATTGACCCACAAGTAAAGTCTCGGGTTGTTGCTCCCTGATGGTCTAGTAATTTAAGCACACCTTTCTCTTACCTCCCATATCTTGCAGGTTCTCCAGATTTAGAAATAGACCCTCGAAGGACATCTGGCAGTTAAAAACAAACAGGCACAGAGCCCACAGAAGTGATTCTATATGTGGTTGATCTGAAATCCGATAGTATAACATCTATACTGTGTTGTGCTATTTCCCTAATGCAGTTTCTTCATCGTGCCTGTCCACTTTCTGAAGATAGAAGGAGCCCAGGATCGTTCACTTTGACACAGCTCCTTCTTTGTACCATGTGAGCTCTCTTTCCCAAGAAGCCCACTTCCTGTCTTGCTCACTAGCTGAGTCAGATCCACTTGCAACAAAAGTGTGCCTCACTTTCCTTCCCAGAAGACGGTCCCTTATCACATCTTTGCCATTACATTTTTAAGATGCTACACCAAGCACCTGTTTACAAAGAAATGCTTGTCCTGGTCCCCTGCAGGGAAGGTCTGTGCTGTTACGATCTCACTACTTCACAGGGCTTCTGCTTGGATGAAAGTCATTTACTCCATTATTCTTCATGTTAATTACATGTCCACTCTTGATAAGATTTCACTGACCGCAGATGTAAAAGATAACAGAGAAAGTAGCCAGTGTTCCATTCAAAATGAGTTTGCAGTTTCACACTTGGAAGCATAAAGAGATCTGAATAGGTGGCTTATTAACAGATCAGGAGGAGTCTTAATGAACTCCTATGGCTGAGAAATGAAGCAAGACTATCCCAGATTAAAAGGAACCCTTTATACAGGAAGAAAACTTAACCCTTTAAATTACTTAGCAGGGACCATGATTCCGTGCCTTTTGAAATCTTCATGATAAACTTGCAAGTCCTAAAACAACTCTGTTGGATCCTCTTCTCAGGTTTGTACTCAGAAGCAGGAGGGATTGATTATCAAAATGTTTCCTGGTTTAAAAACAGTAGCTTTGCTTTATGGAGGGGTATGGTGGCAGTTTCACTGCAAAAATATTTCAGAGGAACTTAGTGCTTGCACATCATGTTACATCTTGGAGAAGATCAACAAAAGAGACACCCATAGAGAGCTTTTCTATTAAATGACTGACCATAGTGAAAGAGAATGAAGGGACTGGTGTTGAGTCAGTATTTCTTCAAGATGTATTTGAATGTGGTCTTCATTATGGAATCTGATGAAGGCAACATTAAATTGAGTGACTTCACTGTATCCCTGGGTTGAGGATCTGGAGTTTTGAAGTCAGTGACTAAATCTGCATCAGCTTAAATAAAACCTAGTGAAAAGTTGGAGGGGTTGTGACACAAAAGTGAATGGAATTACTGCAGCATAGCAAGTTCATTGTGGTTTAGATTAACACATTAGTTTAATGCATTTTAGATAGCATTTGCTGGTGGCAAAGGACGCTGCTCTAATCAGTTCCTGTAGCTCTGCTGATGACATTAAGCTGCGGTAATTCATTTGTCTATCATCATGCTAAGCTTTTCCCGGCTGCTGGTTTACTCTGGATTATGATCAGTTTTGCATTATTAGACTGCAAAAACTGGCCCTCTCTTTGGTTGTGCCTTTAGTCAGCTTTGTAAAATGCCGTTTTGTCACTGAATACCATGCCTTGTCAATACAATCCTTAAACTGTGGTACTCTATAGACAGATTTGAGTTGATGCCTTGAATGTCCTTAGCTGGCCTGATTATTTATTCTTGCTGGATCTGTACCCCAGACATATTCCTTTTATTTCACACAGTTACACTTACAATATTATTATTTATTAACCCTATTTTACAGATGGTGAAGAAGTGAAATTGAGGAAGCGATAATGAGCGAGACTTTGACGAACCCTGCAAACTCACTTCTGCTTTAAAAAAGAAAACTGCAGTAGATATGGTAACAGAATCAGACTCTCTCAAGCACAAACACCACCACTTGTTTATGTTATTACTCCCTTTTGCAAAGCAAAATCCCAAAAACTAAAGTAATTTTTGCAGTACAAACATAATTTAGCTTGATTTGCACGTTGTTGTCCTTTTGAAATCCTGGCAACCAGAGATAGGTGTCCTGCTTTGGCTGTGGACATCTGGTCACCCTCAAATGGAGCCAGTAATGCTAATTAATTCTAGCAGTACACAATGCCTTGTTCTGTACTGTCATAATTCACTGAAGGCAGTGAAAGCTATACCCCTCTCTGTGAGGTTGCAAGCAAGCACGTGATTGGAATATTATTCCATCTGTATTTCATGTTCTTCATTAGCCCTCATTTACTGCAAAGGAAAGTTCAATTGCTCATACTTGGGGAAAACAGCAGGTTAATTTAACTTGCTGAATAGACATTTAACCACTAGGAAAGCTTAATAATTTCAGAAAACACCACCAGTTTTATTTTTTATTGCATATTAACTGCAAAATAGTTTAAATAAACAACTATCTTATCTTCACTTATCTTCCTAAATCTCACAAACAAACAAAAATTCAAGCCAGTACCTTTCAGTTCCAGTAAGGTTTAGCTGTTTAATAGCCTTAAGTGCCTTTGAAAATACCCTGTTTAATGGAAGAAATGTTTTAATATGAGGGGTAGCAAATACTTCACATCTGCAGAAAAGGATAGTAATTCATGAGTCCCAATTGCTTTACTTTAAGAATCTGGGGGCTAAGTGACATTTTCAGTACAAGTACCAATTATCTATGTATTCAGCTTCTTCTATCACTGGATTTATCTCCATTCCAGATTGTTGCATAACATGCTTTTAAGGGAAAATTTCAGCCAGTGGAACCCAAAGCTGGATGGCAAGGCATGTCTTAGTGAAAATATTATTTCAGTGACAAGTGTGATATACCAGATTTGGGGGGATAGGGCTGGTGACAACAGGGGGGACTCAATAAATACACCTGCAGACTTAATTCACATGCACACCAGACCATATCTTTAAAGCAAATTTACTGGATTTCTACATTTTCCTGTTGGATATCACCAGGTATTGTGATGGCAGCAGCAAGGGAAGGTGGAGTAATAACTCAACAGTAATTTCCCTAGTGCCTGTAAATAACAAACATTGTTAGCAAATGAGTGATGGAGGTCAATGGGCCATAGAGTCATTAGATGGTTTAATGATATGCTGCAGGTTATCTCAGGGCACCGGTGCTCTAATGACATTCTCAGCCTTCCCCGCAGCAAATAACCTCTGCAACCCGAGATAAGCAGTTGCGTTCTGCAACACATACAGTATCAAATGACCCCAGCAAGAAAATTTCTCTTCTGTTTGACGTTTAATGCACAAGTATCTGTCAAAATCTGTCCTGGGAAGAGCGCTGTCCTACTTAAATCTGGTTTTGCTAACTGAGAAGCTATTAAAGGGCAGCACCCAAAAGTCCTCAGACCTGTGGCTAGAAGGGTAATATCTGGAGAAGAATGCCTAGCAGGAAGTCTCTTGCTTTGCTTTCCTGGCTGTTGCTTGGTCTTTGCAAAGGCATAGTCCAGTGAGTAAAAGTATGAACAATATGGTCTGTTTTGTGCTGGAGGTCATAGTAAAAGGTCATAGCAGACCAAATAACCTCAGTCTTTGAATTTGTGAGAACTGCTGGATCACTTGTCAATGGGAGGTTTAGGAGTACGATGGTAATTCAAGTTATCTTGATTTGGCATCAGCACGTTAAGTGTAGAAGGGTAAAGAAACTTCAGTGTTACCCCAGAGGTGGATGTTCAGACTCTCAATCACTGAGAATGGTATAAGGTAAAACTAGAGATGGAAGACCATGTAAAACCAAGGCATGAATGACATTTTTTCAAAGAAAGAATAAGGCATCACAGACTTGGAGTTTCTCAGAAGAGACACTATAAATGAAACAGAAAATATTTCCCTGAGCTTTTCCATGACAAGGAGTTTAAATGTAGACAGTATATCTATTATTTAATTGTTTTAAAATTTAATAATTAATTGTTTCATAAAACAATGTTTCTTAAGCATGAACAAGTTTGTAATTTTAAAGCAAAAAAACGCAGTAGAAAAAGTGTCTGATACCACAAGGGAGATGAGGAGTAGAGGCTGGAAAACTGCTGCAAGAGTTCCAAGAACCCCCTTTCTCTTACGAAGGGAAGGCTACTCAGTGAGGTCATGAGCTGGGAGTCACTTCCTTCATCTGGCTTGTTACTCTGTTATGATTTGTTAGTGTGTCAGCTTTTAATCTGGTGATCACTTAATGTATGATTGCAGCAGTATGAGTTCCTAGCTAGTATCTCTGCCTCACCACCCAAATGCAGTATGTATATATAGCAAGGAAAATTAATAAGCTGAAGTAGTTGTTACCGTCCTAAATTTATGATCTCTTAATATAAGACTATAAAACTTTTTAAAATACAACTGAGTCAAAGTCTTAAAATGAAGAAGCAATATTCTGATGATGAAATACAGTCTTTTTTTCCTCTTCAGAACATAAAGGTACCATGAAATTTCCTGAGCTCTGTTTACTGGGAGAGCCTAACAGTGGGCATTTTCTACAGTAATACCCTCTGTTACCACCACCCTGATGAACAACTATGTGAGAAATAATGGACAAAGTTGCAACACAGGTCATCTATTTTTGATAAATGTTATTTTAGAACATCGCTGGGAACGCCTGTGTGCAATTTGTGTGACTTTCTGGGAGGAGGAATTGGGAAAGGAATGTGCACACACAACATTTTAAACTCAGAGCTGGTGAGACAAATATAAAAAGGACAAAAACCTGAAGTGAAAATCAACATAAACTGTGGAGCAGATTTGTGCATTTATCAGGCTTCTAAATGGGCAGGACTTTCAAGGGGGTCAACAGCTCCCATTTAGAATAGTTGAACCACTTCCCTTTGGGTCAGATAATGTGATTCAGTCCTTGAAGGTCTCACTGGATTCATTCAATTTCAAGTCTTTAAAAATTTCCTGAAGACGGCCAGTAAAACTTAGCTTGCTTTTTTTTAATGGCACCAAAAACTGACAGACCAGCCTATCCTGGGTGCTGCTGTGTCTATGTGAGACTTTGGCTTCCTCAGTTAAATTTCACTGACATCAATCAAAGTGTACAAAAGCTATCAGAGCAAAATAGACAAATAGATATGGACTAAGAGCACAATCACCGGAATCTTGTTTTCACAGGCTGACAGGCTACAGAGTTGAAGTCAGGCATCTGGAAGCTAAAAAGTCACATAACCTCCTTACAGGGAAAAACAAGGTCTTCAGGACTGTAGTTGATAAATATAACTAGATTTTCTACTATTTTTCTTAGCTATTCTGAAGTTTTAGAACGCAGCACACAGGGGCACTCAATTCACCACTGAAAATCAGGGGCCTCCAAGCCACAAAGGACCTTTCCAAGGTTCATTTTTTAAACACACGACTGATTTGGGACATCATGAAAGCCCTGGGGTCTTGGGTCTTTCAGGATTAATCCAATTACTTGAAAAACAGCTGGGTGCAGATGAGAATGTGACTTCTAAAATAAAACATGCATCATGTTTGTGGGTATGCACTATCTCTCACAAGTGAAATTTCATCCTACTAAAACTAATGACAGCCATCAAAGAGTTGGTGTCAACAAAATGTTAATATACTGAAAGCAGGTTGCCAGCACATAAAATAAGGGCTTAAGGCCACATAGCCTGCAAGGTTTAGACTACTTGGCATGGGAAGTGGAGCTTCCATGTCAGAATATGAGCAGGGAAGACAC
This sequence comes from Corvus kubaryi, assembly GCF_017639235.1. Lineage (NCBI taxonomy): Eukaryota > Metazoa > Chordata > Aves > Passeriformes > Corvidae > Corvus > Corvus kubaryi. Next base: position 15,282,892 of record NW_024582059.1, on the reverse strand, counting down.
TTAGACATACCAGTCAAAACACCTAGATCTCAGACCCAGGACCAGCCTTCTGCAGCAAGATTTTTTTTCCCACTGTGATACCGACAGACATCATCAAGCTCCCTTTCACCTCTCCCCTCATAGACCTTTACTCTGACTTGTTTTTCTGTGTAGATAATATAAATCTTTCAGAGGCTTCCAGAGCCATGCCAGAGCTCCACAGAGCGGGCCTGTGCCCCTAACAGTGCTGCTCATTTAACACCTCTGAGGAGTCAGGGGGGCCTGAGCTACAGCCAGTGTACACCACAACAGAACAGAGTGCAAGTGGATGTTTCTTTCTTTGAGAACCTGTGCACAGCCCTAATTGTGTGGAACAGCCTTAGTGTTAATGAAGTCCAAATCCCAAACTTTACCCAGAAATACTCCTGGGACTATCCAGTCCCAGGAATGAAAGGCAAAGAAAAGCTTGACAGGAGGTAGAGGCTTGGCAAAACCCCACAAGTTTATCCTTATCATGTTGCCTCCCTACAAAGCTGAGATTTATCATATCTACAGACCTTTAGTTTGTTCCACTATATTACCTTGAAGTACCTGTTTTTAAGTTCTAGAATTTCCCTCTTTCCTCCCTCCCCCATTTGCCACTATCTAAGGATGAAGCACCAAGTGCAAGATTTGCTTCAGAAAGGCAGATTCACATGGTGTACTCTGGGGTTTGATGCTTCCCAGGACACAGAGTGAAATCCATTGAAACAGCCAGGGCTCAGTAAGAACAGACACAAGAGGGTTTTGTTTCTGGAGTATGATGATAGCTGTCATTGTGAGTGGAAAGGAGGGCAACACAGTATGAATGACACATGTATGAGGCAGTAAACAGAGTAGTGCCGACTGTGGATGTTTCTGCTAATTTGGATGGGATTGGCTACAATAATTTACTGTCCTGCCCTGGAATTCATTGGGTTATTTTTTTTAATTGAAACTTTCTTAGCTGCAGGGCTTAATTAACTGGGACTTTATTTGGGGCAGGGGGAAGGGGGAGATGGAGGAGAGTATGAGGAGTTGTCTTAAATGGGAGTAATTCCCTTTAAAATCTGTCTTACTCTACAGCAATCACTCACATAATTATGTATGATACATTCTGGTGTAACTCAGCCTTTGGTCTGCTCTACACAGGGGAAATTAACCAGCAGAGCTGTTCTGTAATAACTCCCATTATTGCTATTTTGGTATAATTTAACTATTCCAGAATAACTCCCCAGTGCAGACATTCAGCTCCAGAATAAAAGCAATTTTATTCTAGAGTAATCACTCTGCTTCCAGGAGGGAATAATCATTCTAGAATAGAGTCACTTTTATTTCAGAATCAAATATGCAGGGAGTTACTTGGGCATAGCTCCCCAACAAAGTTATTGTGGTGCCAGTTAATTTCCTCATGTATGCAGAAATGTTAGTATCCTTCAGCAATGATGTGTCTTGTTGTATTTGTCTGTGTTTGTATGCTAATCTGCATAAAATTAAGCACTAAAATCTAGTGGAGAATGTGTTAAGCTGTGTGAATTTTCTTTTTTACCTTGTCACACACAGACAGTTCAAGATTTTGTAATAAACACATATCTAAACTGAAGAAAAGAAAGAATGTTGGAATACTTTCCTCTGCATAAATTGTATGATATGTCAGTGTAATCTGAAATTTATTTCCAACAGTTTGCAAAAATAGTCAAACAAAAAACAAGTATACATGCACACATAAAACTATTTTGAGTTTCAGAATTGACTTGGTAAACATGTAAAATGACTGCAAAGGCAATCTTAAAGCAATTATATGGAACAGATCCTCCTGGAAGCTGTGCTAAGGCACACGGAGGATGGGGAGGTGATTTGAGACAGCCAGCACAGCTTCACCAAGGGCAAGTCCTGCCTGACCAAACCCCTGGTCTTCTGTGATGGAGTGACTCAGCAATGGACAAAGGAAGAGCTACAGATGCCATCTCTCTGGACTTCTGTAAAGCCTTTAATACTGTCCTGCATGTCATCCTCCTCTCTAAATTGTGGATATATGGTTTTGGTGGGTGGACTCTATGATGGATAAGGAGCTGGATAGATGTTTGCATCTGGAGAGCAGTCAATACCTCAACATCCAGAGGGAGATCAGTAATGGATGCTGTCCCTCAAGGGTCTGTATTGGTACCAGTACTGTTTAATATCTTAATATCTGTTTAATCTCTTAATATCTGATTCTAGTTCAGACTACAAAGAGTCAGCAGAAGTTTGGAGACACTTGCCTAGCTGGTTAGCCAGAGACTTCCTCTGAACCACTTTGATATTGAAAGAAATGGTCTCATTGCATCTCAGTCAAATCCTAACTCTGAGACAAGATGCAAATTAATAAGCATTTAATGAGAATTTTTCAGTTCCCATAGTTTCAGTTATGGGAAAATGCACATAAAAGCAAGCAAACAAACAACAATTTAACTTAACCTTTAACAAATTTTTGTTTATAAATACAAAAATTAAATATAAAAAAATTTTAAAACTATAGGACATCTGTTATGTATAAACAATGCTGTTGTTGTTTCAATTCAGATCAGAAAGTGAAGTTGGTAAACTGGTATTTATTTGAGGTTAGGAATGTTCTTTCACAGTTATTCTGCTGTCTGTGAAAATCATCTATTTTGAGTAGGATACTGACAGTTTCTGAGCTTCTTCTGTCAGGCATTCAGCACCTGTCAGAAGCAAGCTCTTAGGTACTTCTTTTTAATACACAAATTTATATATACTCTATGTTAAGGGAGTTGGCAGATAGACAGACTGGTATGTATTTTGAAGAAATAGCAAATTGTTCTTCCACAGTGTAGTTACAGGGTGCTTTCATGGTCATTAAAGCCTATTTTAACTTTATCCAATAATTTTCTTCTATTTGTATTGGAAAATCTTAGACTGAAAATCGTACCAATCATGCTGAAAAGGAATAAGGACATCTCTGCAAAGTCTGAGAAAGGATATTTAGGATTATTCTGGATTTATGGTAATAAATTTTGCCTGGATTTTAACCATCTGTTCTTCAGTTACTTCACATTTTCAGTACTATCACCTTGGGATCAGGTGGCTGTATTCAGAATGCAGAGTTTATATTTAAATTAATTAAAGACTTGAATTGGATTAGTTGGGGATCTTTTGGGGAAGTTGCTAATGATTTCAGGGGCAAAATGTCCAGCTATATGGATGATGTCCACCCTGTTTTTAAGTTTGTCAAGACAGAGTACACTATTGTCACATGACGATCTAAGTTGATTTGAAACACAACCAAGTCTTGGTCTCCAGATCTAATCTAGAGTGTATCTTCTGCACATCTCTCATTCTGTAATTAATTCAAAGTCCATCTCAAAATGTTCCACCTGGAAAACATGAGATATTAAGTTGATAAAAAAATCAACACTTTATAAAACAAGGAGATTTCCTATGGATAATCAGCACAGTTACAGGGGTAAGGAAGAAAGTATGCATATGCATATTTAAAAAACTAATTACATTCTAATCCATTTCATTCAGAGTTGTTTTCATTTGACAGATGGAGAGAATTTTGCAAGCAGTGTTTGAACCAGCAGTATAAAGTAGCTCTTTCTGGCTATACATTTTGATAAGAGCAGTCCTGCAAAATGATCTGTATGACATTACTGTGTTCTCTCAGAAATAGCTTTCTGAAAGTTAAAAGTGGAACACTAACTTTCCAAATTAAAAAAAAAAAAACAACAAAAACCCAACAAAAAAAACAACTAACAAAGCAATATGATGGGCCACTCCCTTGTCAAATTATATTTTCTGTTTTTCACAATGAAGCCTGACACTGGCACACTTGTTCTGGTTTTAGGTCCATCATTCAAAAATAGCCCATTTCTCTTGACTTTTGATTGTTCTCATTTTGCCTGGGAATTTTGCATGCCCATTTCAAGTGAGAATAGGGGTTTTTATCCCAGATTTAAGAGACAGCTTGAAAAAATATTGGTTTTGCTGCAATAATTTTACTTTAAAGCTGAAGGAGCATTCATTACATTTCATAAATCATTATTTTTACAAAGCTTGATATTAATTTGCTATGCCAGTAAGAAAAGGCAGCAAATGTGCATGTATTGAGTATGTATGCTTCACAAAGAGAAAATATAAATTTTAGGGCAAAATTAGTGAATAGTCTAAGGCCTGATAAGGGATTTAGGGCTCTTTTTAGACATATGGTTGGTAACAACCCACTCTGAACAGTGATCCTGCCATCTGCAAAAACAGTCCTGCACTCAGGCCTGCTAAAAAGCACAACAATTTCATAGTGCCTCTCTTTCAGTAACTTGCCTTGGATATTCCTGTGCATTTCCAAAGATAACAAAATTACTGCATTTACAATGCAGACTGATAGTGATCCTAGAGTTTGGTGAAGTGGTAGAGCAGACACACATATTATTCCAGTGTTTTCTGGCTAGAAATATGTTCTTGTGTTTTATCCTTTCGAGTCCAGTGCTTTGTGAAGCATCTGATTTGCTGTGTGAGAGCACTACCTTCACAGGAAATCCTAAAAGCTAGATTTATGGATTATAATGCAATTACCATTTGACCAGCATTTCTGCATGACCGGAGTCAAGCCAGAGTTCTGCTGATGTCACGGGCTGATGGGATGCCAGCAATCCCAGCCCATGTGCCTACATTTCTCCTTCCAAATGGCCAAAAATTTTAGCTGGAAAAAAAGCCTAACTGTGTCATTTAGAAATATCTGAATGTTCCATATCCAAAATTCATGAGTTTGTATTATTTAAAACCTTTTCTTCTAAGCCACCATCATTCTTGAAAGCTTTGAGTCAAGTCATGAAAGTGTATACGGTAAAGTGAGGAAAAAAACAGATGTAACTGGATGAAAAAAAGGAAGAAAAAAATTTACTAACTTGTCCAGATACCAGAAAGATAAATCCAGCTCAATTCAGACTGTGTAAGAGTGCTCCTTTTCATCTTTATAACATACAGACCTCAAGCTTAACCCACTCAGTTGTAGGTCATAGTCATATGTTCATAGTGCCTATAAATACACATGGTCAACGTGTGGGGCTAGAAGTACTTAGGCAGCAAATAACTGTCTGATTTCTTCCTAAATTTCCCCCAAAATCCTGGCAAGGGATATGAGGTATACTGCTGGGTGATATGGCAGAGCTTATCCAAATGCTCTCTCTAATAGAGGCAGCACCACCCTTGCTCCAATCTATACCTGCCCCTGAAAGCTTTTGGAAGCATAAAGGCACAAAAGGTCTTTATAAGTAGCTGACAAGGGAATACTAAACTTTGGACAAATCATAATTTCTTCAGTCTCATCTCCAAAGCCCAGCTGGATACATTACATGTTGAAGAATGGAAGAGACTGGTCTGGTTTGGACTCTGCTCACTGTGGACTTTTTCCCTTATACTTTGGAAAGGATTTACAAGAAGGAAATTTAGCAGCTGGCTGGAGCTGCATTATCACAGTAGTGGGAAATTCGGTGGGTATCATCAGATTTTTGTGAACTAACGTCAGGCTTCCTGAACTGCTGCTTTATTTGTGCCCTGTGGGAATGCAGCCAACATTGTCATGGTATCTCTGAGGCAAATCTCAGAACAAAACCTGCTGATGATTTCCTGCTTCCTACTCCCTATATGCCACCCTGTTGCCAGTGATTTCATGAAAGAGATATCACAGCCCATCCAGATGCACTGGACTCCTTATTTATACTTCATTACAAGGCACCCCCGTCACGCCATCTACTTGCCTTGCCCTATTATGTATGCATGATTTCAATTGAAAAGAAAAAAAGAAAAAGAAAAAGAAAAAAGATGCTCCACTTTCAAAGGCACTCTGCATATCTGTATTCTCAGGGAGAGTTTGCCTCTTAAAAATTTCCACTTGTCTTCACTAAACACCTTTAAAAAATCTGGACTTTATGGGGGAGAGTATTAATTTTCGGTATTCTGGTCCTGTATAGTTAAAACCCAGATGTCCCAGACTGTGGAAAAACCACCCCCAAATTGTCCATTTTCCTGTCTAGTACGAGGACTTTACTTTTGCAGACTGTCACACATGCAATGCACCTACCCTTGCTTCACATCCTGACTACCATGGTGAAATTAAAATGCATATTTCCTTTCCTGAATTTCCTCTTCATGCCTCTCCCCCCGTGACAATTAGTCGTACTAGTTGAAGAAGCAGCCTGTGCAACAGAGAGTGACATAGAATAATGTGTCATGTCAAATATGTTAAGCATTTTAAGGCATCATGGACCTGGAGGATTTCAGACAAAAAGAAACGATTATTTGAATCCTAAAAAAAAAATTATAAAAAACCACAGGGAATTTGAGCTTTAGTAGTGCCTGTGATTTCTGTTCAAGGTGGAGGCATGTGCACAGTTATGGCTGTAATGTTAAGATTGTAATCACCATCAGCTTTTTAATAGCATTGTTTTGAAAGGTCAAAATTAACGTTGTGTGCTTTGGGGGCTTTTTCACTCTTTTTTTTTCCTATGGACATTGATGACAGCAGCAGGGTTGAGCCAAAAGATATCAGTAACTTCTGGTAATCACCTCTGCCAAGTGACAGTGAAGTAGGATTTTCTTTGCTTTAGCTTTATGGGTTCCCTGATTTTGTTGTGATGCTGTGTGGCTGCTGAACACACTCAGTGCTGAGGGCTGGTGTTCAATGGGGCTCTGGACAGCTGAAGCACCTAGAGGTTCTTAACCCAAATTTATGTAGAAGTGTGAAGGTCAAAGGCCTTGTGGTGTGCTAATAAGTTACATGGATAGGCCAGAAACCTCCCACAATATTTTCCTCTTTCTTTTTGCCAGGAAATTTATTGAATCCACTAACAACAGCACCAGTGTTACTTAGAGTAACTAGGAGACAGAACCACATTCTTACCCTTTACATTTCTTTTTGGTTGGTTTTTATATTAGTGAATCTGCTCCTCTGATGAAGACTCATCTTTATTGTGTGATGAAACCCTAAAGCTTGCCACAAAAACACTGCCTAATCATGAGAAAGAAAACCACCAGGAAGAAGGCAGTGAGAAGAAGCTCCAGTGCAGCTGTAGAAATCCAGTGGTTGCTTGGGTATGAAAATAAATTGAAGTTTGAGAGAAAAGAGGATTTGTTAAATTTAGGATTATTAAGGCTGTTCGACTGGATTTGATTAACATCCTATCTTAGGAAAGAAAGAAAAATTTTGTTTATCAGAAGTGGGCCCCAAAATTTCCTGCATGACCAGAAAGAATACCAGCTTTGAGCGAGAAGTTTTGTACATGAAACAAAAGGAAGCAACACTTCAAGCTTTTATAAAAGTCCAGGGACTTCACACTAGCCATGTTACTATAAAGAGGGAGAGTTTTCAACACTCATAATTTAACCTCAGTTTCCCAAGGACATCTGAGGAGTCATACAGAAATTACTAGATGTCCTTGACTGAAGCTTAGAAGAAAAAAAGTAAAGTGGTATCAGTCTGCAGAAGAGAGATCAGTCTCAACATGTTGGAAACAAAGGTCAGTGCTCAGTGGACTAGATTACCAGATCACAAATCACATTGTCAAAGCAAAACTGAGAGGGCATGAGAAGCCTTAAAAATTCAGCCGATACTGGACTAGAGTAAAGAGCATGAGAGATTTCTTGCTTCCTGCACTGATCACAAACAAAAGTAGCATCCAATCTTGAGACAGAGCTAAAAACACATCTTGAAAAAAGCAAAGGTTGTTGCTTCTGTAGAATATGGAGGAGGGTGTAAATATGCCTGAAATCAGGTTTCATAAAGATGAAAAATACTGTAGAAGAACAGAAATCCACATTTAAAAAAAATCAGATAGACAAAAGCTAGACTAATTGTAAATCTGAAATAATAAAGATATGGCAACTTTCCAGTATATATGAAAACGCCACAGAGAAAAGTCCTAAAAATAAATACTTTCAGCAGGAATAAAGTCTTGGAAACAGGAGAAAAGGTAGAATAAAGAACACAATAAGATTATGTACGTATAACTGTGCTGAAGAGAATATAGAATCCATGACCCAATATTGTCAGATGTGTGTATGCTGCATAAGGATCCTACAATGTTCCCCAGCAGTTGGAGTGAAACCAAAGTTTGAATACAGGTGCTTCTCCTCAAGATTTGTCTTCTTTGTAGAAGCTGCACTCTGAAGAAGGGAAAGACTTCAGGAAGAATGAGAAATGCCTTCAGCTTCTTCCAATACAGGGCACAAGGGAAATGGAGAGCAAGGGTGTGTTTCCTCTAGCCCAGTCTCTGCCTGCTCAAAAATAAGTTCCCCAGGCTGAAACAAAATGGATTCATGCACAGTCAGTCCTAGGGAAATGCGTAAATTAATCTCTGAAGAGAGGCACCTAGCAAACTTCCTTGACAACAAAGGGAGCCTAGAGGACATCTCAGGTTGTGTGTCTGTTATAGGTTAGCAAGCTAAGTCTCGGAAGTGATGTTCTTCTTACAGCTTCCTCTATGACCTGACAGAACCTATCAGCTGGCCAGTTTGAATATGGACAATTCTTTAAGCCACTTAAAGTTGTAACCGCCTCTGTGATCCACACTTAAGAATAGGAAACTCCGAGGCAGAGCTCTCTCTCTCGTTTCCGGCGCTGGGACAGGTGGCTGCGGGCCCCGTGTGGGGGCCAGCGGGCCTGGCCCAGGCTCTGCTCGGGCCGGGCCAGGCCGGGCCACGGCCATCCTGGAGCCGACGGGCCCTGTTCCAGCTGTGGAACCCCCCCCAGCCCTGCTGTGGGCAGCCGGAGCGGCTCGGCTCTCCCGCCTCTCCACTGTGGCCAAGGCCAAGATTTCAGCTGAAGCTGCACCACTGTCCGGCAGAGGTTATGTGACCCACAGCGATAAGCAACATTCCAGCTGCAAGGCCAAGGTGAGATTAACCCTTTTAGTGCTGTGAAGAGCTGAAAACCTGAGGGAAGAGAGAAAGAGGAGATGCTTGAAGCTGAAATTCTGTTGTGAAGCTATGATAGATCAGAGTATCCCATTGTAATTCCATGAAGATATGGGGGGTGGAGTGTTCAACTCGTAAGCAAAAGCACCTGCACTGAGATAGCCAGATGCTGACGCAGCTGTAATTTCATGAGAAAGTTTGGACAGGGAGAGATGGAAGCGATGAGGACTTTTGCTCCAAATGGGAAAGGAGAAAACCTCAGTTCCTAGAGATGCTCCCAGAGATAGTCCTAAAGATGAAGATGAGGAGGACCCTTTGCTCCCAGTGAAGGAGAAGGGCCTCTGTTCTTAGAGATGAAATGCTCCCAGAGATGGGTGAAGAGAACTTTTGTTTCTGAATGGCTCAACCTTAAAATTGTACCCCAAAAACCTTCAAGAGTGGACCCTCGAAAGCAGTTGTGGGAAAAGCTGCAAGTTGGGGGGAGGGACTCACATGCAGGCAGAGAGACTCCTCTTCCTAAATGGACTGAATAAAGTTATTTGGAAGTGGGCGACTGTCTCATTGTGATAATGTTTTCATAGCATGGGCAAGAGAGACTCCTCTTCCCAAATGGACTGAACAAATTTATTATGGAAGTGGTAAACAGACTGAACATCTTAAGGGTTGTCTTTGAACATTGTCAGTGGGAGAAGGGAGGAAGGTGGGGGGAGGAGGAGAGTTCTGAAGGTGTGGTATATTTTTTTTTTCTTCTTTTAGGTCTGTTAATAAACTTCTTTATATTCTTTCGAGTTTGGTACCTGCTTTGCGTTTCTCCTAATTCTTATCTCACAGAAGATAAACAGTAATGAGTATTTTGGACCAAACCACTACACTATATTGGTGTTTCCGCCCGGTTACACAAACCCAACCCGCGACAGTGTCTAATATGAAGATGAGTAAAATCAGCTGGGATTGATCCCATGAAGAGTTTTGAAGATTCAAATCTCATGTAGGGAGCCAAAGCATCAAACAGCATTGGCAGAGGTTGGTGAGCAGAGCAATATGGGACTGAACCCCACAAGTTTCTTCAGGTGTACCCAAGAGGGATTATTGCATGAACTATATTTCTGTACTAGCTTTCACTGCAAGGGGTAAGTGTAAAATAATTCCCCCATTAAGGGCTTGGAAGATTTTGATTTGAGCCAGTAGCTGTTAGAGCTCCGACTTGTTTTATGTGCTCTAGAATAAGTGAAGCAACACATGAGGCTCCTTAGTTATCATGCACAATGAACAAGCCCAGCAAATTCAGTGTTAAATGTGAGAAAGCTCAAACACACCAAGACTTGGCAGTGCATACTCTTGGCACAAATGAAATTTTAACTTGTCCCTTTGGAATATCATGCAATACCACTGTCATTTCAACAAGAGCACTTGAATAGCTTTGACTCAGATGAAACCAAATCACTTTGGTTAAGACACCATGGTTTATTTCCCTGTCTTCCACTGGCATCAGCAAAGAGAAATTATCTTGCATGGCTGCTCTAATTATGCGAGCCCACACCATGAAACTTCCCTGTCTTTTAAGCAGTCTAGTTTAATTCATTGGAACATGTAAACTAATCATTTACTCGTAATGCCTTGAAAAATTCACCCTGTGCCCAGAGAATAAGTCTTGTCAGCTTGCAGAGGTTACACTGTGGTTTTATAACCCCAGCCCTTTGTTAAGAACAAAACTCAACTGCACAATGCCATGAGCCAGAGCCCCCAAAGTCTAGAGCAAGGTTTCTGCACTCAGAGTCCACTGCAATGCCCCCTCCCCAAGCCTACTATGAAAGAGTTTATTTTCTATAAGTCTTTTACTGCTGTTGACTGCCCATGTCACATCTTCATTTAATAGCTGTGGCTTCCCCTAAGTTTATTTACTTGCCCCTGAAGCTTTGAATGAAGGACCGCTTACATTTAATTACTTTATAAGGTAGCTTGAATAGTAAATGTGTGTGTCTGCTAATTGATAGCTCCTTCTCAATGAGGCTTTGTATCTTATTACTGCCTGTCCCCTCGGGTGCTCTGGGTAACTTCATTGTTAGGATAGCTGATTCAAATAGAAAGGGTACAGGAAATTCAGATTTGATACTGTTCAACGTAGCCCAGTAAATGTGATCCACATCTGACCTCCAGGGAGATGTGTTCAAAGGGGAATAAACAACTGTGCTGATGGCAGAATCACATGGATTGCATGTCTGAGGCTAGGTTGCCATTGCCTACCCATCCTTTACAACATAATCTTTGTTTAAAATAGGCGTAGGTGAATTAATCAGGTCAACTGAAGACTGAAGCAGGTAATCAGCACTCCAGAAGCATTCTCAAGAGACAACTGTCCAGCAGGAGAAACATCAGTGTAAACTTTGCCACTAAGCTGAGCAACAGTGAGCCCAGATATTGCAAACTCTGGAATTGTGAAAAATTTTCAACCACTGATTGCTTTGTTCAATAAACACAAGCATCATGCTGCTACCCAGGAAACTAACAACTGCTGCTTTCTACTCCTGCCTGGGATGGGGCCCTCTCAGACATGTTTTCTACTTCCTAGAGGAGTGCCCTGTCTACACAGGACCTTATACTATTCAGGAGCAAACAACAGTTCTGAAAGAGGGAAAATCAGTACTCCTTGGACATAAGATAATTAATTATTTAGGGCCCATGCACATGGCCAGGCTTTTGCCCAAAGCGAAATGATCTTGCTGAAACAGAAATAAGCATTATGCATTGTTTAAATGGGAACTCAATATCTGAAGATAAAGTCTTTGCTGCAAAAAGTTTGGGGAATTGTTCAGGTAGAAGCAGTGGCTGCTGAGTGATGTTTCAGGATGACACAGCACCCAGAGACTTGGATGAAACTTTTCATATGAAGTGCTAAAGAAATGAGCTGTGCAGTAGCAGAGATGGGCTATTTAGTATGCCTGTGACTGCTACAGGACTCAAAATGTTTCCCTTTGGGAAAAGAAAAACAAACCAAAAAAAGTTTAGAAGTTTCTGGACATGCCACACTTACAGACAAGCAAGTGTACATGGGTTATTCTTGTAGTCTGAAGTTTTGCACTGAATGCTTGATAGGAATACTCTAGGAAAATCAGCAGTGCAAATATAAACCTTACAACAGTATCCAGATGACTGAAGCTATCATTTCACTTAGAAAGCCTATTATGTATTCCTTGTGTTATTCCAACAGATGTAAAACCAACATTGTGCTAGGCACTACATTAGAGAGTATTCAAAGGTAATTGTCCAAAGTTATTTGGGGAATGGCATAAATTGCACTCTTAAAGAAAAAGGAAAAGCTTGGTCTTTGTGTCATAATATAAGAAGTAGACTGGAAATTACATCCTTATAATGTGATCATAAGCTCCAAATATATGGCAGTATATCCATGAAGTTTTGGAACCTACTTCCTTTACTCTGCAAGTACATAGAGATTTATGTAGCATCCTTGCTTGTACAGAGTGTAACATGAAATATTTCTGGTTTGCTGGAGCAACTGATAAACAATACCAAGCTTCCATTTGTATATCAGGATTTTCAATCTTCTATGCTCATGTACAGAAAATTATTACCGCATAAGGATTTAACCAGACAACATTTTCAAGCAAAAGCAGGCATACATTCTTGCCAGAGATCAAAACTGGTCAGAAACACATTCACAGTTGATTTTACTATTCTTTATAAACTTTCTGCAAGTCAGATGAATTGCCAGGGAGGTTTCTGTTGTTCTTTTTTAAAAAAACCCTGTTCTTCAAAAGCCCTCCTTTTGCTTTGTAGTTTCAGTGGAGATAAAACAACTGTGCACATCTGTGCTTTTCTAGTTACTGTATTTATTTGTTTTGTTCTTGCATTTCTTCCTTATTCTTTGCATATCTGCCTGAATTGTGATAGAAATTGCTGTGCTCAAACAAACTCTTCCTGGCTCCTTGTCTTTCTCTGTTTATCCTTTTCATATGACCTTGGCATATTTTCTTCTCTGTTGTCATTCCTAAATATTGTTTTCTCTTTCAGGTTCAACTTTTCTGACTTCTTGGCTCCCATCATCACTTTTATGATTCTTATTTTAAAGCCCATCATAAAAATCTTTGTTTTCTGTTTTATGTCTCTGTCTTCCCTTTCCTTCTTGTAAAAACACTGACTGTTTTCTCGGGAAGCTGTTAGGTGTCATTTATTTTCCCTTTGTTTCCCCTACACTATAGCTTTAGATAACAGGGGATATGTAACAAAATATACATGGTTTTGAAACAACTACATACAATTGAATTAAAATCACAACACAAAAATGAGGAAAAATAGATTCTAGTGAACTACATGACAAAGAGCAGATGCCATTCGCTTGTTTTGGTACTAGACCTTGCTGAGATCTAACTGTGCAGGTCTAGCCTTATAGACAGGAGGCTTTGCAGCATTCAGCCCTTAGAGCTGAGGATTTTAGATGTCCTGCTGACAATCTTTCTTCCATCTACTCTGGTTTCCACCCTCCAATTTCTGAGCTGCAGCTATCGGTCAGCCTTTCATTTTACACTGAATATGATAATAAAAGGAGTTCCGACATCAACAAAGCACAGTCACAATAAATAGCAGGCATTTTCCACTTGGTCAGAAAACACAAGAAGTTTTTAAATTCATTCCTTCCAGTGGCAAATGCCTTATCATAATGCATCGTCATCCCCAGAATATATCTTTATCAGAAAGTTAATTCTAACATGACACCATTTCTTTTGTTATTGGTGATCATGTCTGGATAAATGGAACAGAATATTTCAAGTGAATATTCAGCATTTGCAACCATGTGTTCCAATTATTTTCTACCATTAATTTTTTGGATACCAATCATTAGAAATGGTGCAAAATGGATAGTCAGATTGGAGAGAAAAACCATGTTATATGAGGTGGGATTTGCTTTGTTTTGGGTTTTTTTAATTGTTATTTTCAACAACTAGATGAACTTAAGTAGGACCTAGAGCTCAAACTGTCACTTGACCTCCATTAAGGCCCTATTCTTCAAGTGGGCCCACTGGAGTGGATAAAAAAAGGCAGTTGAACAGCACAACTCAAAGTCTAAAGCTCAGCATCATGTAAGACATTTGAAGTGTCACTGCTTCAAGAGTAAACATTAAGCAAGATTTTTAAAAGGGCATTAATTCATTAATATTTTCTGTAATCTAATACTTTCTCGTAACCAACAGATTAAACATTACACTCTGCAAACTGCTCCACTTCCTGAATGAATCATTACATGAAATCATGCAAGCTGGTGCACTTCATAAGCTCTTAAACTTTAACTTTCATGGTATTATGCAGTGATTGTTTAATGTAAAAAGGAGAACATCCTTACTTAGAAAGCCTGCACCCATTCCCCAACTGCTGTAAATCATTCAGCGTTGACTATCCAGGGGTCACATCTGTTTTCAGGCTCTTTTTTTTTGGTCAAAAGTGTCTTCTAGGCTTTGCTGCATAAAGTCGGGGGCGGGGGGGGGGGGGGGGCCGGGAAAGGTAAAATGTCCTTTAATGCAGACCAGCACCTTTCTGAAAAGCAGACAGCCTGATGTCTATGCAGCTCTGTTGGGTAATAGAAGTTTAGTATTCATCTGCATCTTCTGCATTCTGTGGGATCATGCACACTTCACAGGCATTTGATTCTCTCTTGTGTTAGGAGGTTACCTGCTATATTTTCCCATGTGAATCTTTTGGGAACTCACACAGATGAGGACTGATTTCATGACCAGGGTTCGCTGTGACGAGGTAGGTGCCCAATTCAAACAAATCCGTCTTTACTTTCCACGTATTATTATCCTCTTCTGACTTAGTCCTCTCCAGAGTCCTGGGTTTCCTCCTTTTTTTCCATGGTGATTGGTATTTCAATTGCTGTATTCTCCATTTCCTTGAAGGCCTTCGTTGAGGAGTAAAAGCTCACTCTGTATACACTGAACGACTCATTTACCTCAGTTGAGCTGTACTGCTTTGTGCCAGCTGAGAACCTGACCTACCTTTAAGAAGTATAAGTTGACAGAAGGCACTCTTGTAACAAAAAAATAATAAAATTGTTTGTTACCTATCTGTACACTGATAAGTTCTTTCATTTCTGCAACTGACACCTAAATATCTGAATTCAACATCCAGAGATAACGTAGGCAGTGATACTAAAAGACTTTATGTACTCCAAGTAGTCCCCTGGCATAAATCTTTGAAGGCTCAGAGCCCTAACAAATACAACTGATGTACATGTATTGGTTCATAAATTCTGTTTATTACATCTTTGGCTGCCCTCTATTTGTTTTCCATACTCTTCTCTGCATGCTGAAAAAGATGTTCCCCTACAGCTTGTGCCTACTTTGGTCCATTTTTTGCTATAACAAACTAAAATACCAGAATAGGTTTGGTAGCAGCGATTTTTTGAGTTTTGTCTTTGCAGTGACAACAAACACATACTAATGAATAGTCAAGTAAGCAGACATAAATAATTAACAGATTTTCTTATTATTTTTAGAACATGCTAATTCTGGCTGGATCCTGGCATATAGAACAAGGGAATGCTTTGTAAAATCCCCTGTTGTATTACAGAAATGTTACAGAAATGTTACCATTTTTTTCATCCCATTCGACTTTCAGATTCCTATTCCCTCTTGAAGAGCAAGACAACAAAGTCAACCTATCACAGCAGAATTTTAAGCAATGGTTAATTAGCCATTCAGCTTCAATTTAAAACTAAATTGCTTTCCAAAATATTTTTATATATTTCCTGAATTTCCTGGATAAATTTCTCTTTAAAAGAAAGGAAGGTTATTTAATTGAACACCACAGGTTTTGCTTTCCAGGTTCTTGTCTTTTTTTTTTTTTTTTTGGATATGGTCTTACTTACAGTGATAACTGGCAAGCAACCCTGCTTCAATAAATCAAAAAGCACAGCTGGGTGCCAAAAGAAAACACTTGCAATGAGTCTCTCCTATTGAAGCCACATGATTTTAACTGATATTGACAAGCAGTACATTATATCTTGGTTGAGAAAATTTAGTTAATATTGAATCACACACCAAAAAAAGAAAAAAAAAGTTTTAGAGATCCCAATGCTCTGGAGGTGACAATTTTTCTACCTTCACACACTTTAACAATTACCCAAAGGGATGCATTTGAAGGTAAAGTGAGCAAGACACACAATATTTAATAATGCTGGACTCTAATTCTGACCGGCTGTTGTGATTTTCTTTTCAAACCGCTGCGTGTCTTTCATTCACGAGTGCTTTATACACTTTGGAAAATAAGAGATGGTTGAATATATGACATCATTGCTGCTAACACCAGGAAACAAAAGAGGCGCATTTACATGAGAAAGGTGGCTTTTCTGCGGCAGTGCAGGGAGGGAGGGTCATAGGTTCATTCCTCTGTTTGCGGGCTATGGATAGTGCTATAGGCTTACCATGCCTTACACTGCGGGGCTCACAGTCAGCAGAAACAGCACTGAGCCCATTGCTGACTACAAAAAGACCATTATCCCCTAATAACAGTTGTGCTGTCTGTGACTTTTGCATGGCACTAGGAGTTCGTTTCATGTTCAATGGCTCTCTGAGAGAAGAACAAACCAGTCTGCCTCTTCTTTGTACGGGTTTGTTCTGTGAGGGCAAGGGACCAAGAACAGGGGAAGTTGTTTTGTGACTGCTGTTGTCAGCAAGTCTCCCCCATACAGTTACTGACTTTATTTGACCTCTTTATGGTAGCAAAAACCATGCACATGCTGTGCAGAAATTAAAAGATGAGGCTTTGGATCACAAGAGTTCTTCAAAATCCCCACAAAGACCCCAAATTAATTCCAATATATTGTTTCCTGCAGCTCAAGAGGTCCATAGTATAAATGAGCCTACATTAACATGGGACATTTTGACAATTAAAGCATATTGTAAATTAGAGTTTTCTTTGAGTGTACTTCATCCAACACAGAATTTTTGGCACATACAACAACCTTGGGGAAAAAAAAATGAACCCTAGGATCTTGATTTTGGTTTGAGAAAAGAAGTAATGATCTGAGATTACAAAGTTATGGATGTCTGGAAATCTTTTTACATCACACAACATGCTCTTCTTAGTTTCAGGGAGAAAGTGGGAAGTGTGCTGTTCCTCATCATGACTTGTGAGACTAGCAGGAAGAAGAGTGCTTTTGAAGATGCTCTGCAGGCTCTGGAAGCATGTTCCCTGGAAATAAGCAAAATAAGCCACCCTTTCAGCAACATCAGTGTGATTCAGCGTTGCACAGGGTATATAAAAGTGAAATTGCAAAGAGATACATCTAGGCTTTTTCCATAAACTGAAATAGTTAACAGGAAGGACTATAGATCCTCATGAAATTATAGATAACTCCAGTGCTATTTCCTTAAACAGATATTGAATGGACAGGACTCTTTAAAGGTCAAATTAGGTAGCTCTAAACCATCAAAAGACTAATCTCTTTTTCCTGCTTACCCTCACATGCTGGAAATGTCTGTCTCTTATTTGCCAACAAAATGTCAAAGGCCTTACCTAACATTTTTAATAGATAGCTGACCACAGAGCAGCCCAGAAACTGCTGCATCAGTAAAGTACTCTGAAAGGGACACTGTCATCTTAAACCAACAAAGGCTGTGTCCAAATTAAGGGGCACAGTAATATTCTACTCTAGTGTCTCAATGAAATAACATCAGCAATTCCTCCCTATGCACAAAAATCCCAAATGGGCCACAAAATCCCTTTGCTTTACCACTGCACCTGAGGTGACCCTGCCACAACAAACCAGCGCATGTTATCGTTGCTGGAATCATAAGCAGCAGACAGACTGTTTCACAGAGCAGGATATTTATATACCCAATGTGCTTGACAGGCTGCTCAAAAGAGCAGATGAGCACAGCATTTAAAAAACACTGGGTGTGTTTGTGTGATATGCCTGTGTATGTAGCCAACTCAAAACACTGTTCTCTTGAACTCAGACAGTTCCCAGTATCAATTTATCTACTTATTTATTTATTTATTTATTTATTTTAGTGACTATCTGACATTCCTTCTTAAGCTTAGAAAATTAAGCCTCCTGCTTCATCACTCAACTCCTTCCCTGCCATATGGTTGCTCTGATTCATCCCAGCCATCAGCTGGTACAGTGCACAGTTCAGGGATGTTTTAAGTTTTACCATATTTAAGGGCAGGACAATTTATATATTGCTCATCTTTTTGATATTCTGGACTTGGATGTGCCAACTAACAACACTCATCACTGTCTGAATTAATGATATTCTTTTTTCTTTCAGACGACCAGGCAATGCAGGAGGTGGGAAGGGGAAAAAGTATTTCAATTCCAATTCTCCTATGCCCAAAGCTGTGAAACCTGTAAATGTAATGCAGTGTACTCTCTCTGTTGCAAATTTAGCCCAATTCCCTCACAGCAAGTTCAGATACATTAAGAAAAAATAGACCACATTGTGTACAAGTGATTTAAGCCGCAACTGCTGGGCTTTGGTGTTATATTTATTCCCCGAAAGGTTTATCCAAATGTGTTTGAAATGCAGAAAATTGATGACATTAGACAGCATTATACACTGGCCTGCTCTTTAAGTACCAAAAAATCATTCAAACAAATAGCTCTACAGAGGGAAACACAGGCAGGAAAATCATTTTTATAAAGGCACGAGACAGGGCATTCCCACTGTGGAGCTATTCCCACACTTTCTCTATTCCCCAGAGACAAGACATTTGTCTGCCAAGCCTCAAATATCAAAGCCCAGAACCAATGCTACCACCAAGGCCATCACCAATATCCCCATGTAAACAGCAACTAACAGATAGACCTGCCTTTGTATCCACAGCTGCTTCAGATGAATGTTGCACACATCTGCCACAAAATACACAAAAAATCAAAATAGTTTGCCCAACCCATTACAACAACATCAAGCCGACCATTTTGGGCGTTTTTTTCAGACACTAAACAAACCACAGAGAAGAAAGAGTAAGATGGATCAGAATCGAGCAAATAAGTGCAACCACTGGAAAAACAATGTGTGTTTTCACTCTATTTAAAAGCATAGGCCACAGACAGCTTTATCCAATTTAATGAATTGTTTTCATGTTCAGAAATATTTGCAAAGGAAAGAAGATTAATTTCTGATGGTTAAAATCTGTTTTAATGGTGTGACTGATCAACACTGTGTAACATTTACACAATACTTTTTGCATATGTTTGGGCATTTAAAAGATTGGGGTTTGGATTAGATTATCTTCAGAGGTTCCTTCCAAACCTAACTATTCTGTGATCCTGTGACTTGCATATGTTAAATTGCATCTTATACAATTGACTCTAAAGAAGTATTCCTAAACCAGGCAAGATTTGAACCTCAGAGAAGTTTGTTTCCTGGTGGGTTTTTTTAATTACTGGTATAGTCAAAACAGACAAGCTTTCAAGTATACAGACTCTTCTTCAAGCTTGAAAGAAAACCAGATGTCTTTGGAGTTACATGGAGGCTGAGAATAACCACTTTGAATTTGTTAATCAGTTAGATCATTTGAGAGAAAATGCAGCAGGTATCTCAGAAACACCTGCAACAAAACAGATGATAAGATATGTATCTCCTGAGAGAAAAGGACAGGGGTGATTGATCTTCAATTGTACTTGCAAGAATTAGCAGTCATGGAAATAAGAAGTGCTATGAAATGTGCTATAAAAGTAGTATTTCTCTAATCAATTCTTTATTTCCAATAGTATTATGAGTTTTAGTTCCCAGGTCCTTATTCTGAAGCATTTCTCAGGTTTCCCTTGAAGATAAGAACTGAATAGGCAAAAATTAAATGAAGGGTTTGTAAGAAATATTCTTTCTCAGACCTTTGAGCATGTCTGTTTTCCATCAATTATTCACTCATTCTGATGTCTATTGACTGGTTGGTTTCACACATGCAATTTCCTTGTGGATGTTCGATGTGCTTGCTAAAGTATATTACACATGGGATATGTAAGCTCCAGGTCTTGTAATGATCCAGTGGAGAACAAGGTATTGTAGGAGTGGAGATGTGTGGGCAGTCCTTACATGTGATGTTCATGTGTTATGGATCTGTTTATATGTGTTTGTCCATCAGAGTGCTGCTGCAGTGTTTAGTTAAGATCCACACTGAGGGCTGGAGGGCTGTTGAAGGAGCTGCCTCTTGGCAGGGGAGCACTTATTGCATTTGTGGCGGACTTCAGGGAAAGACTCCAGATGATAAAGGTGTCATTTATATCATCTGAGGTACAGCATAAGCAGGAGCATGATGGAATAGACATTTAAAATATCTTTTTCAGGATGGCTCATTGCAAAAGTAACATATTGCAAAATCCTGTGCATGAGGCAGCTGTGCCCTCCTGTCAGACAGGAAAAGTGAAGTTATGTGTGAAAATGAAAAGAAGTTGACCTATTTGGATTTCTGAGGATTACTCTCCATGTTGTACATACTCAGGGTAGTCTTGGAGGCTTCCATAATGTGTGGTGTTGATATGTGAACAGGTAACATCTGTCAAAACTAGTCTGGTTCTCGTGAAGCTGGGCTTAGGTTGTGTGGTTTATGGAGGAAGTCTTCTCTATCCCGCAGCCAGGAGATGCAGCATCTCCTTCAAGTTCCATCACCCTGTTCAATGTAGTCTTTGTGGATCAAGACGTTACAGATCTTTGTCTGTGGGCTTACTCACCATGTAAGGACTGTGTTTTAAGCACTGCTAAGGGTGGTTCTCAGAAAGAGGCTGCGATACCACATTTTTATGCTGAATTTAAATGGTCATTCTTATCCTAAAGTAGTTATTCTGGCTGCCCTAGGTGGGATTTTGGCTCTTGTCAACCAGGCTCCTTCTTTAGATGGTGGAGACATTTCCCTGCAGAGGCAGACGATGACATTTTGTGTAAGGCAGGTGGGAAGTACCACCTGAAGATATCCATGGTATTCCCTTAGCTGCCTGTAGTTAATAAAAGGACTCAGTTTTCTTATCAAACATTCTCTTTCCAGTCAGCTTCTTCACAAAAAAAAATGAACTGTTGTTCCTTCGCAGGGTGAGATTTATAAGTTTCTTTTTCCAACCCATTGTCATGAAAATGCTTAATGGTGGTATTCCTACAAGCTCCAAGTGTAAGATATTTCACAAGAAAAGGCAATTCTTCAATAATTTCTGATTAGAAAAAAAAGCTCTCAACTCTCAAAATTCCACCAGAAGGGGGACTGAGGAAGAAACTGACTCAAAAAATGCAGCAGTGAACTCCTTGAGCTCAGCAGTTCCTACAGTTCCAGAAGAGTGAATGTTTCCAATAGAGATCTTGGATGAGTTGGGCAATCCATCCACAAATATTTACTAAAGATGTGTGAGCTGGCACTGGTGTTTGGGAGTCAGTCTCTATCCAGATGGGCTTGCTTTAATCACTGGACCAGGACTGTTGAATTTCTCTTAGTTTACAGCATCTAGAGTCAAAATAGGACAATATAAGTTTCCTGCTCATTTCTACATCCAGGCTATCTATTCCTGTTCTTGCAGCCTTGGCTCCACTATTCCTGTTTCAGCAGCTTCCCAGCCAAGAGCTTCCTCTTCTGATGGTCTCTTGGGGCAGAGTGAAAGGAATGGGCATCCAAGCACAAGCAGCTCAATCACCACGCTGTTACCCATGACAGATTATGGCAGTCTTACTCCTACAAAATACTGGCACCACACGCAGTCTAGCTCTGCCCTGTTGTCCTGTCTGTACAATCTGACTGACTGAAGCATTGCCCAGCAGTCCTTTTCAGCCATCTCAGGCTTTCTGCAGGTTCAGACAGTATCTCATATGCCTAAACTGCATGTTTTAGATTTTCCTGATAAAATAAGACAAAAACCTGGCTGTTTTGCTTTCAAGGGAGGGTGAGTTGAAGAAAGACATGTAACCTTAGGAACTGCAAAGCTTCTGAAGGACCTACAGTTTATCTCAATCCATCTCAGCAGATCATAATTTCTTTCCAATGACCATTTCTTTAAAAACCTGAGATGCTCTGACAGTAGCAATGTCAAAGTAACGACATTCAACCTAGTCAGCATCAAATGCTTCCTAAAACACTGCTAACCACAAACAAATTTTGCCAATTAATCTCACTATCAGTGATCAAACTGCTAACATAGCAAGGCATTTTAGTTCATTAACAGTGAATATGATAATTATAAGTACCTCAGGCAATTAAACCAAGCACTGCATTGTATTAGGGTACTTGCTGCACTTTGAACAGCCCAGTGAACACGTATTTCATGCAGTCCATGCAGCAGTGAAATGGCCCCAGATTGAAAACTGGCTACATCTTTGGTGCTTCTCTTTTTGTTGACTACAAAATCCTGTCAGGTCTGTGCAAAAATCTGCTGAACACAAGCAAAAAAAGGTAGGTGGGTGCTAATAAGAATGGCTTGAAAGCCTGTTAATATAAAATCCAGAAGTTTCTTATTAAAGAACTCAGAAGTATTCTCATTAAAGAACTCAGAAGTATTCTCAAAGCTAGCACCAGCTGCCAGTGCTGCTATGCCATAATTGTTTAGATGCTATGGTAACAGACAATGTGAAAAACACTGAGGTAATTTTACAATACTTCACTTCATTTGACCATAACATTTACTTTTAATTCATACGCACCTATCAGCGGATATTTTAGATTAAAGCTCCAATGAAGTCAAAATCTGAAATAAATTTTAGCTAAAACATCCATGCTTCACTCAGTTAATACAGAAATGAAGCATACACTGCTAGTCTGTGCACCAGCTCTTAGTCACTATCATCCCCTTTTTCCTCTGACCCAAACACAACTTTTTTATAGTTTTAAAGAAACCTCACTAGAAGTTTTGATAAGTGAGTGTGAAAGAAGGCATGATTCCAAGATTAGGTCAAACAGGTCATGGAGACCTAAGAATTGTCCTGCCACTGTTCCACTAGCAAAAAATAATATATAAATTGGAAAAGTTAAAAAAAAACCCCAAACAAACAATAAAATTTCACACATTCTTCCCTAGGTACACAGATAGTAACACTTGTGTGACAAGGAAGGATTGCACGTATGTCAGATGTTCCGTATAAGGAAAACTACGGGTCAAATAATTATCTAACACCTCACCTTTTAGTATCTGAAACCAACCCCATCATTCCTTTAGCTCTGCCTCTGGGGGGTAGAGAAAGGCTCTTAATTCAGTGTTAACAAAACAAGAGCAACTAGGGTAGCTGGTAGCTACACTCAAACAGGACTGAATAAACATATCAGCAATGCAGTTGGGTAGCAGCTACAATTTAAATTAGATAAATGTGAAGTGATATGGAGTGCAAGAAAAAGCCTAATTATTTTTCACACACTGCTGGGATCTAAATTACCTAGAGTATTTCAGGAACAGATCTGGCACTTGTCGTCAGCAGGCCGGCGTGCTGCTGAGATTTCAGAACAAGGAAGTGATTGGGCAAAATTATAAAAATTGCAAGGATTGCTAAAAGAAATATTGGAATAGACTAGGATTTTATAATTT
This sequence comes from Corvus kubaryi, assembly GCF_017639235.1. Lineage (NCBI taxonomy): Eukaryota > Metazoa > Chordata > Aves > Passeriformes > Corvidae > Corvus > Corvus kubaryi. Next base: position 15,259,476 of record NW_024582059.1, on the reverse strand, counting down.
GGTGATACTTTTTCCCCTCCCTTAATACTGTGCACGAGGCAGTCTGTCTCAAGTTCAAACTCCTGTGTGCCACAGATGGTAAAGTTTTGTATGGACAGGGGATAAGGGAGCAGAAGAGAGATTAAATATTGAGAACAATTAAAATAACCAAGGCTATTTAGTTTAGAAAGGAAGAGTATAAGAACGACAACCCAAAATAATGAATAGTTTAGGGGAAAGAGATCTGGTACTCCTTCATAGCCATTCCCAGCCCCATAACACAATTACTAGAGACAAGTTGATTAAATTGACAGGCAGAAAATGTGAAATGAACAGAAGGGAAAGTGTTTTAAACTAGCACATTATCAGTCCATGGAATTCAATGTCACAGGAAATTGTTGAGGAAAAGAATTTAACAGGATTTTAAGAGGGTTGAGTTATTTATATTGACAAGTAAAACTTTTGTGCCTACATGAAGTTAAGTCAAGTGTGTAAGGGGCTTTAACACTTCAGGCAGTAAGAAGTTGTGGGTAGGGCTTGCAGAGAGGCATCAGGATGCATGAAGCCAAGGGGAATTCTCCTTCCTTGGAACTTCAGAGATGGCAGAGAGCTTGTTAGGGCAGCCTTCACGTTTATAATATTTGGTGAGGAAGGAAGAAAGAAGAGGGCACTCTGGCATTTGTTCAGATTTTTATTGTGGTCAGGATAACATGTAAGATCCATGTGAGTTCTTCCTAAAACACCAAAACTCCAGCCATATTTAATACACCAAAACTCACTGTGGACACAGGGTTGCAGGCTTTTGCTTGCCTGCAAAAGCTGGACACGTGCTCGCTGCAGTGCTGTCCCTCCCAGCTCTTTCCTCAAGGAATGATCATGTGTGCTCAGCTAAAGCACTGCTACAGTGCTCTACTACACTATGAAGACTGAACACCTAGAGTATTTTCTTTTCAAATGTTTTGCAGTCTTTTAAGATAACAACAATGAGAAAAGATAATGAAAGTATTGCACGGTGTCTCACATTCCCTTAACACAAATGAAGCTACAATGAATAGATGTGCAACATGTTATTACACAAATCATATGATACTTATTTGAATGGGACACTTTTAATAAGGAAGCATTCATAAGGAAACAATATTATTGCTGCTAGAAGGCATGTGAATTACTGAACTGCAATGTTTGGGTATTTTTTAAAACCAGCTGAAACTAAGGACATTACCAGGCTTAGAAATCCTACCAGGCAGCATGGATTGCACGATTAGCTGCCTAAATACCTTAGCACTGTGTTGTTTTGGTTCTCAAGAGTTATTTAATTGTCTTGTTCCCAGTGACACTGTTAAAATCAAAGGTACCTACGTGAAGGTTCATGTTTCCTGTTGTGCAAGGATGATATTGTCAAGCCCGATAGGCATACTCATTGCATACACCCTCTTCCATATCTGCTGCACCTCAAAAGAGTGTTTGTTTGTCTCATATTTGCTGTGACCTTAGGCATGGATTTAACTCCCAGTGAAATCAGCAAGGCCTAAACTCAGACCTCAGGTTAAACACATGCGAATGGATTCTGAATGAGATGAGAGTTTGGAGTTATGATGTTATGACATTATAGAGGGACAGCTACAAAGGTAGTACCAACCAGCAGCTTTGTGGGTTTCCATTTGTGTCTCCAAATTGTTTGGTGCATTGTCAAAACGTCCCTTTTAAGAGCTCTGGAGAAGCATATTTCCCCTGTTTTTCAAGAGATTGCTTTCATCAGTTCCTGCAGAGTTTCTCTAACTAAATCAGCGCCTCATTTTAATACATTTGACACAATAATGCTCTGCAGCTGCACACAGAAGGCAGGGATAAACAGAGCAGTAAATTAACAGGCCTCTGCAAACTTCCCAGCTAAAATTCTTGTCAGATTTTCTCAGTCAGAAAAAAAGAAAAAGGTAAAAAAACTCCAAAACCCTAATAAAATACCCATGTTCTTTACCATGCATTTAAAATTCAGATCCAAACAGGTTTTGGGTTTTTATCCCTTCTGACTTTCTCAAAGGCATTTAAGTGATATTTAACCCTTCTGATATTCATTTAAAGGGACAAATTAACAAGACTTGGCACATTTCTGAATGACAGGAAAACAGGCCTATAATGCTTGTCTTTACATCTACTTGCTGACTACTCAGAAAAAGAATTGTGGCTTGTTAAACAATTAGAATCCACCTTCAAGTAAGATATGAGCCTGTGCCAAGGCTGAGGTTCCAACTGAAATAATATTCTTATATTTAAATATCTTCTTTTATATCACTTGAAAGATTATGTTTCTGACCTAAACCCATCCTTTGGTAAGCTGCTGACCTAAACCCAGTCTTTGATAAGCTGCTAAATGTTTCCCAGGCCCAGTAAGGCCTGAATTCCAAGTCTGAAGTCCTTCAGGGTGACAAGTGCTGTGGTAAATCTGTTTTATAGTAAGAAACTAATTTTTATTCAATTAGGTTAAGAAATTGTGTGAGAAAATTTTTTTCCATTTAAAATAGCTTTTTAATGAAAACTTTCACTAATTGTGTTTTTAATCAAAGTGCATCAGGTTTATGGCAAAGGCCTCATTAATTTCAGTTGTAATTGGTTATGAAAACAAAATGTATTGCTTTTGGTTGAGACTTTCACAGAGGAAAAACTTTCTTTCCTAGCTATTTCTAAATTTGCTCCTGGTCTAATAAGGAAAGTACAAAAGAAATAAAACCAAGAAAATATAAAGTTTAGCCATTGATTATCCACATGTGGTTGTCTCACTGGAAGGAGGAATAACCTGGGAGATACATGTCAGATTCCTTCATGCACAAACTTGCCAGGTATCACAAGGGGTGTAACACACAAGCCTGTGTAAGAAACTTTGCCATTCTTGCAGAAAGCTGCAGCGCTTTAATGCAACACACTAAATGAAATTTTATGCCCAGAAGATTCAGTTAACTTCTAAGCAATGTACTCTCAGCAATATTTAAAACTCACTCTGATAGTCTGCAGCTGGCAGCTATTTTCCACTCACCAAATGTATTTCCCTTTTCCACATTTTAGGTAGCTTTTTGCTTGCCTCTCTACTCTGGTTGGTCGCATCTATGAATCTCTCTCCTTTCCTTTCCTGATTTTTCCTCCTGCTCCTCCTCCAGTTTTAGACAAACACCTGCAGCTGTCCACTGGCAACCTTCTCTCCCTTTCCTCTGGTGGATAACTCTTGCTTTGGCAGCCCTTTTTTCCCAGGTACTGCTTGAGTTCAGGAGCCTACGCAATGCACTGTAAAACAGATATAGGGCAATGTCTGTGGCATATAATATGGAAGAATCACATGTTTTTACAGGGCCAGTGCTACTGTTGTTCTTCCTCTTAGTGTGTGGTTTCATTCCTGTCTACATTGGTCATTTGTCTTCTGCTATAGAATAAAAGTTTATGAGGGCATAATGATTACAGTTCTCTATCCTTCCATGCATATAAAATCTCACTTTTCTACCACTGTTCGAGAGGAAAATGTGTGCCCTATGACATATGGGGATGAATGCTCACCAGTCCCTAAAATCCATAACTACCTGCCCTACCTATCCTGGCAGAGTCAGTTTATGCCTTTATTCTGCAAAAATAGGTAAACAGTGATTTAGGATCTGCCAGATCAAAAAGAGTTCAAAAAGTGACGTTGTAGCTTCTTTGCATGGACATCAAACTTCTCATGAGATACTAGCTAAGAATGGGGATTTGTCTTGATGTTCTTGCTCAAAGGCTCAGCTGCAGAAACTGTCCAGTAACTCAGCAACTGATGTATGTCAGAGATGCCAACACATTTCTGCCAAGCAGAATTCACTGATGCATTCACTTGTTAGTCAGGATAGCCGAGAACTTCATGTATAGCATGAGCATATTTATACTCTTTAGGTTGAAAGATGTTGGGTGGCTGTGCAGATTTATGATGACAGTAGCATTATGCCCTTAAAATTCCTGTTTAGCTTTCCATTTTCCAAGGAAATGGATTCGTTCAAATAAATGGGTTGTTAGGCTGGGATTTTCAAAAGCATTTAGCATTGGCTTGTATCAGCTGTCTGAATAGACATCATGGCCAGCAGACTAATGACAGTGATGAGCACTTTGAAAGACCCCACATACACACACATTTAGTCAAATTTATCGTGCAAACTTAAACTGAAGATGCACATAGCAGAAGCACTCAGCACCCACAACTGGAACCAGCTTCTTTAAAGAATATAGTCCAAATCAATTGTCTTTAATAATAATTGTTAGTGCTACTGGAGTACCCAGATCTCTTTCTGACACAACATCCTAGAGATTGTGCCTGAGCCCCTATTAAGGTTAAGATACAACTCCTGGCTTCAGTGGCTCAGAATTGGACCCAGAAAAAAGACAGTGCGTGACTCCGAGGCGGACAAAGCCTGGCTGGAAACAAATCTGTCAAACTCAACACCTGCTGGCTCCTGTTCACTGAGCCAAGCTAAAACAGGGCTCTGGTGTAACTACCTGAGGAACTGAATAAAGGTGTAAGCACATAGGAGTATATCGATATGAATCCTTGGTCACTGTTTTTGTGTGTAGAGGTACAGAATTATTCCATGTCTTTGTCACAGAAATATGAGGAAACAACTCTGCACTCATGACTCTGCAGCCATTAAAAATTATAGTCTGCATATTCCAAGATGTCATTGAGCACTTGTATTAGAATGCTTTTATGTCTTGATTAATTTTTCTTTCTATTTTAGCTAAGCACATTTCCTTTATTAGAGGCTACGTACAGAACACACAATATTTGAACCTCTAAAAGAAACTAGTCTGGCTCATTAGAAACTCATTCACTAGAAACCCCACCTAAACAACAGTCTCAGAGCAAGAGAATACCTGCAAAGTCTTCCCTATGCTCAGAGATGTTCATTCTTTTCAAACCTTAGTATGAAAATTCTAACCTTTAACTTCTTCTCCCTCTCCTCCTCCAATTTAAAAAAGAAAAATTCTAAGTAAGAAAGATGCTAAAATGGAAGTTTGAGTGTGCTATAAAAGAAAAAAAAAATACAAAATCTGATGCTGGGGAATTTCTCAGAAGAGAGGCTTGTTATGAAAATCTAAACTTAGAGAAGCTAGTTCCTGGCTGTATCTCCCATCTTCAGGAAAACACACTTCCACTTTCATGTTCCTCATGGAGCTCCGGTAGAAGAGTTGGACGTTCTAATCCAGAAGTGTGTTTGAGCTCTCTTCTTGTCAAAGCAAATTTTGAAATATCTCCATGTTCACTTTTATGCAGTAGCAAGGTGAGTGGTGGCAGGGGATTGTCAAGAAGTGCGGGAATCTCAGGGATCCCTGCAAGAGTCCCTAATCAACACCTACAGGTGTCCTGGGCTAGCTGAATCACTGGTGCAGTTTTTATGTCCTACATCCTCAGTGCAGTTTCTCTGTCCTACATGCTCGCCTCTTACCAGATGCCTGTGTGGCACATCCCACATTCCGGGTGGAACACGGCCAAAACAAGGTAACTACGGCAGACACAGGCGCTGCACTGCTATTTCCAGCCCGCACATTGTACCAATCAAGCTCTTCTTTGAGAGAAACAGTCCTTATTAATTTGGTGACATGTGCACATAAAAGTTCTGGATTCCTAAACAACTCCCCCAGTGCCTCCCCCACAAGCTGAATAATAACCATCTGGTGGAGCAATTTTTAAAAAGTACAGAGATGCCAGAATTTTTTTGGCAAGGTTTTAATCAAATTGAAGAAGGCAAACCCACAAACAGTCTCCTTCACTCCACAAGCCTGATCCATCCACAGACATTATCCCTCCTGTGGTTTGGAGGAGGAGTCTGGTGTCCTGTAGGGAAAAAAACCCACAGTGTATAATTGTTTTGTTAAAAATCATACTTACTGGGAAGCAGAATAAAACCCACAGATACTTGTGTTTCTAGCATTTATCAGCTCCCTTTTCTTGATTCTGAAAACTCCTCAATCTTTTGCATGTTTTGTGTCTGTGTGAAACTGTAATTGCCAAATACTCTCCAAGTCTTATTTCAGTTTTGATTTTCTGTAGTGCACTTCCTTTGAAAAGTTCTATCCAGTGAGCTTCTGGGTGAATATCAACTGTTCAGACTTGGAATTGGGACGTTTACATGCAAAGTCTTTCTTTGACAGAGTTTCTTTCAAAACCCTTGAGAAAAAGTATAATTTTAATGCAGTTTGGATCGTGGCCTAGCAGTTGGAAAAGATGCAGTGACTCTACAAAATGTACACTGACATGAAGGCCTTACGCTTTAAAAATGCCCTTTGAACAGCTCACCTGTAGACTATTCTGTCTCCTTTCCCAGGACAAAGTCTTTTATAAGGAATATTATTTAGTCACATTTGCAAAGATGTTCATATGCACCCAGAACAACTTTGAAAGCCCTCCAGAGCTGCTCCTACACTTACACAGGCAGGTGTCTGGGGTTTCCTTCTGCTATTACTTGCTCTTGAGCTGGAATGGGAATGCTGTGTCCCTTTATCTGAATGGACAACGCCTGTTTTCATACTGTAATGTCAGTGACTCCTGCCTGGAAACTGGGTCCACCCCAGAACTGGAGCTGGGCTGCATTCATGCAAAGGCAAAAGGGCTCCTCCACACCAGGAGCAAGACTCCTCTAGTGTGGACTGGGGGTTAGAGCGATCATCCATCTTCACTTCAGCTCCTCCCTCTCCAGCCAGTATTTACACTGCCTCTGCTGAATGATGGCAGGAAGGCAGCTGGATGAAAGCAATGGCTAGTCTTTAGTAATTGGCAGCATTTCAACAAATACAACTGCTAGAAAAGATGTTGTGCTTGGCTGAAAGGTCAAGCCCCCACTATCTCTTTTTCTTGATTATCAGATTGCCAGAGTTTGCATTTGTTGGATTTTAATCTCTTCCTTACACAAGGGAAACAATATTTCATTTAAGATAAAGGCCCTTCTTCAACACCTCTTCCACAGCAGGGTGCTGATTTCAATACCACATGTCAGAAATAATCAATCTGGTTTTATTTCAAGGTTAACTAGAGGAATTTTATTGCTTTTGAGTAGAGAATTAATGTTACAGAGCAGAAATAGCATATCCACTCAAAGCAAAAGTGCTTTGGCCTCTGGAGTTAATGGAGAGTCCTCAGCAATCTGTGACAGATATTGCTAATCTTTTGCCTAAAATTAAAATAATGTAGAAATAATTTCGCACCTAAATCAGAAAATGGTGTTGGCCCCTTTTTCCTATTTTTTTGTTCAGCTTTGGGAGATGTTTGCTCTGAGCAACTGGATTTAAAGTTTCTCTTCATATTTAACTTATATTTAAAAATTTGCAAGTAATTATGAAATGTTTTCAGCAAGTCCAATGAGTTGGCTCCTGATCTTATTTCCCTCATACAGTAGCTTGATAAAGCTCTGTTTGTACAGGCAGGAACACAACTCGTTGATTTTGTACTCCTGCAAATCAGTCTGAATCACTGCACAATCCCATCCACCTTGTTCATGCCTAGGTACAGTGACCGCATTTCTGAGAGTGAAAGCAGAGAAACTTTTGTTTCAATGCTTTATCTGAACCCCGGACAGCAAAACCACCTGCAATTTGTATTTCCTAAGTGCCACTACTTCCCATTTCTACCTCCAAAATCACGTCAGCACGGTGTCAGAAGGGAAGATTTTTTCCAGTAATGGGCCATCTGACAGACTTATCAGGAAACTCCAAGCACATCGTTAACATTTTCTACCAGAGAAGCCTTGACAGTGTCTGTGCTCATTCATCTTTTTCCTTCACCCCACACCCAATTCATCACACTGAATACTCATTCTACTGCGCTGCTAAGCTCCTGATGAAAAACAGGGACAGCCCTGGTTGCTTCACAAAAATGTCTTAAATCCATTTGTTACTTGAATGAAGAAAAGGATGTTTTGTTTGAGGAGCTAACAAGTGAGGGAACATTCCAGACACTCTAAAAGTTACCCATCTTTGGTTATGCAAGCTGAGAGCATCCCAGAGAAAGCAAAAAAGATCATCCTTGTCATCTGTTGTTGACATGCCTGACAAAGTGATACCTGTATTTTCACAAACATCTAATGTGACAGAGATTTTCAGAGAGAGATTTACTGGGACTGATCGCAGAACAGGGTAGAAGACTTGGAATATTACAATTTTTCCTACTCCTTCCCCATAATACAGCTCTATTTTCAACGTTAACTGGAGAAAAGTGCTACTAAGAGAGCATCTGCCTTGCTAAATATAACAGCCCTGAGTGTTTGATGACCTTTTGTATTGTATTGTTCACTTCTGTGTTTGCCTACTGTAAGTGATAAGGGTAAAAAACCTAGTAAATATTAAGCATATAAGGTGAAGCGGGGGAGGGAAGGCATTTCATTAGATGATATTTTTTTAATTAAATATCTTTGGAGGAAGTTCCGGAAAACTAGATCTCTGTGTGACAAGATGGTTTGGGACTTGGTTCAAGTAATGTCTGACATTTATTTAAAGGATCCAGCTTAATTTATTTTTTTTTTTTCTAGTAGTAGTATTAGTCATAGTACTAATATTATTTCACTCTTTTGGTTTGTTCTTGTTCTGCTTTGGTTTGAAGTCAGTTGCATCCCTTTCTTAGTCTAATACCAAATCAGATATTCTCTATGTAAGTAGTGCAGTCAAAATGCTTGGAGGGAAAGTGGTAAAACCTGCTTTCCTTCCTGCACGGACATCTTTCTCCTCTTCACATGCACATCAGTTATAGACTGAAAAGAACTTGTGTCCCAGAAAAGATGAAAGATCTTTATGTGTGCCATAATATTAATCATCCTTCTAATATTATAATAACATTTGGAGAAATTCCCGTAACACTGGATGACTTCTGAATTAATATGTTATTTTTCTTAATAAGAGCTTTCATAAACTATCATTCAGTCATTATCAAAAACTGAATACCTGTGCCTGCCATGAATTTGGTCTGCTACAAAAATGTTGGGGTTTATTGACTAGATTGCACGATTGAAAAATGTAATTCTTTGCATAAGAAAACTTTAGGGTTCAGGGTCCCTATTTGGAGGCATCCAGCTTGAGCTGTAGTGCTAACAAAAGAGAACTTTACAGAAGAATTTCCTCTTGGCTTTATGGAATCAGCAGAAACCAAGAGCCAACTCCTGTTATGGTGGCTGGCATAATTTCCATGACAAAACAAAAGTTTCAAGCACTCCTTCAGAAGTTGGCTGAACCCCTGAGCTTAATTAGCAAAGTAATTGGTCTCTGGTTCAGATGGAAGAACTGTGGTATGGTAGAGATGCAGCATGGTGCAGATGATGTTTAAATCAGGTTTCCTAAATATGCACATTTAGTGTACTTAATTGACTGTAAAATAATTATTCTGTGCAGTATAATTATGTTGTGGCAGAGACCAAGGCTTCCAAACATCTCAAAGGCAAATGTTTACAGGCCCAGAATTAAGACATTATTCCCTCCTAAAATATACAGCCAGACAACAAAAGTGTTTTATCTCCACAATGAGGTCTTTCCATCAGACTTGAGGCTATATTTAAGATTCTCTCATTGTTTTCTTCCTCTAGCTTTCTACCCTTCCTCATGTTATTTTAGTTTAGCAATACAGATGTAAATAGACTTCAAACCATGCATAGCAATGAGGATTAAAATCCCTGTATGACATGAGTGGCTTCATCTAGATCAGAATATCTAAGCCTACTCCAGTGAGAATTTCAGGTGTCAAAGAAGTAGGCATCTCCCTGAGTTGAGTGTTGAAGGTGGATGATAGGACAATATCTCTTTGAATGCTGATCTGTGAACAGACCAGTGTTAAAGAGACAAATCTGTTTTCCTCCAATTTGAGAATTGTAGCCTAAGCTTGGCTGGTGGCAGGGGCGGGGGCATGTTGCAGTGTGAGGGTGTTCTCCCCCAAGGGAGAAAAGCCAGCTGGGAGCACAGAGCACAGTTATATTTCAGAAAAAAATAATGAAGTACCAACTAGAAATCTGACTTTCATAGCTCTCCTCCTCATCTAACACTGCTGTTTATTTTCAAAATACCATCAACACAAAGCAGTGTTTCTTCACAAAGGTGTTGCCTCTGCAAAATGTTCATCAGGTCTTGTATCCTCTACCTGGATGCTTAGGGAGAAGCGCATTGTGTGGAACAGTCCTATTTTCAATTTGCTTTCCAGAAACAACAGGCACTAAGTCTTTCCAGCTGGAAATCTTTCACTGCCTCCAGTAGTGTTTCCCAGCAGTCACATTTATATGGACCACATCATTCTTACTCCTGAAAGCTTTTTGGTGTCATTTGCAAGAAAGACCCACCTTTCTAATGAGCCTCATGTTCTGCCCATCAGGGGGAAGTGAATTAGTGGAATTAGGGCTGCCTCTGCTTATGATGGGGACAGAGGAATCTGCACAATATCGTCATGTCAAGAAGAGGAAATTAGCAGATGGGACAGCAGGAACTGCAGATGGGGCTGTGTTCTAGGTTAGCATTATTGTGTTATCAACATGGAGCATTGAGCCCTGACCAGAGGAAGCATCTGCCTCTTTGCCAGGGAGCTGTAGGTAGAACTGCTGAAACTCTCTAAAACCCCTCAGGAACAGAAACATCTGGAACTCCACTAACAATGTGATGAGAGAACTGCAACACTGGCAACACTTTTAAATAGACAAGGATTGACATAGCAGAGCGAAAGCTGAATTATTCTTTTGATTAATAATAAATCCTGTTGCCCTTTAAGTAGACATCTTTAATGCTTAATATTTATCACGTATCTTAGATAATAGAATACCCCAAATATAGCCCATTAGCTTTAAACTCTGGAGGACATTAGCAGAACAGGCTTTTGTATGTGTAGAAAAAATGGGAGACAGATTTGATAAATTATTGGTCATGGAGAATTTGAGCAGCCCATCTTCTCCATTCTCAAATGCAATAAATTTTTAAAGATCAGAGTGTATGTCAAATGGAGTTCATAAAGTGGAAAATGACACTATTTACTTTCATCGAATAAAATGCTGTCAAAATTTATGGCTCTGTACCTCAGAAATCTGTCTGAATGTTACTCTTGTTTTGTGTAACACTTTAGCAACCCAAGCTAATAGGGCCATAAACTAAGTTATGCCAGAAGAAGTTCCTAAAAAAATAAATTTAAAAATCCTAAATTCATAAACATACTCCAAGTTTTTGACTGCTGTGTAAGGGGAAATGTTGTAAGCTTATAACTAGCAGAGATGGGAATGTCATCTAAAGTCAGCTGAGAAATCTGACCTCTATCATGACCATCATACATCTTGAAATGAGATGTGATGGTTTTAAGCATCTTAACATGCAGATACCCACAAGTAAAGGTAGTAAAAACAGTCCTGATTCAGTTTTGCCAGCATGGTGTTTAATTGCACAGTGTCAGCTGGATTTCTTTTACATTGCTCCAGAAATCTCTAGAACATTAACATGTTCTACATCCCTGTTTCAACTACACTGAGGCAAATTGGGCCTATTGTATCCCCAGTCTCATCTTTCCAACTGAAGTGATCATTAATATTGTGATAATTTAGACAGTCATCTTGATCCACCACAAAACTAGTTTTTTGTGCTTTTTTCCACTCTCTCCAGAGTAAGGAGATCACAATTGCCTGTCTCAAACACGCTTAAGATCATAACTTCCCACCGTGGCAAAGTGTGTCAAACAAACATCACCCTGAGTTATGGGACAGATGTGGTGAGCATCTTCGACCACCAAAGCTGCCTTGCCTGCTCCCCCTCCTTTCCCCCCACCCAAATATGCCTCCATGGATTCCTGGAACTGGGACTGTAAGTTAGGCCACCTGATGGGAGCTTGAGATAAGATAAAGGTGGTGCTATTGTTTTGAGTGTTATCTCGGACCTAGGTCGAGGTAACAAAGCTGGGGGAACGCTAATAATGGATACAAAGGATCCTCAAGGAAAAACAACTCAGCAACTGTGCTGAAATCAGCTAATTCCAGCAGGGGGAGAACACAACTCATCGACTCAACACAGGAAACCCACCGACCCAAAAGAAAAGAGAGAATGAGCACAGGACTAATTGACATTAAAAATGAGGGAATCATTTAAATAATAGAATAAGAGAATTGTGTAGCCAATGAGGATTAATTCCTTTGTTTGCTGATATAAAAACAGTGAAGTTTCCAACGACCTTGGGACCCACACCACTGAGGTCTGAAAATGGATACGTCTACTGCAGGTGTGTTTTGGAATGAGGCTTGGATGCTCTTGTAATAGTAGAAACTGAAATAACTCCCTTGTAAAAGAGCCAATGTACAGTGGTGGCACTTATCTTCTGCATCTGTCCACAGATCCCCTTGTTGCTTTGATTGGAAGAATCCAGCTTGAATACAGGTTCATCTAGTTAAAAATCTGAGGTGTAGAATAAACACCTTTGCCGGTAATATTCTGATTGCCCTTGATAGATGCAGCAGCTTGGTAAAACATCAGTAGAAGTCTCAGTTAAAAATTTGTGCCCTATATCAGAAGGGTAACTTAAAAATATAGTCATTCATACTTGTGAGGAGTTCGACTACAGAGATAGTCAATGCTCTTTGATGTTTCTTCTATAAAGTAAAGCACTGAGCAGCTGGAAATCCTTAAAGGTCTAAATGGTGACTTGGCTGGGTTTTTTCCTACCTGACTCTCTGACTGTATCTCCCATTTCTTTACTCCAGTGTGTAGTCAGAGCATTTACCCATCAAGTGAGCAAAAAGCACCGGGCTGGTTTCTGTGACCTGACCTTCCCTCCAGTAATGTATACGGAACTGCTACAAGCCCAGAAATGAACCAGCACTTGGCCAAGAGGCAACAGAACGGAGACAGTACAAATTGCATGAATGCAACAACTTTCAGTACAGAGCCTCCAGCAGCAATAGCTCCCCTTGATGTCAAACATGAACCAAAGCCAAGTTAGGAAATACGTTGGGGTTTTTTCCCTTCCTCTTAAAACAGTTTGGACTGAAGCCCATTTTCTTTTTCCATGCTCTAACTAGGAATTCTCAGTTAGCATTCCTGCTAAAGGAAATATAATACCTGCACTTCCTACTGCTGAAGAGTCTGGGCAGAGATGAGCCACAAGCTCAACCCCCACATAAACACACAAATTCATCTTGAAACTCCCTCTCTAATTTGAGTGGTAATCAGCGTGGGTAGTTACCGTCTGATAATTATCTGGCATTGAGATGTTGTTAGCCAGATTTCTCTCATTTCAAGACACTTTATAGAGTTGCATGATGACAGGAGGAGGATGAGAGCCAATTGTGAGCCCCAGAGTGCACAACATTCCCTCTAAAAGGAGCCTGACATGTATCGGCAAAGCAACAGGGTGCAGAATCTCAAGCGTGAGCAAATGAGGTTGGGCCCAGAAGATATGGGCCTGTATAATCAAACAGCTTACACGTTACACCAAACAGATTGCTGCCATTAATATTTATACACGGACACTTGAGATCTGTGACTCAAGGAAGGACAGCAAGTTTATAATAAATCACTGCGCTGTTTATAGTTCTGCAAAAGACGAGTAAATGAAACATCTCCTTTCCACGCACAATCTTTGACAATAATTATACTTAAGAATGCACATCCTACAAGCCTTTGTAAACTAATGTCATGCAGTAAGGACTTTTCCTTTTTATGTTGGGATTAAAATTCAGCTTTCTGTTGTGAACCTTCTCAGCAGCACTTGAGACTGAGACAGGCAAAGGCTGAAAGCTTCATTTATCAGACTATAATCATGAGAAGAAATTTAAGAGGCAGAGAGCTATTAGCTTGACCTGTCCATACACTTGCCACAATGTGCTTCATGCCCTTGCTTCAGTAACTGACAGGAGTATTTAATATAATCTCTCATTTCTCAAAACCAAAGCCATCCACGCTGAAATCAGTATGGCTTTTGCCCTGTGAAAGCACTGGCACAGTACAGGAACAGAAGAATGCTGTCATGGGTGCATATAACACCCCTTGCTTAGCTGATGCTTGTCCTCATCTACACAGCTGACCAACAGACCTATGGAGCAAACCCTTCCCTCTTCTCGTAAGTCCAGGGTGTTCTTATCTGTACCTCACAAAATGTGAAACTGTATCTTTTCATCCTATTAGTATACTTGCAGGAAATTATTTTTGCAATGATCAGATGTTTCAGATTCACTCTGACATTTAATCAACTACAAACACAGTTTATTTCTTGATGTGTTCAAGTGCCATGAGCATTGTCCCTTAAACAGAACATGTTTTGTTTTATGGTTTAATTAGTTACTGCTAAAAGACATTATCTTATTGCATTCATGCTCATCTAGATTTTCTATTTGCTGTAATTGGCAGATAAAATACAGGTATAGAGTATTAGCAGAAATCAAGTGTATATAATTCCATGCATTCTAACAATTTGCCAATAAAGACATTTTTGAGGGTAATGAAAGGATATGAACAGGTTTTGAAGAAATTAGCAGGCTCTGATGTTATCTTAGAGCACAAAGGTGGAGGCAAAGCAAAGAGCACTTTGGTGGGTTTTTTTAAAAAGTCACAGCAAAGCAACTGTTCAGAAGTACAGTGTGTTGGCATCCACTTCATTTCTCAGATTCCTAGGAAGTTGTGCAAAATAGAGATACTGTGCTCTTGTTTCAATGATGGAACACAGTAGGTGGGATTCTCTGCAGTGTTTCTATCTAAATCTGCTCCAGCCATCTTCAGGAGAGGGGTCAGGCTTCAATAATCTTGTCCATCAAAGTAGCTGTGTGTCTGCCACTACCTCAACAGTGTGTATAGCTTGCAATTGCATGGTCACACTCACCAGGCATAGGAAAGCTGGAAATGCAAATATTGGTCTTCTCTTCTTATGCTAGAGGTGATGTTTCCATCCTACAGTTCCTACATGTTGTGCTTAAATACAGTTGCAACTTAGCCCAGCTGGTCAAAGTGGAGCACAGACTTGTTCTGCTTAGCTCAGTGGTCCTCTGTACTACAGCCATGGGGAAATCCGTGGCCTGTTTGTCATCCTTGCAGAAGGCAATTTAAAATAAGCTGGTTTTCAGTAAACTAAATTCATGTAACAGTGACCCACATCTCCACTGGAAAATCTAGAGGTAATGAAACTCAGAGATAGAGGAAAACCGATTCAGGATGGGTCTCTGAGAACTGCTACCCCTAAAAACTGTTATAACCAGAAGTGCTTTCTGGAACACAACAGGGTGGTGGATGCCTGAAACTTGCTGTAACTGCAGTGCATTAATAATGTTTTAGATATCAATTCAGCAAACATGCATTGAGACTTGAAGGATGTAGATGTATTCTTCATCACCGAAGTCTGAAAATACAGCTGGGCAAATTCTTTTCAGAAGATAATAAGCTCAAAAATGTGATTTCATGAATTTTTGGGCTGAAGTTGACAAAATGTTTTGAGGAAAAAATTGTAGGCTGTAACATCAAAGCACTTCAATGTTTTCTAAAGTAGAGTTTTCCACTTTTTACTTGGGAGTGCTGTTCATAATTCAAAATGGGAAGAAATCAACAATCTGAAGCCCTAGGAGAACTCATTTACTTTAAAACTTGCCAACATGTTATGAGTACACTCCTCTCTTTCCTGTTGGATTTTTGGTTTAATAAAAAGTTTGTTTTCTATCTGCCCAAACCAACACTTTCTTGTTGGAACCCTGGGTTCTGAGAATTTCAGCCTTTCAGTGCTGACAAGCAGTGAACCTCAGATGCACACAGTATTTGACCCGAAACCTTGGGAAGAGCTTCCTAAATTGTGTGATAACACTAAGGTTGTTGCTGTGTAATTAAAACTTATATCACTGGGTGGGATATGTAGATATGTAGAAAATTAGGTTTAGGGGATATAGGTAATAATAGGTTACAATATGGAGGATTTTGGGTGTGGATCTTCTTCTTCTTCCTTTCTCCTTTCACCTTCTTCTTCACAGATCTAGTATTTCTGCTATTGGGTCAGAAGTCCTGTACTGCGGGACATGAAAATTAGTAATTGGGTTGTAAGTAAAAACATATTACTTGTTATTTCATAATTGGTTAATTTAGACTTTAAAAAGCCTTGGAAGTTAGAACTCATGGCCATTTTCCACCCTGTAACCTTGGAGGCACACTCTGTGCAGCTGTATTACTGATAAGATATAATAAACAACTAAGTCCGAACAAGAATTCCCGATCTCCTGCATCTTAATTCAAACTCTGAGTAAAAGAACTCAAAATTCAGAAACAGAGAAAATTTGTATTTTCGTTTTTATTTCATCACCACCACCACCACCACATTTTTTTCATTCATTTCCACAGCCTTCATGTTGCAACCAGGACACAGCAGAGTTTCAAAGCCTATCAAGTCACATATGAAAGTCAAATATGCTAATGCTAACGTTAGTAATTTTAAGATGTTTCCAGGCAGGATTAAAACACAGCAATTCCTTTGACAGAGCTAAAAAAAGGCTAATCAGTCCCCACAGCCAAGCTTACCACCAGGTTTTTTTTTAGGGGATTTTACTCAGTAATATTCTCTCACACAGGCAGGCTGGAGACATTCCTCTCACTGACTTCCTCTCTGTCCCTTTCCTCCCCCGGCTTCCTCCCAGCTCACATCACAGCTCATGTCTGGCTGCAAGGGCCGTGTTCTTGTAAGGCTACATTTGTCACTCTCTGCCCACCTATTGGAATTGCCTCTGTAGTCACAACTGAGTTATTAATTAGAGTCATCTGGGCAGTCACAACTCATCACTGCTCCCTGTTCTGGGAATTCGCTGGAGGATAACATCCATGACCAGACCTTCCAGAACATACATACACGGAAATGCCTTGAACGGTACTTTTTGCACACATTTTTCTTTCCCACAGGCATGCTGTTGACCTTCAAAATCTAGATTATTTATCTCATTTCAAGCTAGTTCTGCATGCCATTGATTTTGCTATGTAGGAGAATTCTCTTTGACCTCTCATTGTAGCTCTGATGTAGGAAACACCTTTTTTTTCCTTCCAAACAGGAGAAAATCAGATGGGGATGTTTTGCGAGCTTGATGAAATAATTAAAATGTCCCTAAATAATTACATTTTAAGGCTCTGTAAAAAGAAAAAGAGAATGAAAAGCAATGAAGAGTACATTAATTGGAATATTCTAATTTTAAAGGTATTACTTTTGCAGATGTTGACAAACCATATTGTAGACAAAATCAGCCAATTTATTATCCACATTATAATAATCAAGGATTGCAAGGTTAACAGTGTGAAATCCCTTAAAACCTCTGTTGCATTCCAGGGTATATTTATTTCTATTATTTAAATCCGAGAACTAAAATGTACTGAGCTTATTAAATCCTACTAAATAAACTGCATATGGATAAAGGGGAGATGTCCTAGACAATAAAAACCCTAGTATCTCTTCCCAGGTCTTTCAGGTCTTTCATACAACTCTCCTAATATGTGGTTTAATGAGAAAATCTGTTCAGGATCAACATGCTGTAGAGGAAGAAAGGCCATGGAAAGTATTTATGTTCCTGATGCAAATGCATCTCTTTCTCCTACCATTAGCATACTGGTTTATTCTGTAATGAATTGATACTTATGTTGTGTTACTTATCTGCTGGCACACATTAATTTAAATGCTTTCATTGTCTGACATGACTCAGATTTCCAGGAGCATCTGTTGGAGCTGGACACCCAGATCATGGAAAGATGGTTCAGCAAGGCACTTTGCAGAACGTCCTCAGAGGTTCTACCACAATTGTAAGTGATTCTGGAAAGTCCTAAATCAACCACAACTTCTCTACTTGACCTCACAAGAAGTCTCTTGAGTCTCAGCAGCCACATGGTCACAGCAGGCTAGTTCTTTTACGTATCTTGTTTGGAAAACAACATTATAAGCAAAAATTTACTTGTGCAGATGTTCAGAGAAACTACGAATCAGAAACTCTGAATATCACTGCAACCAATGGCCCATGAATGCACAGAGAACCCCTTTCTGCCTTCTTGCTTTCAATTTCTTTTGACACTATATAGAGTAAATTTCATCAATAGCCTCAGAAAGTCCCAATGGCAAAGCCACAGGCTTCAAACCATAAAACATTTCCAGTCTAGTGTCATTTACACAACATCACCAAAGGCTTCTTCTGCTGATTAACTAGTTTATCACTTAAACAAGTCATTTAATAGTCCACAAAAGTCTGTAATAAAATGCTCTGCTGGCAATTATTGTAATTAGGCGTACCTGTCATTTTAAATCTGATTCTGCATGCATCTCCAGAGATTTAATCATTCAAGGTAGATCACCAAGTAGCTGGTTGAGTTAATTATTTGAATAATCTACAATTCAGACACTTAATATTATACCTAAGTATTCCCAAGTGTGCCTGCATTTTCTGCTCAAGTCTGCAGAAGTTTGGCAACGCTAAAGGGAAGCTTTGCTGTCAGTTGTAACAGTACAAGATAAGGGCATTGTTAATCCATTGCTGCTGAGGATTCTTCTGTCCCCAGATGAAATGGGTTGGCATGAAGACTCATGTGTATCTGGGCAGTCAGACCAAGGCACAAAATCAAGAGTTGAGATGCTGAGGCTATGTAAAGTTGAACAAAGAAATTTAATCTCGACTTGTCACTTTTAGAGCTGCGTGGTGGTGTGATCCTGGCTGGATGCCAGGTGCCCACCAAAGCTGCTCTTTTACCCTCCCTCTTCAGACAGATGGGAGAAGAGAAAATTTTAAAAAGGCTCATGGGTCAGGATAAGGAGATCTGTTGGACTTGGAGGAAAGCTGTTGGCAGCTTCCCAGAGAATCTATCCCTGTAGCCGTGCCCCACCACTACAAAAAACCTTATCAAGCAAACCCAACAAACACTGAAAATAAAAGGAGCCTGTGTCTTAGTCGCAGGTCCTAAGAATAAATCCAAGATTCCTTCAGGTTTCAAGCAAGACTTTTTTGGTCTAGTGGTAGAATCTGGAATTAAAATGTGCTCACAAGAGTATGAAAGCAACCACCTAAAGCATTTAAAGGAGCTCAGCGAGACCACCACTGTAACTCTCTTATTTAATGTCTCCACTCTAATACCTCCTTTTAGGGAGGAGAACTGATGGCCTTTACCAGTTACCCTAACAAACATACAAACCACTCAATCTGCTGAAGGAAGAAACAACTCAAATGCCCACAAAGTCTATTTTTTTTCTGAGAAAACATGGATGGGGGAATAGCATTTAAAGATGAAGGACATGAAGGACAAAGAGATTTTTGGATATTACAAACCAGCAGTATGCTGCCCTGGCAGACCTGGCACAGGCTCTGCTGTGACTCAACTACTGCTAGCAATGAGCAGTGTCAAAAACACTGAAAGAGCTATTGGTAGTCTTGCTTGAAAACTTCAGTGTCATTCCTCTTCCTCACTCTTCTTCCTCCTCTTACTTGTAGGAGAATCAGCCCTGTCCTTCCCTCCAGGTAGGGGTCATTGAGATCAAAAACAGGCAAGGGAGCTCCTGAACAAGAAGCTTTGTGCAGAAGGTCCAAGATAGCAGTGGGAGAATGAATCCCGTGAAATGAAGAGAACAAATAAGAATGCAAATCTATTCAAGAAATGAAAACAATAGTCCTCAAGATCTCTGTTGAGGAGGAAGAAGACAGCTGACCTGTGATCTGTAAATTCTAGAGGTTGCTGCTTATCCTTAATCTTCCCCTTCTTTAAGAATTTTCAAAATAAGATATGAAAGAAGACTGCAGCTTTCTCCCACATAATAAAGGTAGTAAAGCATGATATTCATAAAGGTCACTGTGCCTTAGCAGAGGAGGAGAGATGGATTTCTATTACTGGATTTCTCTCTTCTGTCTGCTTTTGTATGAATCACAAGCTGACGTAATTTGAACTAAGAGGATACTTGATAAAAAGATACAACATTTGTTTACCCCACTGTGCTTGCAGACTACACTGACAGAGGCACTGCTATTTACAGAGAGGTGGGTGATGTAATCCACCTCTGCAGATTCCAGCAAGTACTCAGGAACTTTGAAGGGGTTGGGAGCATCATGAGACTCTCCCCCTCCTTTACACCTCTTGGGGCTTGGAGCAAAGAATGTGTCTGCCACATCCTGGTGAGCACTTTTCCTGATCTGCACCAATAGGGAGGCCAAGGGCTAACCTGGGAAACTGCAGAGGGTTCATCCCCTCCTCAGATTGTTTACATGTGTCCTTTGCAGTGTGGCTAATCCTTGAGAAAACAAGTGCCTGTAAAGAACCCAGCCCTTCCTCATTACAGAGCAAAAAGACTGTCTTTTGAGTTGCCATATGTGAAGCTGCATTTTTTAACAAGTGTTTAGCATACAATTTTTCCAAGTAGTGATGTGCAGCAGGCAGTTCATTGAGATGTATCTTCATCTAATTGAGTGTTTTCCACTTACAGTATCATTTGGCCAAAAGCCAAATGAGAGAACCTATGGGGTAAGATACGTGTCCAGCACATCCCATATCCTGCAATACACCCACAGAACCATGGATTTCAGAGGCTGATATGAGCTTGGGAGATGGCCTCAAATTGAATAATGATGATCTGCATTTTCACTGCCACCTGATGCACTCCTGAGGCTGCAGTCACACGGCTCCAATCAAAGGAAGTCTTTGCTAGTGTAAATTTATTTTGTGTCCATAGTAGTAGATAAGAATAATACACACAGCACCTTCTGTTGAAACCATATGTTAAATCAGGTTCATACTTTAATGAAAATGTACATCTCTAAGGAGAAATATGAATAGTAAAGGCATTGTTTAGCAGAAAAAAAGGTTGGAGAAATTACGGGTGCCACCTAATAAATGGTAGTTCAAGGAAGTTCACTGAGCCTGAAATGTTGCAGCACTCTTAAGTTTAACCCCGACTCCTGGAAGGTGCATTCTTTACAGTTACCATATATCCATGAAAAATTGTGTTTTCTGTGGAAAGTGTGACTGGCTTCTTGTTGCATCTTTATGTTTTCTTTCCTGTAGAGAAAAGGAAATAGAGACTCCGAGGCTAAGATTTTAAAAACAGCCAGCAAGGGTCTGGTCTTATCCTGCTGAGGCAAATAGAATTCTTACACCAGATTTTTGGAAAGGAGCAGAGCTGCCTCCGCACTGGAGAGTTTGGAAAACACTGTCCTGCTGTTTGCAATCATGCCTTTACAAAATAATTGTAACCGTATTTTATGTTCTACATGTTGTTTCACAGCCTTTGTAAAACGATCAGGAATTAACCACTAGAAAAGCCTGACTTGCGCTTTCCAAAATGGGAAAGAAACCTTCCAAAACACAATATGTCTAAACTTGATAATATTTTTAATTTCTATTTGCCTGGGCATTCAACTGATTGATGGTCAGGCTTACAAAGTCAAACATTCATCTGCATGTGTCTGCACAGCTAAATCCAATCAAGCCAGCTTTTCAGGGTCCTTGCTCAAGCAGCTCAAGGCTTTTTCCTGATTCCAGGAAAGGTGACTCTCAAAAGGGGCCCAATGCACTTCTATTTTCCATAACTAATGCTTTCAAATTGACAGCCTAATGTCTTTGAAAACAAAGATTCCACCTTTTTTTTCACAGCACTTGCTAAGTTAGTTCTAGTCTCTGTATACAAATATAATGTTCAGCAACATTTATTTCAGTATAAATTTTGAGGTACACAAAAACTTGTGAGGAATAAAACCTGTTCCTTTGCTTCTGATCAAGCACAAAATAATAATATGTCTTAATATGTAATAATAATATGTATTTCCACTTTCTCTGTGTGCCAGGCTATTCTTTGCTTCCAGCTTTCCCTTCAAAATTATGCATGCACTTCCCAAGTAATGCGACAAAAGCTGTTGGCTCAATGGGAATCAATGACCAAGGAAAAGACATCAGTCTCAATAGGAGCAAAAGGTCTGATGGGAAAGAATGATAGCTCTGTTTCTCAAAAAGGCCAAAAGGAAAATCAATGACAGTTAAAAGAACACAGTGCAGAGGAACTAGATCAGTCTTTGACAACTTATTTTTTGCTATCTTGTTTCTCACCCCACCCCCCCCCCAGACACACACAAAAAACCCCAAAACAAACCATAATCTATTTTAAGTGTCCCTTGGACAACAAAATACTCCAGTCTTCCCAAAGGAGGGATGTGATCATCTGAAGCAGTTCTGTTGCTAAGAAACTTGCTAACATTAAAGCCAGGACAATGTATTAATCAGCCTCCTGCATTTGTTAAGGCAACCTCCCAGTGTCCTGTGACTTCTGTGCTCTTGTGAATTGGCTGGAGGTTGAAGTTATTAAACTGGCTCCATGCTCTGAAGAGTTTGCAAACAGCAAAGTAAACATTTCACCTCATCACAAGCTCCCAAGGAAAGGACTGGCTGGGTCAGTGAAGAAAGCTTTGGCTTCTTGTAAAATAGGGAGTGCACCCAAAGTGAACAGTATTGAAAAATACTAGGTAGTTATTTCAGGGTTCTTACGCTAAACAGTTCCGCAGAGCTTCAGTGTTTAGTGCTCATCTGTAGCTGGACAGAGCTCCATACAGTTCATTCAATCACCTATTTTAATAAAGAATGTAACTTTTTAAACCACAGTATTGAATTCCAGAAATACAGAAAAGAAAATGCACACCATGGGCTGTATAGAAAGTTTACTGAAAGGTAATACAATTTCCCCATATAGTACTGATTACTGTGGCACAGGTTCAATGAGTCAAATGATGCATGTTCAAAGAAGTGGCAGCTGATTTTTCCAGAGAATAAGTAGGGTACTAGGCTTTTAAGACTGGAGAGCTCACTTGTGTAAGTCCATAACTGGAGAAAAGCATTGAGGGTTAGTAACCTGAGCACAGGGCTGGTCACCGGGAGTGCTTGGTAAAGGTATATTTGCACAAATTTTACCATTTTTCTCTTACATGGGGGTGGGAGATAATCAAGGCATTGTGAACAAAGAAGAATTGAGAGTAATGCATTTCAGTCCACATAGATTTTTCCAAGAGAACAGTGATGTTCTTGAATTGGCTGAAATTTGGACCCATTTCCAATTATTTCCTGTTAGTAAGGTATTGTATTTCTCTGAGTCTGATACACACTGACCTCTACTCATGACTCAACATATGGTGTCCTTTTTCCACAGAAACTCAATAGCACCTGAGTACCTTGTGATTGATCTCCTTTGAATGTTAACAAGCAAAGAACACGCCATTAATAAAATCCAAAGTATGAAAATCTATCTGTCATCAGTATGATGAATCTAGCCCATAATTCCACAAATCAAATCCCTCTGTGAAAGCAATGGCTGTTCACAGATCAATTTGTGGATTCAGAGTAAATCAAAAATGAACTGCCCAGAAGCAGAACATTGAGTCCATCTAATTTAAAAAGCATTCTAGTTGCTAGGTCAGATTATTCACACAGAGTTAGTATATGGCTGCTTATACCTACAGCTGCAGGTTGGAGTCACCCTTTTAAACACTCTTTCCAGTGAAAAGTGGGTACTTGGCAAAGCTGTGGAAATGAGCCATCACATAAGGACTGAGCTGGATGTGGACATTTGCTGTACTCCCAAGTTACAAGTTATTATGGCTGATTTTTTCTTTTTTTTACAGGAAAAGACATTAGAGATTTTGCCTTACTTTCTGGGGGGAAAAAAAGGGACAATCTGCAAAAGAGTCCTTTCACCTCCAAGCTGATCACAAGCTGTTGCTTTCTTTATATGCGAACATGAAGAATGAAATCCAGTAGATGCAAAGGTGGGTCATGTTTTCCGATGGCTTTCGCCATCCATCCTGGGAAGAATTTGGGTTCCTAGGCAGCTATGCTTAGCCTGCCTAAACAGTGCAGGAGGAAAGGTACAAAGCTGAAAGCAGAAGAAAACCTTTACAGCTTTGCTGTTAAGAATTAGTTTTTGGAAACAGTGTCCTGGGTTTGTTCCAGAAACTCTTTCATATAAAACTTAGAATTAGTTCCGTGAGGAAAGACAATACTTGCACCTTTGCCACCTTAGTGCTCTGCTGCTTCCTCTCCTGCTGCTACTAGTCCCTGGGACTTGAATTCCCTTCTGCTAGACGGACATTTTCAGCAGCACAGCTACTCCAGCACAAACAGCCTCTTGCCAAGTGATTAGGGAAGTTTCCAAAGGGATAGCTCTCCTTCTCCACTCTCTGCTGTGTATCTATTGACAGCCCTAACCTCTATACTGTTACAGCAATGATGAACTGTATGTCCATCTTTTGAAGGAAAAGGCTGAGCCCAGTATCCTACCCTAAGCACAGGATAGCTTTCCTTCTTTCTACCTTTGCAGACACACTTAATAAAAAAGTGTTTTCCTGTCAATCCCCTCTCCACAGTATTTGGTATTAGATGGTATAAGCATTCCTTATCTATGCTGTATATAGTCCCAGCCATGCCATAGCTTTCCTCAGTGTGTGTGTGCAATAGCCAGGGCACCCTGTAGATCATCTCATATGGTTCAAGCTGAACTATATCAAAACACACAAGGAAAATCCTGTCCACTCACTGTGGTGATTAACCCCAGGATGTTTGCTGGACTTCGCAATGCCTCTGGCACTTTTGAGCATGAAGTGCCATTGGCTGGGAGGAAAGAGCTGGCAGGAGGACAGGAAACAGCACTCTGCCTTCTCTATTTAATCGTCACCATATTTTGTTCATTTTTGTCTGCAGAAACCACTTAATTCAATATGGATACACAGCTAAGAGCAATAAGGAGTCGGAATCATATTTTACAGATCAGGCACCGGTGGAACTGAACACTTACATAACTCCAAGAGGATTTCACGTGTCAGTCTGTGCTTGTCAGAAACAAAGAGCAGGAGAATCCAAAATGGAAAGCCAGTGTCCAGTTCAACCATTAAAATCTGGCAGAAAAGCAAAAAAGTTTGTACTGGTAAAAACCAGCTGCTAGAGAAAAGAAGAATAAGACACAGGAAAGGAGAGCTGGGCCCTCAGAAACAGCTTTTCAAGTGTCCAGCACAGCAAAACACATTAAGGAAAAGCTTTTACTATCAGTAGTAAACAACAAACACAGATGATCAGGGAAATGCAGGGATGGGTAGAGAAGTGGGTATGAAGACAATAACCTTGTAGATGAAACACTAACCTTGTGTCAGTCAGGGAATACAGGGTACAGCCTTAGAAAACCACCAGTGAAAATGAAACCAGGTCTGTACAAGCTGTGAAGACAAATAAAAGGTTCTGCAGTCCTATAAAGCAGTAATCTTGCTCAGCGAACACTGTAGGCTTTGAAACACGGGGCAAGCATACAGAACCAGGAATCTCAACGACTTCCTTACATCTATGCTCACCAGGGAGATGGGAGGAAGCAGGAATAATTTTGCTGCATGTAAACAGGGGAGGAAGAAAATAACTAGCAAGTGAGGAAGGTCAGAAAGGAATTAGATCAGTCAAAAAAACTCCAGATTCAGGACTTGACAAAATAAGACATTTTCAATATTTTCATTGATGCTAGCTAGGGACTAGAGAGAAATTAATCAGACCTCCCCTGTTTTAGGATGTTAACAAGGGAGGAACCATGAAAATACCCTTTACAAAAAGGTTCACAGGTGTTTTCCAGTGAAATCATTAGCTGATTTTGCTATCGCTTTATTAATGAGATACAAATTAACTATTTTGTTTCTTTAATAAGTAAATAATAATTATATCTCATTGCAAAAAGCTTCAGAAGAATAGAGGCTTTGTGTCCAAATGAAGTTCAGGTTTTTTTCCCTCAATGGTTTGGCTGCTGTTGTTTCAGAAAACTGGTCTTTAACAACCAACCCTCCTTTCAGCTGGAGACTGCAGGGAAGTCACAAATCCACAATGATGATATCAAATTGTTGCTATGAAAACAAAAGCCATGCTACAGATTCAATACCAGCAGTTTTCCAAGATACAGAAGAGGGCAAGAAAGTCTGTGGAAGTGTCAAATCTTACTTGAAATCATGTCCTTCATAAACAAGCATATGAAACAACAGAACATAACACTGTCACTGTTAATTGGAGACATATGAATATTTTTAATCTTGAGGCCTCACTAAAATGCATTAACTGCTATGAAATATGACAGAGTCCTGGTCTGTCTTTTTGTGGGGGAACATGAATACCATCAAACTTGTGCTAGAGTGCTACAAAAGAAATGTGCTTTGCATATTGGATCTTATGTCAGATATTGTCTCTGACACACTGACAGCATTTTTTTGCACTTATGCTACAATATGTGAGATTTTACCTTAAAATTTAGTTCCTGTCAACACATGGATTTATATTAATATCACATATTTCACTTAAAATGCATCTCTGAGGACAAATTTGAAAATATGTACCCGGCATGCCCTGACAGAAAATAAGGATAGACACAATCCTTAAATTTTTTTCAAGAGATCCATTTGCCTTTTAGTTAAATCACATTTTCACTAGGACTGACTTCTGTCTTTTTTGTCTGCTACTAGCAAAACTGCCTGTATGAATTAATGCAAAATAGAATTTGAACATTGCAAATAACATACATGCTCTGCTTTTTTTCAGCCACCAAAGATAGCAACTGACACTTTTCAAACAAGTTGCTTTCATTTGCTGCACAAAACCTTGTGGCTTGGTTCTGTTGTGCTGTGCGACTTCTCTAACCTTGGTGGGTTTATGTGATGTGTAAAACCAGATGTATAAACCCAAAAGAAGGAAAAAAGCATTTTGGCAGATATATGGAGCAGTAAGCTGTGCAATGTCTGCTCTGATGGACTACAGAATGGTCAGAAACAGGGTGGTGTAGAGCTACATCCCACCAAAACAGCACTGTTACCCAGGAATTGGGGCAAGGTGAGGAACTTTCCCTGCAAACTTGAAGGAATGTTGGAGTGAAACAAATCATTGTTTCATAGCAGATTTGTTGTGGAGCTAGAAAGACACTGTGAATGTTCAGTCCTTCAATACTGATGTTCCTATCACTCCCAAAATATCGTTCAACCTCATCATAATGAAGGAACAGACTGTATAGATTTACCTTCAGATACACCTTGTTGCCATAAGTAGGTCCCTGAGAAGAATAGTTTTTGTGTCCTAAACACTTCTGCTCCTGTTTAAATATTTACAGGCTTTTAGGAGTTTCAGTAAGAATGTGGTGAACAAGACAAAAGTGATCTGTTGTAACTATATCACATGCAGAGCCTCGTCCTTTCCCTCCTCTGCACTGTTTTCTAGACAGTATTTCAAGGACTTCAGCAGTAAAGCTCACTGGGTTTCAACAGGCTGGACAGACCACCGAAGCTAGGCTTTGATGGTTTTCATTTATATGATAGCTGTTCTCCACGCTGCAGTAGTATCAGCACTGTCAGATACTATTGCCACTTGGGTTTGAACTTCTCCTTATCAGTAAATGGTCTAATCAGCATGGCAAGTAGCTGTGTGTTCATAACAAAGCAACAAATTATTATCATTATTGTTGCTTTTGTTGTTATTATTATTATCATCATCATGGTTATTATTATTATAATCATCAACACCAACTGAGAAGCTGTTAAAAATGTTAGTCTAATTAAGGTGAGGAAAGTTATACTTTCTGAAATTATTGGAGTTCTTTACCAGTTAAAGTATGGGGTAAAAACCCCTCAATCTGAAGGCACATTCTGCAGTTGCCAGTTTTGCCAACCATGCCATTGGTGAATATTCCAGGAAAGTATTTTAGCATCTTATCACGGAAAAAAATACTCAGAATGCACATGGACTGGAAAACTTTATTCCATGTGCTATGCGCACTACTCATCTTGCTTTTCTGAGAGTTTATTTATTTATTTATTTATTTACCAGTAGCCCTCAAATCACAGAATCACAGAATCATTAGGTTTGGAAGGGAACTCTGGAGATCATCTACTCCAATTCCCTTGCCAAGAGGAGTGTAGCCTAGAGCAAGTGACACAGGAATACATCCAGGTGGATTTTAAATGTCTCCAGAGAGGGAGACTCCATGACCTCCCTGGGCAGCTCTTCCAGTGCTCTGCCACCCTCAATGTAAAGCAATTCTTCCTCATGTTGAGGTGGAACTTGTATTTTAGTTTATGACCATTACTCCTTGCTCTGTCACTGGGCACCATTGGAAAGAGTCTGGCACCCTCCTCTTTTGCACCCACCTTTGAGATAAATGTACTGATGAGAAAATCTATTAACTGTTGGCCCAGCTAGTACCTTAGATTTGCCGAGGACCAAATGGGTACTAGTTTTGCAATATCCCTGTCTATATGCATAAAGTACAGTAACAGAAAGCCTTTTTTTCCTCCCCCCACAGCTACTCAAAGTGTGAGCATCTTGACAAACTTTGGAAAAGATGCAAAACTATCAGAAACTGCAGTTCTGCCTAGTCAGAAGTGACAAAACAGCTAGGCTCTGATTCCTGGAGAGTATTTCCCCATTACAGCTGTGCTGACAGGATCCCATAAGAACAAGCATCAGATCTATGGGAGATGCAAAATCAACCAATAGATATATGGAGAGAATACAGCGCATGGAAATGTGGTGAAACATTGTAACTATTAAATAAAAGGCCTGTGCAATTTATTTTAACATTTAATCTGCAGAAGCGTATTCAGCTGTACTAATTTCTCCCAAAGCTTTGCATTTAAGAGTATGTGTTTAACATTAAGTCAGACTTTCCAAAGCCAAAAGCAAAAATTGACATGATTTCCAGATGTAGATTTTAGTAGATCATGTCTCGGATAATTAAGGGCTGTCAGATCTAGTGGGTTAATAATTGAAGCTGTATAGAACACAATTTATTGTCAAACAATACCAGACCTTCACTGAAAAGCAGAAATCACATCTCTCTAACACAGGCTTTTCATTCTGGGAATAAGCTTGGAGGTATGGATTGAAAACATCATATTTCCCTTCCAAATGGAAAAGTTAAAACAAACAAAAAGCGGTTCCCTGGAACATTCTTTATATGTGCTGTGTTATTTGTCTCCCCACATTCCCGTGTTTGCTTCTTGTTTTCTTCTGGAAAACACGTACAGATTACGCAGTTTCCCTAACCTACTCTACTTAGAGGAGACAGACCTGCACATCAACTGTTTGTATTCAGCTCAGTGCTGCTCGAAATAGTTTATAGTTGAGAATAAACTGAACCATCAGAAATAGGATCTCAATCCTTTGAAATGTCAGCAGATCAAGTTCACTGCACAAGCAGGAGCTGAATTTTCAATCCAGAAGGCTGCATCATTGTCAAAAGCTCAAGATTATTTAGGTGAGCTGATTTACTAACATGGCAACTAACAAGATTTGTGCTCCAAAGTTTGATTTATACTTTAGATTCATCTTGTCAGACCAGCTGTAAATAATATCTGCTAAGAGCAACATTTTACATGGTCCATTTTCGGTTTGCTCAGATTGCTGAGAAGCCCACAGTAAGTCATCTCAAGCATCAGACTCAAACTCTGCTTTGTCCTGGGCCACCATGTAGGAAAGCTAAAAGAATACTGGCAAATGGGATGTTGGGGGCTGGCAAGAACCTGACCCAGCATCTACAAAGGCTAAGCAGGTCTCCCAGTTCAGGATATCCCTGTTTATCTACTTCACAAGTTGGACAGGCCCATGGATGGAAAGAACCAGACCAGTGGCTGATCTCCCCTACTTCTCTTCACTGACATCCAGGAGCAGGATTATCTCATGCTGATAGCATTAATTCATGGCAACAAAGTGCAAAATGGTCCTTAACTACAGCAGGTCTTTGGTTTTACCCTAAGAGAGAGAATAAAATGCACACAGCCTTCTCTCAGTCTGCCCTAAAAAAAAAAAAAAGGTGACTTGGACAACTTTGACACATCAATGCTGAAGATAAATCAGAGAGCAGAGAAAGGTAAAAAAGGGCTCTTGCTTTCCAAATCCTGTCAGCCAGCTTCACAAAGTTGTTCTTTCACAGCATTCACACCTTTAATCTT
The DNA here is from genome assembly GCF_017639235.1 of Corvus kubaryi. Taxonomy (NCBI): domain Eukaryota; kingdom Metazoa; phylum Chordata; class Aves; order Passeriformes; family Corvidae; genus Corvus; species Corvus kubaryi. The sequence goes on along the minus strand of NW_024582059.1, from coordinate 15,229,588 downwards.
TTATTGTTGACTAGATCTGAATATCACAATGAAAAAAAACAAAGAAGTGTTGAAGAATCTTTTCATATTTTCCTTTTATATTCTAACTTTAAAAGTTGTTGGGAATATTAATGAATGAATTAAATAGAAACACATTTTAGAAAGAAGGCAGTGCGTTTTCACTAAGGGTTGGAAGTACGAGTTGTAGTTCAGGTACATAACATGAACTTCAAGTAATGATCTGCAGACAGCTTCCCACAGGGAAACCGGTGCCACCTATAACAAAGCCAGTTTGCTACATTCTTTTCTGTCTTCAACAGGCTTGAAGTTCATCAGAGCACAAACAGAAAATGCAGCAAGGACAGACAAAATTCTGCAAATGGCAGCATTTTAAAAGGCCGCATGTCTCAGAACGTGTCCCCCTTTCCTTTTGGATCCAGTAGCCAGCTGGGTTAAGCACAGGGAGCGTCTGTGCTTCATTTTCATACCTGCACTGGACTCAAGTTTCCATAAAGAGATGTCTCACGTCTTTGGATGGGTGGCTTCATTTCAGCAGTGGCAAGGACAGGTCCTGTATGAAGCTGCTGGATGCTGCCAAGCTGCAGCAACCCAAGACAGGAGGAGCTGTGTAACCTCTAGAGTCTATCCCCATGTAATTAAAAGCAGAGCTGGGGCTCAGCTTCCCAGCATCTGCTCTGCAGCAGCCCCACACCCCACAACAGCTTCCCTAGCAAAGCTCAAATCCTTAGTACAAAGGAGTCATTGAAAAGCAAACCATTTTAATCTGTGGGGTAGAAAGAGGTTCTGCAGCCAAGCTGAAAATTCTTGCTCTTTAGTATTGATTGAATGGTCATTTGTTATAATGATGGCTAAAACAGTCAAGCAGATGCTACAAATATTGCTGTTTTGATTTATAAATGTAGAAAACTGCTTGTCTGCTTGCCACAGAAAAATGCAAAACTTCACATCCTCTGTTCTCCAAACACAGTTATCCAGGTAGATTTTCTGGGGTGTTTTGCCTTTTGCTTTTTGTGTTTTATTAACAGAATATTTCACAGACCAATGGCAAATTTGTGAAGGCTAATGATGTGGTGCCATGTGTCTACCTCAGATCTCCACCTCCAGTGCTAGGGAAGATAATAACCCAGGATAACTCAGCAGACTTGCTAACTTACCATGCCAACAGGGAATGTTTATCCTGCACATGCAGGATCAGTTTTACCTCAAGAGGTTTGGCACAGAAGAGCTGATAAATTCACAGCATGTATTCAAAAGCTGCTTTCAACAAAACCTTTCCACTTTTATTCTGGTGATGCTCAGATGTGGCTGAAGAAATCTCCACAAAGTGAAAGAGAAGACGGGGCCAGGAAGTACAGATTAAAGAGAAATCATGAATTGTGCTTGATTTTTTCAGCTGCATCAAATATCAAGGGCTTGCTCATTGCACAGTGGAAGGAGGCAAATGAATATAACATGGACAAGGTCTGGACAATAGTAATGAGGGTGACTATAGCTAATAAAAGGGGGCAGTACAAATACAAGTAAGCAAATTAGCATATGGAAGGTAAAAGCACCATTTCAACATGCCACACTGACAAAATTACCCCAGAAAATTGAATGTAGAGCTCTAATTGATGCAATTGAGAGAGACAGTGAATCTAATCTGAGTACTTAATGACTATGATGGGAGCATCACAATGTAATTGCAATGTACTTTTTTTGCCACAATGTATCATCACACCACCTCTGTTCCAGAGGAACAAATACATTTATTTGAATAGAAGCACTTAGATCCCCAAATCCCTTTGTTTCGTGACAAAACCTGCATGCCATCTCCCCTGTCAAGGAGCTGCAGTTTTGGATACCTGTGGTTGTAGCACTGTGTTTATCTTGGGATCTGTTTCATATCTGTGCCTCTGTGCTGCCAAAATCGTGAATTTACTTAATTTGTTAACTTTACTGGTCCAGAGAGAGCTATGGGGGCTGTCCTGCAATGACATCATATTTCTTCCCCAAATGCAGCCCCTCATGTGTTAAAAAGCTACCTTGGTTGACATACTTGATGCCAAACCTCCTCAGTGAAGAGGGAAACTGATTTTTCCCATTCCATCATTTAAACACTTCATCTATCATTTTCATCATGTGCAAAACGACAACAATACCAGTCTTCTTCCCAAAGGCATCATTAGACCCAGCTCACTAGTTTCCTCTAAGAGATTCCCCAGATTAGAGTAGAAAAATGTGTTGTTGTTGTTGTTGTTACTATTATTATTATTATTATAATTATTATTATTATTTCACCACTGTCAAGATGTTGCATGAAGTTGTAAGACAGATAGCAAAAAAAAGTAAGGAAGAAGCAATACACTTTTCTTTGGTATCTTTTTCTTCTCTTTTATATACTTTCTGTAACTGGTCCTGTCTCTGTGTAGCAGCAGGCCTGCTGCTACAGTCCTGTGACACGTTACATTACTAGTGAAGAGATGTGGTTGAAAATACCTTGTTTCTTGCCATACTTTTCAATGGAATTTCTTCCCCCTCTCTTACAGTAACTTGCTAAAGATTGCTATTGTTCCCCTTGGGGGAAATAAGAAAGAAAAAGCAAATCCTTCCCTTTTTCTTTATTTTCTTTTTTTTTTTTTTTTTTTAAGAGAAGTGGTTAGCTTTTTGAAAGGATGTTAAGACATTCCTGAATTATTTCTGAGAAAATGCTTTTTTTCCAATTAACTTGCTATTTTTTTCTTAAAAAGGATTTTCCCTGAAGAGAACTCTTAAAATAAACATATAAATTGAAGAATTTTAAACATTAAAAATGTTTAACCTGTTTTGCTGAGCACGTATGTGCTACTGTTAAAATCAGCAGCATGTGTCTGTAATGCTGCGTGCTATTTTTCATTAAACCCATACATGCATTGCAAGTCGTTTCTGATGATTAGTGGTTGATCTTCCAAAAGTTTTTGTATATAAAATTAGGGGGAAAAGTAAAATATAAGGACAAGGACACCTCAAGATGTGTACTGCAGCCATTCCCAGCAAAAACTGAAGTTGAAACAAGGGTTTCCAGCAGAATACAGGCATCAGTAAACAGACCTATTTCATAATAGAAACAACCTATTTCCATGGAAACAGCTCATCTAAAACCTGGACAAAGAAAGCATGTGAGTGCTTACCTGACTATGTGTCATCTTTAACATGAAGTCAGTGAGGTGAAGTACTCTCTCATGGAATCTGGCTGGCTCCCTGGAGCAGAAGAACTGTGGTGCCCAGCTGAAGGCAAGCCGTGGCACATGGCCCAAGTTTAGGACAGTGGATGGATATCTGCATTCCAGTGTCCTAGGCCCATGGAGGGTAGGAATTAAGCTGTTATATATATACCTGTATTAAGGTATGCAGCAGTAGCAGTATGGTTTTGTACTGTCCTTGGGATTCAGGACAGGGAAACATGCTTGAAAGATGTATTCATCACTGCAAATCAGCTGGATCACTTGCCTTAGCAATTTTATCCAATGGATAGGGAAAGGTGCAACTATATTTATCACAGTTTAAATGCTACTGGCACCCAGAGTGAAGATGACCAGTGTGTTTGAATGATACATTTCCTATTAGCACTTTTGTAATTTCCCCCTGAACTGGAACTTTTCTGCAGAGCTAGAGCAAACATAGAGCAAATATAATTCATACTGCAAACGTAAATACATGCTGTGTTAGAGGGGGAAAGAATGCACTTCTCCTGGTGTTTAGACTAATCTTCAGTTTGTAAGAGGTTATATAGGAAGTTTGCAAGAGATGGGTGCCAGCAGAACCAGCTTGGCAAGGGAGGCAGGCGTCCCTGAAAAAGCCCTGTGGGGGGCCTGGTAAAAATGACCTCAGATTTGGCCAAGAGAGGAATCTTTGAGAACAGCATTTTGCATACATGTGGCAATGGTTTTTTTTTTTATTATCTAACAAAAGCATTCAGAGTGAATATAAGCTGCTCTCCTGCATGCACAAGCAGCTAGCTGGCAGGCAGGCTGAGCATTCACACCTTCTGAGGTATATACTGAGTGAGCCATATTCTTCTTTTATTCACTGCTTAATAAAATGCACATAAAGTGCTCCACTTAGACTCCTGCAATGATTGAAAAATCTGGTTAAGCAAGTTTGGGGAGCACTGTGATGATTTAGAGGTTGCTGCAGGACCAGAAATCTCAGAAGGCCCTGCTGTTTTCTCTCCGGATCTGCTAAGTGCAGGCCTGCAGTCAACTCATATTAAAGCAGTAGGAGGTGAGAATCCTCATCCTCTTTAAAAGCAGAAAATACCAGGAATGCCCAACATGAGGCCTCAAGACCACAAACTGCAGGATTCAGGCGTGTACTCTGTCATTATCCAAATTCTCCTTGTGGATTACTGAGATTGCCAAGTGTCCAGGACTTTAGCTTGCCGTAGTCTTTGTGCTAAAAAGACTTTCTTTTTTTCCCATTTCCATGCTGGATGTACCAGAACATGACTTAATCTTTGTGAGATTCATTCTGGATCACTATGCTCTTGATTATGTAATTTGTCAAGATGTACTACTTAAGGAAAACAAGTGCTCAGTACAGCTTCTCACATCAGAGTTTAGCAGCCAGTTTCCCAATGCATGCACCTATTTTGTATCAACTGAAGGTGACAAAAAAAGTGATGCTTCCATTTTTGGGCCCAGTTTGAAGTGTCCAAGGCAGTTTTTTGCAGCTGACTGGTTCTCAATGTCCAAGCTGCAGATGACATCTGTGTAGGGAAATAGGAAGGGAAGGATGCTTCCCATGGGAGGTGCTCTGGGAAGGAGGTTGTTGTAGGTGCTGAATCCTCTGTGTGTGACCACTTCAGGGTGTTGAGATTTTGCTGTTCCTAATGACGCTCTGGGCACCCAACAACCCTGATTAAGTATATTTATACTTCCAGTGCTGTGTCCTTTTCTTGTAACAGGGAAGGCCAGAAAGACAAAGGACCTGATCTCATCTGCTTTCCAGCATGTGACAACACCTGGCAGTGCTAGGACTCAGAAAGGGATGGAGAATCAGTATATTTGGAGGTTATTTTCACAACTTACACCAGGCTTTCAGACACTTCCTGACCAAGCAAGCTGCAATGGAAACAGACTTTCACAGGTTTCCAAGAACTCTCCATAGACGTGCAAGCATTATCTCCATTTGGCTAAGAGTGTAATTCTGGGGCACTCAGAGACTAAAGATGCAGTCCAAAGCAGTAGTGGGTGTTATTACTATTTGTTTTCATATTGTATCACCTTCAATGATGACCCATTCTTAGGTCAGTTCCGTAGTCACTGCACAGTTACAAAACTAAATGACAGCTCATGCACAAATGAGCTCAAAACCCAAGTAACAGCATGTTTTAACAATAAATGTATTCAGAACTTCTGTCTTTCCTGGTTAGCCAGGAACTGAGGCTTTTTTTGCCTCTGTCAAAGGCCTGGCAGGAGTCATCCTTCATTTGGAAACATCCATAACAAACAGCTCTCCCTGACACTGTACAGCAAAAAAAAAAAAAAAAAAAAAAAAGAACCTGGTTGCCACATTTAAAGTTACTTTGGGGTGCAGGGAAGCATCAGCCTGCCATGTTTGGCACCCCTGGGGATGGTTTTTTGAGCTCTAAACCCTGAGCTGCCTCAGGCTCACCTCTGCCTTCACCTGTCCAGCTATGATGAGGACAGGGCAGGGAAAGGAGAAGGAAATGTATCTAGTGTCTGCAAAAAGCACTGTATTGTTTTTACAGAAAAAAAACCAGCAGAATTCTTAATGTTACCAGATATTTATACTATCACAGGCAGGATGATAGCACATGTGTGCATTGTGCCAAAAAGACAGACAAAAAAGAAATCCTAGGTGGCCTTGAAATTACAGAGTGTGTGCTGCAGGAGCTTTTAAATTTCTGTGCAAGATACTTCAAATCCTGAACAAAACCATGTCTAAAAATAGGCCCATAAAAGATATATGATGGCATTGCTCTGTGTGAGTTCATGTGCATTGGACAAACATGAGAATCACCAAGCAAACTGTAGGTTTCATGCAAGATGTTCACAGTCATTTACTTTTTGTGACTGATCCAAGTTCCACTCTTACCCTGAAAGAGAAAACATTGATAGATCCCAGAGCAAAGCAATTGTTTCAACAAAGTAAATTGAATCCAAACATGAAAATAAGATGGAAGACCTATTTTCCAGAGTTGTAGACACACCTAATTAGAGCTCTCAGCTGCAGACTCTAGAGATTCTAAATGAATGGGAATGACATATTACTAGAAGTAAAATAATATGAGCAGGAAGACATGGCGTAATTTAGTTCTAACAGATTATGTGAAGCTATGTAAAGATTATACCAACAGTTAAGTGATGTGAAACTCTACCAGTTCAACCAGAAATGTTTAAGCACACTGCTGTCCTCCCAGGCACTGTAAAATCGCAGTGCTGCTGAATAATAGCATAACTTCCCATATGTAAGCCAGCTGGTTTGCACAAATGTTTTAAAGTGCTCATGACCAATACTTTGCCGTGGTATGACAAGCTTGCAGTATCTGACAGATGAGAGCTGCAGACTTGCAATGCAACCAGCCAGTGCAATGAAAAGTTTTCAGATCTTGAATGGATATTTTTTTCTTGCCCACAGTTTATTGAGAGCACTATAATCTGTGAGGAGCTATCAACAGTAACACTATGCTTATGGGTGTGATATGATCTCTCTTGCAGCTGGCTTTGGTACAGGACTGAGATCTGGTTCTTGTGAATGCAAACAGAGGCTGTTCATGATTTAAAGTGTACATAAGACACTGGGCAAAGGAGGCAAAGAAAAGATGAATACCCTTTTGACAGATATTTTGATAATATTCGGATGACTGCTATAGGAGAGACACCTAAAATGACTGTCTTGTGATACTTTTCCATCCTACCTACCCTAACCTCCTAGATATGAGTAAAGACAACAAACAGCTGTCTGCCAGGATGATGATGATAATGTTACAAGGTACAGGCAACAATGCAAAGAATGGCTAGCCTGAAATCTGCCTGAAATAAATGTCCAACAAGAAAAATATGGGGTAGCCCCTGATTTCTTCTGAAAAACAACTAACACTCAAAGTGGATGGAGTGCTGTCACAGACATAATTAAGAGGAAAGTAAGTAGATGTAGCTTCAGTCCATTTTAGAGGGATGACCTAAATAACAAGAAAAAAGGAAGGTAAATTAAACTGGAGCTAAAGTCTAAAGGAGAAATGATGAGCTGACCTATAATTAATAGACTAATATCTTTTAAAGGCAAGAGAGACCAAATAATCATCTACTGTGATGTACTGCTCTAGTGCTCTGAGGAGGACAGGATTCTGAGAGTTTTGACATTCTTCTTTTTTTAGTTTTTAAGACCTAAAGCTGACTACTTGAAAATACTCCATAAGAGAAAATGCTGAAAAGGCTTGTCTGAGTTCAGGAAAATGGACAAAAAAGAAAGAAAATAACAAAATAGTGGAAATTTTGTTTACGTCATCGATATTATTAAAAAAAAAGAGAGTATCATAGAATGTAGAAAGAAATGCTTTTCAGAATGAAAACTGACATTTGGCTTTGAAAAAAAATTAAATGATAAAATTTACAATTATGAGGAGTTTTTTCCCTCTCAGAGAACATGTGTGAAATGAGCTTATTTGCACAGCCTTTGGGGATTTTTTGATAGTAAATTTTCCCATGAAGAAAGGTGCTACTCAGATTCTTCTAGGCTCACCTTTTTGCATGTAGGTCAGACTGACCAATTCTGCCCAAAGCTCATATTTTTCAGCTGTGCAAAGGTAGACTTTAAAAAAGATATCTGGTCAGGGCAGAAGAGCATTGAGGGATTAAAAATTAATTGTATTTTCACCATGACACTGAAGACTGTGAATCAAATGCTTAAGAAGCAGCCCAGGAGACCAAAGGGATCAAAAAAAGACTGACCAAAACAGGGGAAAATTGTATCCAACCTCTGCAGGCTTTTCAAGAAAAAAAGGTACAGATCAGAGGACAGTTAGGCACTCAACCAGGTTGCCAAGAGAAGAAGGGTTATGCCATGATGAGTCAAGGAATATAGCCCTGGGATGGTGCAGAATTCCTGACGAGTGTGAGTTTGTGGTTAGTGGATTTTTACCCCCTCTGTCAAAGATTGGCAGCAATAACACATCCCTAAAGTTGTGGAGGTGGCTTTTGGATGTGAGTGCTGTTGAATGCCCAGAGCAAGCTGATGCAGCAGGTGATGGGAAGCAGGGTCAAGAATTACAACACTGAAAGCCAGGTCATGTAAGGATCCATTTTGTAAACAGGACACCTCAGGAAGAGGTATTACAGCAGCAAAGCTAAAAAAAGCTAACCTGTTTTACTTTGCACATAAACAAATGAGGAGCACCCACGCTGATACTGCACCTACATGGGAGAGTAAGAGAGGGCTTTTTAACTCCTAATCCTCTTTAATGGGATTACTGTTACATACACAACTGTGCACCTCAGCTGCACAGGGTTTTCTGTAGATTTGGAAAGAATTTTAAAAGTTTTTTTGCACTCAGCCATTTTTCCAAGTTGCTTAATGCAGTAAGAAAGTAACCAAACCGAACCAAACAAGCAATCAAAACAAACAAACAAAAAAAAAGTGAAATGTAAAAAATTACATTTGCATAGTGGAGAATTTAGAGGAGTGATGGTTCTCTAGAGTCTCTCTGGTTTTGACCCATGCTATAATTAATTACAGTATAAAATGTCTTCCAGAATAAGTTCAATCAGGTTAGAAAATGTCAGTTGCTCACCTGTGCATTCTAAAGAAGTGTCTGGGTTGTGCTTTTAAAGCTACATGAAAACAAACTCAGCTAGAAACTTTTGCAATTCAAAACATTTAGCTGAATGGCAAGAAAACTAATCCTTGGTTTATTATTAGATAAAAGATTTCTGAACATCCTAGATGTTCATATTTTTCTTTTGCTTTTTTAATGCAGTGCTACACTGAAAAATGACTTTGTCAAAAAACATAGCTGAGTCTTTTGGAAGTGAGAAGTGGTTGTTGAAACACAAAACAAAATGCCTCAAAGAGGTCTAATGTTTGGAGATGTGTGCTCTGATCTTTCTCTTTTCCACCCCCTTTGAGGATGGCATCAAGTCTGATGTCCAAAAATTGAGGTGCTCAGAATCATTAGCTTCCCCTGAAACACCAAGGAAAGAGATGCTGGCTCAGGTTATCTGTCCTTGGTGCAAAATCATTTAAAACCAAAGGTTTATTTCAGACCTTGACATAAGTTTTGCTTCTCCCATTAGCTCCAGAGCATGAACAAAGCAGTGGGAGAGTGCTGTGGAGGCACTGGCTTCTGGTGTATGTGTTACTGATTGAGCACACTGCAAAACAGCCGAGGCACTTCTGATTTTGACTGTGGAGGCTCCTGGTCCTGTCCTGTCAACTGAGACACCAGGAATCACACATCACCAGCAGATTTGTTAAACTTGTGGCTGGTACCTCAGTGGAGATTTGCTGGCAATGACATTAACTTCCTGAAGGCCATACTTTAACCATGGGACCAGATGGTCCCATCCCTCGTGAGATGTGGATGGCAATAGCCTCCCTTTCCAACTCTGAAAGTCAGATCAAGTAAGTTAAAAGTAGGACTGTGGAGGAAAGCACAGGGTATTCCTGATCTTATGTGGAGGAAAGCAGCATCCTAGAACATGCCAGTGATTGCATCCACAAGGCAATTAGAAGCAGTCTGTGAGACTTGTTGGAAATTCATTACTCACGCTGATGTGTGAAAAGGAACAAACAAATTATTCACTGGGACCAGACTGCTATCAAGGGAAGCAGCTGAGGGAAAGGAATCCTTTCACTTGTAAAGGGAGCACCTGTGACGCAGGATTACTAAGATACAATAAACATAGTGCTCCAGAATGCTATTTTGACAGATCCAATTTTTGGAATGAAATCGCATGCTAAGTGGCATGCTTAAGCAGATGCTGGGTGAAATCAAATTAGGGCTGGATTTAAATGATACTTTGAAATTATTTTAGTAGTTCTTATTGATTAGGAAATGTAATTTTACAAGAGAATATTGTGCATAATCAAAATGCACTCATAAAGAAAAAGCCAGGATATTACTGAGAAATGGTCTTTTATTTTTGCAGTAGTTAGTGAAGAAGACTGAAAACAGTAAAAGTAAGCATCTTTTCCAAAGCAAGGGCCACGAGCCTTAAATTTGCCCTTAGCAAATTTAAGATAATTTATTCAAACCACCAGGAGCTGTATGCCTCTTCCCTTTCTGTGTACATTTCTGCTGATATAGCTGTGAAATTTTATGCTATTATCTTAAATATTTTTCTGATTTCATCTTATTAGGGGGGAGATAAATTGTGTTTCATCACTTTTTGTACTGAACAGTCATCTGATGAATGTATGTGTCTTCATTTTATTAATGTTGAATAATTAATGCCCCCGAACTGGAAGTTATCCCATGTTACAAATCCACTTAATAGGTACCCCAGTCAGAGCAGCTCTGATTTGCAGGGACACAGCAGGAGGAGCCGCAACATATAGGACGGATCCCTGTGCAACCCCTTTTCTGTATTTGTGCTCCTGTACCCTAAATTTCAGCTGGCATCTCACAGATTGTATTTCCCCACTGAGGAGGAGAAGCCATAACCTCTGCTGAGGGAGTCCTAGGAATCAGTGGGATGGGATGGGAAAAATCCAGGCAGTGGTACATTCTATTGGGTTCAAACTGGCCTGAGAGAGACAGTCCACCTTCCACTGGCAGAAAAAGTGGCTTCCATAGGTTGCTAGTGAAAGAAAGCACAAAACAAAAATGCTGGGAAAAATGAATTCTGAACTTTCAGAAATTATTCATCTAGATGGGTTCTACTCTGTCCCCCCAAGTAGTATGGAAACATCTCATTCAGTAATATAAAAATATTTCATTTTGATAATAGCTGAACTATATAATTTATTATCAAAATTATATGCTGTGTACATGTAATGAAGGAGGTGTGTAAATTCAATATTATCATGCATATCTTATTAAGCCGTGCAAGCTGAAACAAACAGAACTGGAAAAGTAGAAACAAAACACATTCACATTATTGAAATGAAACATTCATGCGTTTTCAAAACCAAACAAGAAAATAAAAACGGTTCATTTAAACATTTCCTGTCAAAAAACCCCAAAACATCCCTAAAATTGACATCCTTCTGTGAAGTGTTCTGATTTTAAAAACTGTTATTCTCTGCTGAGGAAAAAGTGTACTGTTTTCTACAATGGAGATGAGTCCTCACAGCTATGACTTACTCCCAACCTCTCCCCTCCCATTTGGAGACGCAGGCTGAGATGATAGCAACGTCCTTGTCAGAGGTGACTCTTAAAATGGTACATCTGGACTGGTCAGGCTGCGCAGCCAGCAGGCCCTTTGCAAACAGCACAAGAAGGTATCTGAGCATAATGCAATGGTAAATTTAAATGACTGCAGGTGAGAGTGTTTTAACTGCTCTGGAACTACCTGGCACTAGTGAGCAGAATCACATCCACTCCAAAACACGTTTCTTCCAAGTTATGGTCATTTTCTGTTTCCTGACTTGAAAGCACCTTGCTCCCTAAGAGAAAGTGATAAAGACCTCTATGTTTTTATTGATGCTTGTCCAGCTGCTGCACCCTTGAAATTAGTCTCCCTCAGCCATGTCCTACCAGCCTGGTTTCCCCCTCCTCTTGGCTCATTAATACCAAGTGATAAAGTGATATACCTGATCAAACATCCAGGCTGACTGTCTGAGAGAAAAAGTAACTTTGCTCCTCCTGGGAGTAAATTTCTCCCAGATTTATCCAGAGAAAAAAAGTCAGCTGAATAAAAGTAGGAGTGCATCTGACAACTATTTGTAAGAGCTCCATAAATTCACTTTTTTCCCATCACTTAGTGCACTTCAGGAATGGGAAAGATGAATGTGCTTTCCTCTCCATCTGAGGGGGCTTGTAGCTATAATTAAGAGGGTATTATTGCTGAAGTCTAATTACATTCTTTAAAGTATGCTGATAAAAGCAGACAAGGAATTGTTCTAAAACTTGATTCCACCACTGGCTCTTTTATCCATGCTAAAACCAGTCACCAAATAAACAAAATCTGGTGAGAATAAGCTTCACATGATAGCATTTTTGCCACTCCTCCTAGCAGGAAATGTAATGAGAGGGAGGAGCAGAAAACTAGGAAGAATTTTAAGAGTATTTTTTGTACAATTGAAGTTTACATTTTGGTCACTTTTTTCCTAGTTGAGGAGCTTTTTCATTTCAGTAACAGTGGCTTACGTTAGGGACTAGCTGGGTTCATTTCTTGCTAATCCTCATCTGGTTACTACACCTGAAGATTTCTTTGACCTCTCTTTTTATTGTCCACAGGTGTGATCAGACCTTAAGCAGTCTGGGACCAGAGCAGCCCCTCTCCTTACTGCCCTATAGCACATGAAGACTCTACTCTCTGACTAAGGCTTCCAGACATCATTGGAGTATGGTAAGTCATTTCCACAGCACTTGCCATCTGGATAGATGGGATTCGGCATGTTCATTTGCTTGAGACTTTTTTCTTTGCACTCACGTTGTCAGACATACCCGGGGAGCGCACAGCAGTTTACCTCTTTTTTACCTTCTCTATTTTTTTCCTAATGAAATGTTTCTTTGACCTTTAAACACTAGTGAAGGCAGATGACAATGTGCACAAAATGCTTGTCTCAATTGTTTTGAGTGATGTGACTTCATTATGAAACTTCTTTCAGAAGCCTAATTACTCCCAGTGCTGCATTTATAGCAAGGGGAAGGAATCAAATGCGACAACGAAGGGAGTTCAGTGGTTTTGATCTTATTTTCTGAAATGGGGCGATCTCATGCTCTCACCATTTATTAATACAGATCATTTCCTCCCATTTCTCACAATTGAACTGAGTCGCTGTTTGCATGCTGATGGGGCAAACAAGTGGGGAGCTGCGTTCGTCGCTGCCTGATAATGGATGAGAGCTGCTTGTTCAGAGACAGGCAGTTCCTCTGGAGGCCCTGTGATTTGCCAGAATATATTACATTTTTCCAAGATTATTGCAAAGCAGATGATTAATATTGCATGCTCAAATGGCCTTCTCAAGGACTGAGCGGGGAGTGTGGGGGGACTAAGGGAAAGCCTCAGAAGACTAATTTCCTATCTGCACGTTGTGATAGAAATGCATAATTGCAAACAGTGCTTTGTAACTTACCAGTAGAAGAGAGGCAAGCCACTGAGCAATGTGTAGCCAGAGGAAATATGTCTTCAGCTGACAAAACCTGCAGAGTCCTGTTGAAATCAATGTGACTCTGCTGGTTTGCATCAGTGAAGAATCTTGCCCAAAAAGATTCCTAGGGAGGTGAAGCAGGAACATTACCATAGGTGAAGCAGTGGTTTTAGCAGGATGAAGAAACATAGTCCTTAAATCAAGGACAGCTTCTGGTGTGAGCTCTACAAGATTATGCAACTGGAAGAAGGATGCCTAGAAAATTTAGGTGGTATCTGCTCTGCAGTAGTAAAGGAATGTGCTGCATCTCAGTCTGAGTGGGAAGGTGAGAAAGAGCTGGTAGCTCTTTGCTGTGGGAGATTTGTATGGGCTGGATGAAGCGCTTCTGTTGGTTAGAGTATCTGTGAAACGTGTTAAAGATGCACCTAAGACTACATTGGCTTTTGTAGTCAGCAAAGAGCTCTGCAAAGCCCCTAGCAGGGGAAGGTAATACTGGTGGAAATGATTTAATGGAGTTGAGTGGTGTAGGTGAGAAATGGCTGTATAAAGCATTTCTCAGCTCTTGCCTCTCTGGTGTAGCTTGGGCCGTATTTTGGCAGTGTTGGAAAGCAAAGCCTTGTGTAAATGCCCCCACATGACTGAACTAGGTTTGGATGGACCTTGGGTGGGCTCTGTGATTTTTATAGCAACAGCAGCAGCAGTGTGGCTTCTACCTTCCAGGCACAAGAACTTGAACCAAATTCAGATGTGAACCTAAATAATGTGAGAAAATGTCTAAAATGATTCACCTTCCTCTTCTTTAGCCTTTGCAGGAGCACTTTTGGCAGGCTGCATGTATCATGACTCAAAATCCTGGGAGCACATCCAAACTGGAAATGCTTCCCTCTCCTTCCACTCACATGTCCTCCCAGCTGTGTTCACTGCAGGCAGGTTGTGCTATTCCTGACATGCTCAAGTTTTGATGCCACCTAGTTTTGGCCACTGCTTTCTGAGTGTATTTGTCTTTTATTTCTTCCACTCCCTTACTGCACCAACAGAGATCCCTGCTAGAATGATACTGCCAATGTTTTCCTACCTGTCAGAGAGAGAAAGAGGGTGTGGTGGTGTGTTGTGCTGGGAGACTCTCGGGTCTGTTATGAGTGCAAAGGCTGCATACTGTGTTTGCTACCCTGAAGAGATCAGCCAAAATCACACTTCTATATAGACCTGGATGAAAGTATGTATGTCCTTACCAATTCCCTCCTAGCCAGATAGGGTCTGATGACATCTAAGTGTCTATTCAGCACCGTTTATGTTTCACCTACACTGCCAGCTCTGAGGGCCACAGAAAGCAGTTCAGCTCCCACAGTTCTTGGTTCTGGATTCTCAGGTAAGGGTTGAAAAAAGGCTGGGTTCACTCTGTGTGCAAGCATATTCTTCTTGGAGCTTTAGTTTGTCCAATTGTACATCCATTGCACACTAAGTGCATTTCTACAGCCTAAATATGATTCATATCCCTTCAGGCTTCATCAAAGCATGTTGCCTAAAGCAAAATAAGTTGCTCAAAATTTTTTGTTAAAAAAAACTTGTTGACCTCACTATGTTTGTGAGGAGACTTTCAGAGAGGGTTGGTTTGGTTTTGTTTTGTTTTGCTTTTTCCTTAATTAAAGATTCACTTTTTAGTCCTGTGGGTCCAATTTTGCCACAGAACTATCAGTCCGGAAATCCAATTTTTTATATTTGATGCTTAGATTACTCACTTGTTTATTGTCCCAGGAAGGATGCTGAAACTTCAAAAACTACCAAAAAGACCTGGGAATAAACCAATTGTAGCCTGTGATGAGTGAAGAAATCTATGTAGCCTGGGACCTTTGGCTTCCTGATAGTGTTTTTGTATAGCTAAGTTTGAAAAGAATTTTTTGCTCCCCTTTTAAAAATCCACACACATAAATTGATCACTCTGAGACTGTTGTGTTGCATCAGGAGTAGGACAGTAATCTGGGAGAAGTGTTGGTTTATTTCCTTGCCATCAATTATCTGGTAAATATTTGGGAACAGTGAGCATTTTCAATAGAAGTTAGGTGGGTGAATAGGGGTAGAAAAGGTCATGGCCCAGGTGATTTATCTGTAGGAAATAATTCAGCTGCTTCATAAAACCACTTCTGCATCTGGTCCTTTGATTGCCAAACTATTCATTCTTCCTAATGCATCAGATAAATGCTTATGTGAAGAAACAAAATAAAGAGCTGCTACAGTAGAGCAGAAGGCAGATAATTCAAACATGGAAAAGCTGCGATGTCATGGGAGATGTACATAAGCATCCCTTTGTTCCTTTATCCTTCTCTTGGCTGTGGGAACAAGCCAAGCCTTAATAGAAATGTGTTAATTCAGTTTCTAAGTTAGCTATTTGGAAAGAGGTTTTGCACTGTTGTGTGGCTGACCCACAGGATGAATTCAAAGTGATATTACAATAAAGGGGGAGGGGGGCCATAACACAATTTCCACGGTGGGTCTGTTCTGTGCAGATCAATAGAGGCTTCATCAGTGTCAGCTCACTGGCAGTATGGCATTCAACCCGTGCTACAAACTGCTTGTGAGCTGTGCACATTCCTTGATACTGTGTTTACATAGCTTAATGGAGTTTAAAAAGGTCAAAATCCAAGCAGTGTACACTTTGGAGCATTAACTACATGCAATTGTGTTGCTGCATTTTTAATTGCATCTTCAGAGTACTGGAGTTTTTTCTTTTTCTTTTTTGTTAACTGTGGGGCTTTCTGAGATGAGAACTGCCCCTTTTAAAATTTATGAGTTGCAACAGGGACAACAGACCCTGCAACTGATCTGACAAGAAAGCTTTTTTCCTTTGTTTGAAGTGGAGGTAGGTATAAATGCAGTAAATGTTTATCATTCCAGTATTAATGAAGTTAAATAGCATTTGTTTCAGAGCTACAGGAAAAGAGGGCAAGGAATGGTGCTGATGGATAATTAAAGACTAAAGTTTGATTTTTGGTACCCTAAAGCAACCTCTATTTTATGTTGGTTATCTTGGTAGCTGGCTGAAACATCTTTTGCCTTGTGTTGGACCACATCTTGGGACCACAAGACCTTTACCAAGCCCTCAGGCTGTTTACCTCTGAAGGGAGAGTCTCAGGCTGGTCAACCACCAGAGGACAGAGCCACGTATACTGAGTTACAGCAAAAAGGCATCAATTACTTTAAAGAGCAGGTGTGCAGTGTCCTGTGTTTGCTCTGTCTGATCTGAACGTCCTAGAGCTGAGTACACATTTTATATTAAATCCTAATTACGGGATGTGTTATCCTTTCTGAATGACCATGTCCAGCATGGAGGGCACTGCATACAGCAAAATCCCACTCAGTTCTATTAAGATGTTTCTATCAACCTTTTCCCTGGGCCAAAATATTTGGTGTATGAGCTAGTAATGAATCAGCAGCCCACGTAGATAAGACGTTAGCTCATATTTGTTCTTGCCAATAATCATCAGCCCTGTAATTGATTTCCTTCAGTGCAGCCTATGCATAGACTAAGCTGTCAGCTCAGAGAAGTCTGCCATGAAGCCCCTACAGCAAGTCAGACAGAGCCCTGAGTTATCCCAGCAGGTCTGATAAGGAGATACTGTGATGGAGAGGACTTTCTGTGCCATTTATTCTTTTTCCAGCCATCCTCCACCCCCCTGGATTTCTGCCATGCTCAGAGCACATGTTTCACATAGGCAGTTGGTGTTGATCTTCCTCTGCTGAGCTATTTTCCAAGTAGAAGTGAAAATGTGTGCATTTATTATCAGTTTCTCATCACTTGTTGCTTGCTGTTAGAGAAACAATTATCTGTGGGATTTGAGTTGTTTATAATATCTGGTCTCTTAGGTCACTGACAAATGAGGGTTCATTTCAGCTCTAGGGTTCTGATTGTGTTACTTTGGTAACTGTGGGAGCAAAAGGCTGATTTGTCCTTCTTCAAGAAATAGAGGCTGGCTCCCAATTCAGGCTTTTGACAAACTGTCCAGGATTTTTACGGAGGGTATCCTGCATCCTTTGCAACTTTGTTATGGCTCTGATGCATAAAATATGTTCCTTAAGTGCTTTTTCCTCAGGGAGAAATTGGCTGTGAATAGTCAGGAGAACTGGTTTTGCAACAAGTATCAAGTGATTCCATGGGCATAACCATCCTGCTTAATCTCACCACGTTCTTGCAGAGGCGTGTGGCTTCCCAGCAGAGCTCACTGTGTGTTTGCTATGTCAGGACTCAGCCACATGATCCAGATAATCCATTTTATGACGATAACATGAGTCAGCTCGTGGCATGATGCCTGCTGTAGTTCCTTCCTCCTCTTGCCCTTTTTATCTCCTGTTGACAAGGTGATATATTATTGCCAAACATGGAAAAATGGTGTTCATTGAAACAGGCAGGTCATGCTTCTGCTGGAACATCTATGCTGACTTTTCAACCAAGACTGGAAGGCACCTACTCCTGCTGGGTGCAGCTCTATTCTAATTCTTCCTTCCCCAAATCAGGATAAAACTCCTCATCTCAATAAGACCACACGGGTGGTGCTAATGCCAAGAATTCTTCAATGCCTCTCCTCTGCAAGGCACACCAGGGAACAGGAATGCCACTTCAAAAACATTTTTTTTCTGCTCTCAAGCTGCTGGAGCTTCAAAGCAGTTTCTTGCTGCCTGTGCTTTCATGCAGTTTGATGCCTGTGTTTTTAGGGTTTATACATTAATGTTTGTTTCAGGCAGTCTGCAATAGCTCATTCCACACAGGGCAAAACCCTCTAACAAATATAAGACCTTCAGTTACTCTGGCTTAATTCTGTTCAAAACAATTCTTACAATACAAGATAAGAGAGATCATTAGTTCTTCGGGTTCACGAGATGGCAGGAATTAAGAGAAGTTGCTCTGCTGCCCTGTGAACTAGTGTACACAGAGCACTAGAGAAGGGCAGGGGTAAAAAATGGGTTTTTCTGAGCTGTTCTCAGGGAAGAATTATTTTCTACGCACAAAACAGAAAGTATCTTTCTCTTGGTACTTCTGAAAATGACTAGTGGGATGAATGAATGCAATGTAATGAAGGGCAATAGTGAAGTGAAACACATGTTCTCAAATCCCCTTTCAGCAACTTCTTGGAGATCATAAAATGCTGAAACTCCAGAGCCTCTTAACGCCAACTTCAGCTTCAAAACCACCCCTATTTCGACACTTAAAATGTCAGGTTCCTGACGTCATCTTGCTGTGTTTGTGCCCCACCATAGTGTCTGGAGGAGATGGCACACTTCCTTCTAAAGGCTGCATTTAATCTGCTTTCTAAAGGTATGTTTTTTTAGCCATTAAACTCTGCTCTCTGATTAGAACTCTTCAGAAGGAGCTTTGTTTTTTAATCAGTGTTTTGCTCCAAGGACAGGAGGCGTTTTAAATGTGAATTTCTGCTGTTCCTAGATGTCTCCATGCCATCTCCCCTAAAACTAAAGTAGTGGATCTGAGTCATCCTTGAAGTATTCCAGTTTTATGCTGAAATCAGTTGGATACACAGGATAAAAATGCAGTAATGCAGCAGTGAATCATCTCAGCAAAACCTTGGAGTTTGTGGCATCCACTTCTGCAATGCTCCATGGAGTACATAGCTGATTAAACTATGGGTGCCATTGCTGCCTCAAATTAGTTTTCAGACCTGCATGAGGGATAACTTCCTCCTGGTTTTCTTGGGATAGCAAGGAAGTGGAAGAGTAAAGGTGCAATATTGTCCTTATTTATTTTTAATATTTTTTCCTGTGATTTATTATCTGAGACACTGGATGTTTCCCTGAGAGCTATGCTTTTTGATGGGTCTCTTCAATATTGCCATTTTTTTGTTTAGGCTGAGAGACCTGAGCTTACAATATCTAATGTTGTGGTGAAGTTCTTGCAGGCTCAGGGAGTATGTGAAATGGAAATTCCTCCTCCTGTTGAAGGAATTCTGCTTGCATTGGAGGAAATGTCAGGAACATCATAATGTCTTTTTTATTTTTTTTTTGTAAACACCTTATTTTTATCAATGTCTATTGAAAACTGTGCAGTGGTTTCATATTCTGAATATTGCTTTTTCTGGTCTGCAGAGTTTAAGGGAGTGATCAGGATAACACATTACCAGAAGGTATTAAAAAATATGGAAGGTGATGAGAAGGGCTCAGTGTAACTACTAGCAGCATATAAAAATGAATAAAGTGCAGCTTAACAGTTTTGATGCTGCTTCTATTTCCCTTATCTATGAAAGATACAGCAATCCTCTGCCTTGCTAGTTGCTCCTCTCATCTACCCCAACTCTCTGCTATTTGTCCTCTTGGCTTCGGTTTCCATCCCCAGCCTTTCCTGGCTTCCAGTAAAATGAGGGAAGGGAAGAAGGAGAAAAAAATACAAAAACAAGCCTAAAAATACTCCAACGTTTGGGGAAAATATTGGAGTTCCTTGTGCTCCCATCATGCAGAGAAAGGAGGTTGCTTAGGATTATAAGTTGTACTTGTGCAAAGATGCTCAGGTGTCCAGTCCAGGAAGAACATTGATTTAAGTCCCTGCCTCTGAAGAACAAAGTTGATGAAAAATTCAATGCAAAATGGCTGGCAAATGCAGCTAAATACCACTTGATGAATCACCAGTGTAATCTACCAGTATCACAAGCCTCTAGCAAAAGTGACAGCAGACAGCTTATCCCAAATGGCACAAAAATTATGGATGTGGTATTCGTAACATCTCTGAGTAAGTAGTCTTGAGACTGGTCAATATGGAAAAAATACGAGCAGTCCCTTGTTAAATGTCTGCACTAAATATTTATTTATTAGCCTGACAAAATGGATCACACAGTGTGCATAGATGGCACAGAGCATACTGCCCTTGCTGTTCAGCTTGAGGGAGACACAGGAAGGTTAGTTGGGTTAGAAACCAGGTCAAGCAATCAGCCAAGGAGCTGGGAACAGCAACATTATGTGCTGTCAGACCAAATCTAACCTGCTAAAAATACAAGCAGGGCAGGCAGGGATCTTGCCCGCTAGTTCAGTGCCTCTGTTGCTGCTGAGACACCACTGAAACACTTTCTCTCATTGAAAATATGTTTTTTTCAAAAATATAAACAGAACCCAATCCCATACAGGAGAACAAGTTCTAAAGGAAATCCAGTTATTATATTGGGAAATGTTAAGAAACCTTAGTTGAGAGAGCACAGAGTGAAGATTTCTATACCAAGCTGTAGATACCACCAGCGACAACAGTCAAAGGGTTACCTAGAGTTTTATACTGCATTTTAGCAAGCTTTTTTTTTCAGTAGAAAATGTATAAATATATTCCTTCTCTCTGAGTAACAGAAACAAATTATTTTAAGGGTTAATATGATTTGAAGGTTTTTTTTTTTTTCTTTGAGGAGGCCCATCTGAATAATGCTCATTATGGGGTTTTGTTTTAATACATATATTTGACTCTTTAGACCTGGGAATACCTCTGAAGTCTTCAGTTTCAATTTGGCCATCTTCATGTCTGTGTTGAGGGAGGAATATAATGGTGAAAACAGGCTTTGCAAAACCTCTCAGTCTTGGTTTTCTGCCCAGTGATACACTAGAAGACTTGGCTATGTGAATGTATATGTTCTGGAACATCAGAGATGAAGAGAAATGGAAATCAGCACTGCATTTTTCCTTCCCTTCAAAACCACTGCCATAATATGATCTCCATTTGCTGTCACGCCAGTCAGTGTGTGTAGGCTGTGTCTAGCCTACTTCAGGTCTGAAGGAGGCATCATACATGGGAGCTATCAAGGCTCAGCTCCTAGGATTTGCAGGAAATTGAATTTGATGGATCAGTAATCTCATCTGCTTTTCAAATCCCATTTGCTTTTGCCCCACTAGAAGCATCAATGAGATAAAATGTCCCTGACCTGTCAACTGTGGAGTCTGTAGCTGGCATAGATGGACTAGATGGCATAGACGAAGGCTGCTGGGGCAGTCTTTTGGCGTTTTCTTCCTGTCTCACTAAAGGGTTTGGAAAATACCATCATTTCCTACAGAACCTATCCAACAGAAGACTGCTGTTTTCATGTGGATTTATCCTACGGATCCTAAGTCAATATTCATATAAAGTGCTCATTCTATGTGTGTGTGGATGGTAGGGGATGCTGCTTTTAAGACAGGAAGAAAAAGCAATGGATGGACAGAGGGAGTTTCAAGATTTTTTTTTTCCCAACAGGAAAGAAATAATCTTTATTTGGGTTATATTTTCTTTAAAACACACCTCACACTTTCTAAATTCAAAAAGTTCCTTTCTACAATTTTTTGGCCTCCTTATACCTTCTTAAGTTTAACAGGATACTGAAGGATGGAGACTTTCAAGTGTTTGAAAGCTGAGACTACTTTTCAGTGAAGTCACCAGGAGCTCCATGACTAATTTTAGTAAGGGAGAGGAAGGTGAGCAATCCTTGCCACCTAAAAACAGACAGGAAGCTGAGTACCTCCACAATTGCTCATCTGCTGACAATTCAAGAGTATTTTGCTATCTTTAAACAGATAACATAAAAGGTTGCCTCTAGACTTGCCTCTGAAAACAGGAGGAAAGAGGAAAGTTGCAAAAAGTTTCCACGGCTGCTCTGTTTTTACTTTTTAGTTTTTTGCTCGGAAAAACTACCCACCGATTTCTTGTTTGTTCTCCATCCTTGCCACTTCTGTGCTCATCCTTCACTCACATACCTGTGTATGACTAAAGGTCTTTGGTCCTTTGTGATCCAGCTTTTTAAACCTCAGAAGTGCTGAGTGGAAGGGACCTCTCGATGTTATCCAGTCTAACCTCTCACTCACTTTCTCCTCAAACAACATTTGTCTAAGAACCTTAGGAGCACCAATCGTCTTTACCAAGTGACAGCATGTTATGAAAAGTCCAGGATATCTGCAGCTTTGTGACCCTTCCAATTTAAAGCCTGTTCCTCTTCCTCATCTCCCCTACTTTCCTGTGGCTATGGCAGGTTGCCAAGCCTTTCAGCAGGACACTTCTACATTTTGTTTTTCCCCTCTGTTCCTTTCTCCTCTCACTGAGTTGTCCAACTCCCTGTAAATTTGAAAGTCTTACCATCTCTCATCTCCTTTGCAAATTAATATGGCCCTGTTGGGCACATGTGGAAGAAGCCAATAATCAAATACCACAGAAGATGGAAGTGCTTTGTTTGTCATAGTGCTGAATCACTCTACAATAAAAAACCATTATCCCCTGAGTCATTCAATACATGTTCTTTGAGTAACATACACCAAAATAGCAACTGAAGTGCTTGGTGACTATGGCCATAAAAATAGGGTGAGAAATATTGCTTGTTCTTTCTACCCATCTCAGATTACACGACAGCCATACCATGAGTTTTCCTTGGCTTGAAATGCCTGCCTCTTCCCTCTGCTGAGGAAGACAGAGCCAGGGAGAACAGACTGCGACATGTGGGAAGCAGAAGGCCACAGGAAAAGATGCACTTGCTGCAGCTGATGCTGCTGCTGAGTTACTGACGGTCGACAAACGCTGTTGAAGCGCATAGAACAGACATGGGGAAAGGTGTGCTGAGAGGGTGGGCCTGGGGAAAAAGCCCAAAGCAAAAGGAACTGTGGGGGTCTCCTCTTCCAGGGAGCTGTGGTGCTGCTGGGCTTCCACACAGAGTGTGATGGCTAAGACAGCAGCAGAAACATTCATTAAAATGACTGTTTTAGCTTTTTGGACAATTAGTCCGATAATTATGCCACTTATTTACTATAATAGCCTGCAGTTAATGGATGCTCTGCAAGGGAATTAATGTCTCCAAATTATTTTAGAAATACCCTGAATATGCCATCTTTTTAAATAATAATGCAGAATGTCTCTGCAGGATGTTTAAATAAGTTGCAGATTGCTGTGTCAGGGCACCCTGCTACCCAGACATGCTGACCGCTGTTCAAAAGCCATACTTGCTCCTCAGAAAGTCAAACACACATTAAGGAAAAATCTCTTGCAATAGGGCTGGGAGCAGGACCCTGAAGCTGCTGTGTGCACTACCAGAGCAGGGATGCTCTGCAGCTCTGTAGCAAGCTGTGTACACCAATCGAGGCCCTGCTCGTGCTTTGCTTCCATCAACAGCAGGGTAATACCTCACCTGCCTCAGCCTTGGCTTGGTTTGTGCCCTGTCTCTTTGTCAGAGAGAGATGGTGCCTTTGCCTACAGGCTGTGGCAGGCCTATTTATGATCTGCTCAGCACAGCCTGTCAGAGGCAGTTAAGATACCTCCACCTAAGCAAATGCTACTTGCTATTGCCTTGTTATAAAACAAAGGTCGTTTGAACTGAAAATACCTCTGTTCCTAACCAGAGAGGGGGAGAGTTCTGTCTAACTTGCTGCTGAAGCAGCACAGGAGCCATGGGAGTGGGGAAGGGAGCAGAAGCCGGAAGCTAACACAGCTATTGCCAGAGCACAGATGATGTTGACTGAGTTTGCATGAGTAAAACAAGCAGCCTCTCCAGCCCTCAGTCTGGGTTTCAGCTGGCTGATCCAAGGCTCCATGTGGAGCAGTGCAGCTGTGTGACCTTGCCTGATTTCACTAATTACCATTAAGATGTGATAAAGTCCATGAGCTAAATGGTAAGATGAGAGAAAGAGATGGCAGGTTGAAGGATTCAAAAGCAGAAATACAGCTTTGACAAAGGCATAAAACTCTAAGGAAAAGCATGGGAGAAAATGGCAATTGGGCAATGTCAAGCATCAGCCTTCTATCATGCAGCAACACACACAACCATTTCCCTACCACCCGTGCTGGAAGCGATGGAGCGGTTTCCCTGTTGGGGGGGTGAATGTGTCGGTGTTAGCCCGTGCTGGACAGCCAGAAGCAGGGCTGCTTCAGCATTTGCTTCATTCCCCTACCCCACTGCCCTGACTGCACTGGTTTCATTCTGCAATCAAATTAATTCTCATCTCCAGCTCCTTCTTCATGCTGACCCAGCAGAGAAAGAGGAGCGGTCCAGTAGTGGCTGCTTAGTGCCACACGGCTCTGTTCAGATAGCCACAGCCTCTGCATGGGGAATGTAAAACTCCTGCACCCCAGCCAGCACTGGAGCCTGGCTCTGTGAATCCTAACTCCAACAGCTGCAGTAGTACTCAAGCCGTGCTTTCCAGACAACGAGTGATTTGCACTGATTTGCATGGAGTAAATCAGCTGTGCACCAAAAGCTGCAACATTTAATACCTCCATTAACTGCCTTTATATCAAAGGGGCAGGATGGAGCCTATCTTTATGTGTGCCTTGGTTTTGTGACACTGAGCTATATTTTTAAGGAAGGACAAGATGTTCTGTTCTACAAAGCAGCACCTACTGAATGATACAAATTAGACAGGTACTTAAAATTATAATGGCGGCTAACCTTTAATGGACTGAAAACTGTGTAAACCTGACAAATCCCATAAAATTAAGATAATTATGCCTTCTGTACCAGGCATTTTTTGAACATGAACAATGTGTGTTCAGGAAGACTAAAGATTCACTGAAGCTACCGGGGAAATAATGGCAGCTAGTATTCATGGGGCTGTAACAAAATATTGTTTACAGATCTCCACTGGTTGTGAAATTGTCTATACTGAAGAGACTGGATGTAGTCTAAAGCAAAGATTGAAGGAGCATAAAACATGTAATATTGTAGTTACAAGGCACATAAAATCTTATTGAATCTGTGATAAATATTTGTGCCTGAGCAATTTTACACTTTACAAACTGCTTTCCCTGGAGGATGGTTAAAGAATACAAGGACACCCTATTTATCAGTTTTAAAATCTAGGGGTTCCCATGACCAACGATGAGGGTGCAATATACCTGTTCTCAAAAGTGTCCAATTAATTGTTTAGTTTTTTATTGAAAATATTCTATTTTTTTATTAAAGCTGCTTTCAATAAATAGCGGTATTATCTCTTGGGCTGCATTAATAAAGGCAGAAGATGTCCCTAAAGTGATGCTGGTTTGGAATTGAAACCATATATTAAACTTCCCATGGGGGATGAGGAGTCCACAATGCAGAGTTAAATGGAAGCTCTGCATTCAGCTGCTGTACAACATTTGGAATTTTTCTGTGGGACTTCAAAGAGGCTATGCTGTACATTTTAAAAGGGTTTAGCAAAAACTGCAGGCATGTACTTTGTGAAATTTGTGGATGGGGAAGGAGGGCATTTGAAGATAAAGATAAGACTCCCTAGGTTGCAACAAAATGCTTTCTGCAATCTTGTATTTTAAAATCCATAAGGATCTCACATGGAAAAGTTTGTTTTTTCCTTATGACTTGGACTTTTATACATTTACACTGGTAATTCCTTAGGCATTTTTCTGTTGTTCCTCATTGACTGTTCCTGGGTGTAGCCTTTTTCCCCTTGGGAAGAAGTCTCCACCTTTTTTCATGCATGGAAGGAATTTAAAATACTAAAACTAAAATAATCTTCTCTGTAGATTACTTTCTCTTTTCCCACATCACTTTTTGTTCAAATCTCAAGCTTGCTCCTAGCTCAACCCTCCAAAGAAAGAGCTTACCTTCACCTTTTCCTAATAGCATCTTATGTGTCAACTTCCTTTTTATTCACTAACCAGTGTGGAGGTTTATCCCTTGCTCTTGAAAACAAGTATTTCCATCATTCCTCGCAGAGGTGCTTGCTAATTACCAGGTGAAATCGTCTCAGGATGTGGTTTGGTGCTCTCATTGAGTCATCCATGTGTTTTCTGAAGAATTGATTTGGAGAAAGTAGAAGAGGCTGCCAAGTCGCCACAATTATACTGGGGAGACCTAACACCTCTGAGTGTTAGGTGCAAATCTCTGTGCTGCTGAACAACTGACTGACAGCACGTATAAAAACAGGGAGATGATTTAAAATTGTGTCCACCATTGTGCAGATTTGGTGTAGGGCTTGTCTGTGTGATACAAGGAAATATTAGTAGTGCCTCTCTGAACAAAAGAAACCTTCTATCCACCTCTTCTGGAGGTAGGGGGTAATATTTTAAGGAACTGCTGTGTCTGCATTGTTTCACGCTGGATGGGGACTGGAACAGCAATATTAGAGGGAAGGTGTTTCTGTTTCAGAAGCCAAGTCTCAAGGTAATGATCAGTAGCTAAAATATCTACAAAAATGGGGAGAGTGGAAAGAGGAAGAGGCAGGCTGCCATGGGTCACTTTCACAGTAGTTGCATATAATGTATTTATATGTGCATGCACCATTGCTTGCACCCCTGGAGCTGTTTTGAGGGTTAGAGCAGAATGTTCTTTATTATGGAGTAAATGCCACCACTCGTATATTTTGCCTCTCGTAATTCTGAAACTAGGCAATGTAGCAAAGAGGATTTAAGTAACCCAGCCCTGACCAAAATGATCAAAAGCAGATGGCTTTGACTAGGTTGTTTTCAGAATCATTGGTGGGCACTGGGCAGTTTTACCCATCCGCTTCATTCGGGTGATCTGGACAATGAACGTGTTTGGAGAGTTAAATTCCAGGGTAGGAAGCTCAGTGCCACATAGCTGTAAATAACTTCATGGTATTCCATATGATTAAACATCTTTAACTGGTTGATCACTTCCCATTAGTTATCTGGACAGGACTGAGATTAAATTAAAGTCTTGCAACCTACTGGGAGAGCTCACAACTACACAAGCTTACAAGCAATTTGGCTACCAGGCCACTCTAGGCAGCTCACAGAGGAAGAGAGTTAAAGTCAATTATCAGCCTTCTCACTCATTTAATTTCTGGAATGTCAACTTAAATATGCAAACAAAGGTGTCTGTAGGTAAAGTTGAAAGTCTGCATTGAATGATCAGACATCATATGGTTTTTATTTTTGTGTGTTATATCACAGTCCTGATATTTTTTATAGCTTTACCTGTATTGAAGCACCACTGGGGAAAGCCCCTGCCCTGTAGCTGCTCCAGATGTACATTTAAATTAACAATTTTGCTGCTCTCTTCATAATCAGAAAAAAAGTAGCCAGAAAGATAAACAGGAGATGTCTAATCGCATCCAACAACAGTCATCACTCTATCTTTCTTGATCTCTAGTAGCCTGAGGAAATAGAAACTGCATTTTGCATCATGTCCTGAAGGTCATCAGTCCATGTCCACTAAGAAGTGGTGCAAAATGCTGGAAAGTCTATTCCCAGCAAGCAACCACAGTCCGGGCTGAAAGTCCCTGAAAAGTGCGACTTGCATAAGGAAGCAGTTCCTTCCTACACCCCAGTTGTCAGGAGCAGGATGCAGGCTGCTATCACCTCTCCAAGATTTAACTTGTGCCTATCATTTGTGCTTTGTCACACCTATATTTCTTGCAGAGAAAAGCATCAAAATCTGAATTCCCCATATTGCAATGTTTATTAATTCCATTCATTTTTTAAAGGCAGGAAATATTAAGGTGTAAGCTCAAAGGAAAATGTGATTTTTTCAGTTTCATGCTTTGAGTAAAAATCAAAGACAGACTGCTAGACCCACCTTACCTTTCATCTGTACAAAATGGTTTTTGTCAGCCTCCTTAATGTATTTGATGCAATGTTTTCTGTGCATTGGCTTCAGCAGGAGAAGCCTGTGTTTTTGCAGGGTGCAAAACCACTTTGCTCTTTTGATTTGTTGTGAGGAGACAGATGTGTATCAATCTGTTCTTCACCTACTAAAGTCAATATTCTGAATCAGCTGATAGAGTAATGGAAAAGCCAGGGCTAGATCCTGGGTCTGTACCTGAGCTCCAGTGCAGTCTGTAAAGCAATGCAGGGGGATTGATGCCTGATCCTTAAGCTGTGCAAAACCTAAAGTGGAAATGCAGGAGAGAAGGGCTGGGTTTCTTGGTCTTGCACCCTTGCTCAACTCACATCTCTAAGGCACCACTGGGGACCAGTTCTGGCAGCTATTTGAACACTTGGAGGGTGGGCTGCTTACCATCTTCCCAGTACTTCCCAGTAAAGCAGGGAAAGTGTCTCCCAAAAATGGGGAGAAACAAGGGTGCCATCTGAAGCTGACCAGCTGCTGGAGCAATGCTCTTGCTCACTGTCTGTGCAGCTCCAGCAAGTCTCACCCTCCTGGGTGGTGGAGCACAGGACATCTGTAGCTCATGCACACCCTGGCCACCTTGCAGGCAGCCAAGAGGTCACCCAAGCAAGCATTCTTCATGATGTCTGGGCAAACCAGAGTGAAGGCATGGGGTCCAGTATGCCAAGAGGGGCACGTTTGTTCAATCCACTGTGCTCTGGTGTTGTGGGGCTGGGAAAAGCTGCTGTTCAGGAAGGCATTACTGAAGACACAACACAACTCTGCCTTTCCCTAAGCTTTCAGAGAAAATGCCCCTTAGAGTACTAACTTCTTGCTGAGATGGTCACAGAGGCTCAACAGAGTTATACAGCTTCTTTGATGCTAAACTAAGATAACATCTGCTAAACTTTTATTGTTTCTTCTTCTCATGCTCATTCCTAAAGTTTTATTGAAGGGAAGGGCAAATATGAAAATGTTTAGTACAGTAAACTATTGGACTGTGACCATTGCTATCATGATCCCAGGTGTAGGTCATCTCTCCGTTTTGTTAGCACTTTTCTGGGAAATTGCTTTGGTGAGTTTAACTTAGTGGGCATTGTTATAAACAAGCTGATTGGGCATCTTGTCCTGACCATTGCTCTTCCCTGGACAGGAGAAAAGAGTAATATGGGAGCGTAGCAAGAAAACATGTGGGTAGCAAGGGACTGAGATTTCTTCCCTGTAGGATATTTTAAGATGTTTCCACCTGTAATTATTAAGCAGAATATGAGTGTTTTCCTTAGTGCCTTACAAAATAAAAGAGAGATGTTTTCATCCATGTTACCAGTAAGAATAAAGGAAGAGATGATCAGAGCCACCAGTTTTTGAGAACACCTACAACAAGAATTCTGGGAAGACAGAAAACCTGTCACAAAGTCTCATGTAAGAGAGACAAGCCATGCTTAATAAAAGCTGACAAAAAATCAAGACTTTTCAAGGCGATACCTGCAGTAAAAGATAAGTATTCAGACACTGTCAGTCTCTGCAAACATCTCCTGGTGCCACCAGGTAAAAAAAAAGATCCTCATCAGTAATATGTGATTTTCATTCCACTATATATGTCACCAAACCAGCCTTTCTCAAAACTTGGCTGCAGAAATTTCTGAGGTAGTGAACTATCCAGAGCTTTGGGTCCACAATACCATCTCAGAGGAAAAGCCACATGAAGGTGAGCAGCCAGGGAGAAACAAGGTTAGGAAGAAGTGGGATACCAGAGCACAATTTAGTAAGACAGACAAGGTCAAATTTTATCCTTTTTTTCTGAAAGGAAATCTTAATTTCTTAATGTTCACCCGAATAGATTTCTACAGCACGACAAAAAAAATGAACCAAGAAAATAATTTGTCCACAGTTCTGAATTATTTTGAGGAGGAAGGCAAGCCTTGGTGTCTAGAGAGTAAACAGGCAGCTCATCTAAAGACTGACTGAACACAGGAAATGTAAGTAATAGTAGGCTGTGAAGCAAAATGACCACCAGAAACCTATATTCTTTTTGGTCAAGTTGCTTCTGAAGACATATCCTGAGTGTTTTGGTGCTGCCCATTGCCGGCTTAAAATCAACACAATGACAGAATGCCACTCTTGGCATAATAAAGTACATGTATTGTTCAAAATGCTTATTTTTAAATACTCTATTTAATTATTCTTTCACATGCCACATGCTGGGTAATAACAGTAGAGGGCTCAATTGTTTTTAAAAACAAATAAAATGGACAAAAAAATCCCTTTTGGCTCTGAAAAGAGCCGTTTGTGAGACTGCTATAAATGCAACTATGTTTCAGCTCTATACTCCGAGACTCATTACTTAGTGCTTTCTCCAAACTTTTGTGTAGCCAGTGCTGCTTTAGCCAAGATTTTTGTTGGAGACCACGTCTTTCCTTTAATGACATGGTGGGGACAGTATCCTTTGTGGTGATTTCACATGTCTGTAGGTTTACCCAGTTTAAGTATATTCTAATTAGGGAATTGTTAAATTTTCCAAAGCTATGTGCAAAAGACAGACTTCCCAGCAGTATAAAGTAAGAAAAGTCTTTCTATGTCTTTCTACTTCTTCTGTTGTTTCATTACTGTCTTGTTTTCCAAAGAAACTGACTGCCTGCTATCTTCTCCTGCCTTGGGTCTCACATATATGATTGTCCTGCTGGCAACATATTTTGGCAACTGCTACCAAAGAAAAAGTTCAAATCTGTTTTGGATTTTGTCTTTGGGACAAAAAAAAAAAAAAAAAAAAAAAAAAGGAGTTCTTTTCCAGCCTTTATGTCCATAGTTAATTCTGCAGATTTGGATGGTACAATGAAGATGTCCAAGTCCAACTGAATATTGGCTGCCTGTACCTGAGTGTGATGACACCTTGGTCACTGGGCTTCTCAAACTCCTTTTGGTTTTAATAGCTCATTGACCAGGTTCTCAAAGGGATCTTGTTCTTTGAAAAGAAGACTTGGTAAGTTTTTAGCACACTGAAGTGCAAAAGCACCTGATGCTTTTTATACTCCTTCAGAGGCTTCACTTCCTTTATTTCAAAGCATTTTTGTCTCAAAAGGAATTTAAAGATAGTATAATGTGTAATTTGTGTGATTTACAAATTTGCATCTTGCAATTATTTCTACAAAAGCCTGAGATGCTGGATATGTGGATGTGCTGAGGAGCATTCAATTAGCTTCTTTTCTCATATTCAGATGTTAGGTCTCTCATATCATATGTTGCTTGGGAAAAGAAGCATTTTGGTGGCCATCCTTCAAGAAAACAGATCTCTTTCCTGTTTATGAGCTGGAATGGGAAATTTGGCCATTTCTTTGCACACACAGCCCAATTGACCTGGGTTTCTGCCATGCACAGTCTCTGCTGATGGCTTAATTTTAGACCCAGCATCTACGAAAGAGTTAATATTTGTTCTTTCTTTTTTTTAACATCAATTACTGTGAATAGTTACACAACACTTAACCCTTAATAATAATGACCAATGCATTTGGTACTTTTTCCTCCTTAGATGCCTTAAAAAGGCACTTACCGTGCCTTTTTCGACTTCAAGAAGTTGTTTGTGCCATTTTACTCCCCCAGGCCAGATGTCTATCCTTCTTCATGTTCTGAAAACAATATATGATTGAAGAAATTTCAGAAATAATGCAGAAATTTATTACATACTTGCTCTTAAAACATGATTTCTGAATGCAATTTAGAAATATAATCTAGAATAAAGATTTTTAAACAGCAATGCCTCTGCTAATGGGAAGAATTGTTCCATGACTGCCTGCCCAAGAGGAGATCTGTAGACTCACAAACAAGTTCTAGTGTGGGCTAGATGTTCTTTCTGTCTTACCCACCTTTTTCTGTAGAGAAAGTTGTGCCCACAGGATGGCACAACAATAGGTTGGGGAAATGTTATTTTCATTCCTCTGGTAAGGAAAATCTTACAGTAAGAAGTATATATCAGTAATTTTTGCCATACAGCTGTTCTTAGCATGAAAGCCATCATTGCTAGACTGTATCTTCTGCTGGTCTTTAACTTGACCTAACATTGTTTGTACATAGCTTTCTAAGCTGTAATGTAGTTACTGAACACCTCCAAGTCCCACTCTTTGCTGCCCCCATTCATAAACTTGCACCTCTATCCCACACTGTATGAAGAGGCATGAACTTATCTGTAGACTAGCAGCAAAATGCTGCAGGGTGCTCCCTGGAGTGTCATAAGCTGTCTCTGTTTTAGCAGTGTACCTTTCAAATGAGACTGTGGGGTCTATGATCCACAGTCTTGCCCTCAGCTGGCTTCTAGATCTCCCTCCACCCCCAGCAGAGAGCTTGTTGAAGCCACGGGCTGTCAGGCTCAATTATTTGCACAGTATCTTAATAGGACTTGCAGTTTCCCTAAAAAAAAAAAACCAACACACCACCAACAAAAAAAATGCCACTAGGGTCAATTGTCCTTTCTTTAAAATTGGTTTTATGGAATTCATCTCTCCCTGGGAGATTTGAGGCACTCCTGGAATTACTGCATAATCAACTCATGTCTTCTCTGGGGACTACACTGCTATGAAATCAAATAATGTTGTAATCTCGATGTGAAAACCAACTTCAGTCAGCACCTTTGATCTCAAAGGTTTGTGAGTGTCACTGCAAGAATTACTTTGAGCCTGATAGTCTTCCAATCAAATTGCAGCAAGTATTGACTATGATCTCTCCCAAACCTGCAACCCAAGCAAGAAAGGGCCTGGGCAGGTCTTGATGAGAGGCTGCCAAAAAAAGACCCACATGACATGAGAGAGGTATTTTAGGACCTATTGCTTTCCTCAAGGGCTTTCCATAGTTGTGGCGCTGCAGTGTGGTTTAGTAAGTGCAGAGCTAAAGGGATTACTGTTTGCACTGCTGAATGTAACTATGGTCCAGATCCTTTGTGCCCTACAGCTGTCCTGTGGCCTTATTTAGAGAAGCTAACTGGCAACTTTTCACTCAAAACAAGACTTTCTGTGTGAAATGGGCTTTCACTGGAAAGGCATCATTTTTGTTTCCCTGTTTTTTGGAAACAAATCTTACAGAAAAACAAGACAGGGGAAAATGCACTTTTTTACTGCTTTGGTCAGTCTTTTCTGTTTTCAGTTTCATTTTTCATTGGTAACAAAGAAGGCTGTTTTCACTGGCATTTTTTTAAGATGAAAAAAATTCCTATGAAAAATAATTGGTCTTTTTCAACTGCCTCCATTTGAGAGCCATATAAACTCTAATCCTGCAGCTGGGGCTATTAACCCATACTTCTGTACCCAAGCAAAGCTGCATTGAAATCAATGGAGCAGAGCACGATTGGCAGCAAGAGTGATTATAAGATCAGTGGCCAATTAGGCAAAAAGACAGTTCAAGACTGTTATGATAGTGGGAGCTAAAGCATTGTCTTCTTAGGTAACAGAGATAAATCACTGAAAACAAATCCACATGGCTTTGTAGAAAAGCACCAAATAAGAGTTCTACAATATTGTAGTGGATCTGCTGGGGGAAAAAAATGTCTTTTTGACAATGTTTTGCAGTAGTTTCTTAAATCATTACATCTAGAGAAAAGAAATACACCACAGCTTTTTGTACTCAAGTTAATATTGGGGTGAGGAAAATATTTGGTTTTCATCTCTACCAGTTACTGCATGCTGTAATTGCATCTTTTTCTGTACCAAGGGACCCATTCAGCCAGCCTTGCCAACTCACTTCCACTGAAGTCATGGGAAATTTTATTTGATTATCATGCCAGATAGAACAGAACATTTTCATGCAATGCCTGTGTTTCAGCCGCTTCCTTTTAAGTATTCCTTTGCAAGTGGTTAATGATAATGATAATTTGATAATTTGATAATTTTTTTATGACTATACTTTCCTGTAGAAAGAAAGGCTAGGTGGTCATGCAGTTCATCTGTGTTCTTTCTCTCCAAAATTTCTGGACCTTTTTGACCCCTCTTAAGCAAATCTGACACATGGCAGAATATTTCAAGCTTTTAATTTTCTACAGGGTCTGTGGAAGGAGGTAATTGGTCTCATTGGAAATACCTAAATGAAGGTGATTTCAGGATGAGCTGACACTTCAGTCACCACAGCCACGGCACAGGAGGGAGCCACTAGAAACAACCTGGATGTATGAAAAGCCCAAGTTACAACTTGTTTTCTTGGGTGCCAAAGCCAGAATGCTCTCAGATGCAGAAGCATTAGACCAGGCTTTGGCAACTTCATGCCCACAGACATTGCAGCTGATGCTCACAGGATGCAGGAAACCGTGTTGCAGTGAGTTTTGGGGCTCTCTTGGGTTACAGTTGAAAGAGCAAATACGTTCCATGCACAGAGAAAAAAAAAAAGAGAAAAAGAAAAAAGAGGTCAAGTTACGAAGCTTAGAAATTGATCAGTAATTCATTAGTGAGCTCTAAGTGTTATTAGCTCTGAAGAAGTCATGATCTACTCACAGATAGTCTGCAAGTACAAAGAGATGAAATACATCAGATAATTTATCTGTTGTATGGGAATCGCTTTGTTCTAGACATTATTTTTTGCTATATAATTTCTTTCTCTATAATTTACTTGCCCTTTCATATTGTTTCTTTTTTTAAAAGATCATTTCATATTTGTCTTTTATTTCCTCATTTAATTATGTGCATAAAAAGAATAAAATACTGAAATGTTTAAACAACTCATTAAAACCTGCTTGTAATCCTCTGTCTGGGACAAAAACTGCTGCTGTGTTCAATAGTCCAGAATACCATAGCTTTATCACTCTTCTAAAAATCTTGTAAATCACTACTGTGGGCTGTCTCCACTTTCTTGTAAATCAAGTAAATCACAAACTGGATCTCTCAAGGAGATTGTCCAGGCACTTTTAACTGTCTGTACAGCTTCTTTCTTCATCCTCTCCTGTGGTACAAAGCCTTTACTCCATAATCGCTACTACACACACAGCCTGGAGTTCCACTGAATTATTGGAAGGTGAGAGTGAGGCTTTCAGAGACAGGATTTTCATGCTTATAAATTTTATTGGTGTCATCTTATTCACAAGATATATGTAGGTCTCCTACAATATCTGTGACATCCATATCCTGCCTTATAATCACACTGTGCCACAACCATCACAATGATTAAAGAGATTACCTTTTTTTTTCCCTTGTGTGGCGAGATTAGGGAAGTTCAGTTAAATGGGAGAAGAGCGATGAAGGAGTGCAGTTCTATATCATGATCAGTTCCAGGGAGAGGCTTTTAGAGGAACCTTCCCTGTGCCCCTGAGGTCTCAAGGAGCAGCATTTTCAAGTCATGAGGGAGAGTGGGCACCTGCCTCCTCCCCCCTTTCTGGGAGAGCTTAGGACTGGGTCCTGCTTTTGAAGCAGATCTTGTCCTGCAAAATGCCTGCAGCAAGACTGCAAACCCCACCAGACAGACTGGACACAGCCATGAGGTGATGATGCTAAATTTGATGGTGGCTCTGGGAGGGGCAGTAGCTGTGTCCCACAGTGGGATGGGGAATGTGCCTGGGTGGGAGGCTCCAGGAGAATGCACATACCAGCCACCTCAGCACCTCCCACCTAAGTGCTACTCTAATTTTGCTGTTGAGGCTCACAGCATTCTTTTTGCTGTTCCTATTTCTACCCACCCTCCTTCCCCGACACTGGTTCTTCTCTTCAGTGTGTCCATTTCACTTCAGGCAGTGGTTTTGATTGCATCATTAGAGTCTCCATTGTGGTTGTAGTAGAGATAATAATAGCTTCTGTGTATCTTCTGTCTATAATTATTAAAATAGGATCTGGGACTGACTCTGACTTTATAAAGAGAGCAGGGTGGATGCGAAGGGGCACAGCTGGAAGGCCAGAACTGTGTCTTAAGGAAGTCCCAGTTGCCCCCAGTGAGCCCATGGTTCTTCTGTGTCCCTTCCTCTGAAAATGAGGCTTGAATACACACTTTACTGTGAGTTTTCTGGTCTGCTGTCCCACAGAAACTGGTTGTGAGGACAAGCTTTTGACTCAAAAATCACTCAGTTTACACACCACAGCTTACAGACCCAAAGTGGAACACTGGAATATTTGTGGTTTGATTGGATAGGAAAATGAGCAAAGTATTTGTGATAGTCCCTGTCTAACTTCAAGATTACCAGGGCACCAAAGACATCTTAAATATCAGAGAGGAAATTCTGAATTGAAGATGTCAACTTGTCCTTAATGTGTCCTGGTTTTCCCAGGCACAGTAGATCTCCCATTAACGTGTGGTTGATGGAACAGATGGGCTGCAAGGCTTGAGCAGGGACATAGGTTACAGGGAGGCTGCAAGACTTTGATTTCCACTTAAAACTGTTGGCACTGGTTTAGTGCTACCTCTTAGCTGTCTTGTTTTAAAGGGCAGTGAGTCTTTGCAATAATGTCATGTCCTAAACTGCTGGACAAAGGGCACTCACTACTATGTGGTCTTAGCACTCTGGAAAACACCGTAGCCCTCATAAACAGAGACACAATGAGCCATCACCTGGTTTTATTGGAAGGTTGCAGCAGATGAGGATGTCTGAAATCACAAATCACAGCACCACCTTCTTAATATTCCTGCCTCAGCTTTCTCATCTGTAGACCTGCACTGGTAACAGCTTCCTGCCTACCAGGGATGCTGAAAACATTAATTATACACCACATTATGAGACAATTTAAAGCATTATTTTTATTCTAAGTAGCACTGTTTATATCATAACAACCTGGGAAGAATTTAAGTGGCTCCCTACCTACCATCTTACACTTGCATTCCCTCTTAAGGTAGATCTCCTTTATCACGTCACCCTTGTCCCTAATGTTACCAGGCAGGTTACAGCTGTGCTTTTCAAAAGCAAATTTCCGAGTCCTGTTGTCAGCTACAGCTTGGGAAGGATTTGACAGGGAAGAGAGGGACTCTTCTCCATGTCCCCTGTCCATCCTTTTTTTCTGAGTTTTCCAGGTAGTTTTTCTGCTTAAACTCTATTACATCCCCTGCAAAGAAAGACTAGGCTGCTTTTTGCACACTTCTGCTAATGAAGATAGCAGAAATACTCGAAGCTACCCCCAGAGCTGTGGAAACAGAATCTGAGCAGTAGCTGTTCCTGAAGGCTCTCCCTGTCCTGCTAGTTGAGAACTTGAGAACAGTTTCCTTTGCCTGTGTGCCTGCTGGTAGCAGGCAAGTTTCTCTCTCCTTACCAGAAACGTTTCGGCAAACTTTCCTTTGAATTTAAAGGAAGGTATTTTAATGTGTGCTTTTAGTCCTGGCAGTGAGGCCAAGTTTGGACTCCGTGATGATTTCCAGACGCTCAAAAGCATTGCCCAGTAGAGGGAGCAAAGGGAGCACTGTGGACACCACACTTGCACAGGCTCGCAGAAAGGCTTCCCCAGTACGGGCATTCCTTACGTGCCTCTCACCAGTCCCACCAGTGGGTTAGCGTGGGTTAGTGTGCCACTGAGCCATGCACAAGCAATGCCCAGGAAGAAAAGGGCCTTTGGATAGCCAGGTCCTGCCAATGAAGCCAGCCAGCCAGAGCATCAGCTGCTGGTGTCCAGGGTTTGAAAATATTTCCTCAATACTTGCTTCTTTAAATCCTATATAATAATTAATTTAAATAATATATAACAATTCAACTCTATTATTTCGATTAATTATCAGGCAATTAGTATGTAGCAATTAATAATATATAATTATTAATATAAGCATTAATATAAATGGGATTTAGTAATAATTACCCTTTGACAAATTTGGGGGTGATTCTCATGGACATCGTCCAATTTTCCCTCAAGAGCAAGCAGTGTGCAAGGCTTCATGAGCAGCTAGAACACGCTTAATTCTGCTGCTAAGGACCATTTCCTCTCTCTTCTATTTAGTCTTGTGAATTGGCCCAGGGATGTGGTGTACCAAAGCCCCAGTGGGGCTGGGAACCGAAAGCTTTTCTGCTTGGAGGTTGGGTTTCCTCACTCGAGGTGGGATTGGCGCTGATAGCTGGCACCGCTCAAGCTAAAATAGACAAGTGCAAAGTGCAACAGAAGGGAGAATCTCAGCGTTGGAAAACAGCACATCAGTTTTCTGGTTACAATTAGTGCATACCTGCCTTTCACCAGCTTAGTTATGATTGTCTAATTCCGTGCAGTGCTTATTTTTTAATTAGCTTGTTAAAGGTTATAAAAGCCATTAGATACATATTCAGAATATTACTTCATGCATTTACTAAATAGGAACATTAAAGATAGGATCAGATTTTCCTGTAGAGCAATCTGCCACATCAACACAAATCCCCTCCTGTTACAGTAATACCTAAACCATTAGTGCGTCTGTATTTAGGTAAATGTCTGACTTCAACATGACTTTTTTTCTTTCTTTTTTTTGAGACTTTTGGCTAAATAAAGGCCATACTTCTCCCTAAAATGTGTATGTCACAGTGAACTGAAAAACTATAGCACATCCTGTTCAAAGACATTGAACGAGCCAAGTATTTTTTGCCTCTGCATCATTTTCATGGCTTTAATTTTAAAAAAACAAAAAAACGTAAAGAACATTCATGCCAAAAGTTTAGACTTTCAATTATTTGAAGCAGCAAGGAAGGAATATTTTTTAAAAGGTTTTAAAATAGCCCCTTTTTCTATGAGTGACAAAAAAAAGAGAAAAGGTGCAATTAAAAATCACACACATAACAAATATAGAACAAAAGTTTAAAATTTACCATTATGTTAAGGTATCTTTGGATTAGTTTCCAAGGAACAGGCTCTGCTCTGACTTGCTCCTCTATAATTTCAGAGGGATCTATTTGTTACTAATTTGTTTTATTTTAGCCTGAATATGTACACAAGGTGCAAAGCAGTGGACCAGAATAATTAAAGGAAGAGCATATAGGGAAGCTAGGCTATGTTTGTATTTGTGTCCAACAACAATAACCCAGGAGCATTTCATATAAGAGGCGTGCTTATAAACGAGTTACACAGGCTGAATCAACTTTCAAAATCAATAGGAACAGAGCATAGAAACAAATCCATGCTATTTCAATTCCAACAATTACCAGAGAGTTAACCAACCTCTGAGAGAAATGTTATCAGGATTGACACGTTTCCAAAATGTATTCTGATTTTAGCTAAGCCTTATCTTATGACAGAGAAATGTTTTGTTGGACTTGTTCCAGCTAGTTCTTCATATTATTAGGGTTTTAATTCCTGGTTTTCTTAATACAATGATGTTTTTCTTTTTTTCCTGCGGTAATTGGAATAGAAGTATTCTTCTGGCAGTCATATTCCCTTCAGTGGCTTTCTTTTAAGTAACAAGACATCGCAGGAGTGAGAACTAAAAGGCTCCACACAGGCACCTCAGGTGGCTCTGATGATTGAGTGGTGGCTAACAACGGGTAGCTTATTGTGCCGGCTCGGCCGCCACCATCGCGCTGAGGCTGAAAGCGAATACACGTGTGCACTTAGAATTCCCCAGAGATGGATTCTGTTTGATCAGCACGGGATCGCTTCAGCTCTTACAAAAGTATCTGGCAGAAAATACCTTTGTTCCCATGAATGGGGGTGGGTCTGCTTTTCCATTTTCCTTCTCTCCTGGTGCTTTTATTTGCAGCCCTTTCAAGCCTGAGTTATTGCAAATGTGATATTGGGTGAGACACTTGTGTGAGCACCCTTGACTCCTTCAGCTATGGTGTTTTACATGTTTAAAACCTCCATGGAGCTACCACCTAGAAACTGAACAGTTATTAGTAACACTCTGAGATGTCAAAAAACCCCAATATCATGATAGTAATCAGAGCAACATTAGCTCAACCCAGGGTCTGAAGATGTGTGATGATCCTTCAGAAATTTCTCTTCATCCATGGTATATGCACAAGGTATTTTTCAGGGCACATCACATTACATGCACAGTGGAGCCCTATCCTTATCATTCATAGGAGCTGGACATTTCTCCTGTGCTGCACATGGTTTGCTGCCATGAGGTTCCAGTTGTGTCTGGTACCACAGATGCAGCAGATGAAAGCCAGTTTTGCAACAGGGAGTTTTCCTAAATGCAAAACACAAGCTAGAGGCCTAATTAAGCACCATCAGGCTCCCCGCTTCCTTCAGGAGATGTTGGGCCTTTAGCAGAAATAAGCACTGTTGCATGGAGTGTAATGGCAGATATTTGCTGCCTGCACAATTAGAAAACCCTCGGGATCCTGAAAAGAGCTTTGTGGAAATGCAGTTTCAAGCCTTGTTTTATTGCCATGCGACTGCTGGGTCCTTCCTACAGTATTAACACATAGTACAAATAATGTGCCGGAATGAACTGGAGACCACAATTGAAAATAAAATATGTGGAGTTACTTAGTGCTGAGAACTGGCTCTTGGAACCTACATACTAAGCACTGGTAACAGCTTGAATCCTTGAAATCTTAAAAAAACCCCAAACCAAATAACAACATCCAAAAAAACACCACCCACACACACACACAAAACAAACTAAAAAACAAACTAAAAACCCCAAAAATGTAAAAGAAGCCACTGGGGTAGGAAAAAAGCAAATTGTGTCGTTTAGGTTTTGGCTGACTCTGAGGTGTTTGCACACAAATTCTTTGCACAAGGCCAGAAAAAAATGAGGAAATTACAGGTATTGGGGGGGAAAGCAATGCAGTCAAGGGGAGAAGATGTAAAATCTCAGTTTTATTATGGATTCCTTCTGGAGTCATGAGAGCAAGCTGTCTTAGGGATACATGTGCATATCTTTTGTAGTGGCAGAGGTAGAGGAGAGCCTGGGAAGCAAGCACTGCCATGGCTCCTCTTTACACTCATCTCTCCCTGGGAAAACCTCTCAGTCCTGGTGCCCCACAAGGTAAACAGCCCCTGTGGCACTGCTGGGACCACAGCTCACAGCTCCTCTCTCAGTGAGCTGATACAATTCTTCCTTGTTAAGCACAAAAACATTCAAAGCCATGATTTCAAGCTTGACCGTGACCCCCTATGAAAACAGGTCAGGCAATTAACTCATCATGAAAAACATTCCTTTTTTTTCCCCTCCCTCCCTTATCTCATTCTAAATCTATTTCAACTTTATAGGGGGATTAGATACCAACACGCCTTGTGTTGATTCCTTGTGTCATGGACTCAATGAATCCTTCATTTTCCCCTTTTCCAGTTCATCCAAGCTCCACAAAATGCCCAGGAAGCATTACTTTAACGGTGTGATGACAGTTTAATTAGATCAAGACTGCAGCAGAAGGGGGAGCATTGGGATTGGAGGCAGCTGTGGGTTACAGTCAGGATGTTTGCAGCTCAGCCTTCTTCCAGCCCACCTAAGTAAGGGCAGCTCGGGGGCAGCTGCTGATAGTTGCATCTGGTTTTCCCCTGAGGTACTGTGTCCCATCTGAGGGCCAGTGGCTGATCTAAATAATTGGATTACAGTATCTGTTGGCTTTTTTAATTTGATTTCCATTTCTGAAGTTTATGATACCAAGGTTTGTGCTCAGTGTTATCTGAATGAGCAGTGAAGAGTAATAATGCAGGTACATGGAAGCCACAATCCTGGTCTCACTAAAATTCATGGCAAAACTTCTACTGACTCAAAGAAAGGCAAGCTTTCGCCTTCAGCTTCCCAGGAAAAAAAGTCAGAAGCCTTAATTAGGAGGGCTCTGAAAGATTTATTCTCATACGAACAAAGTGCCTTTCCCCACAAAGTCCATGGCTATTTGACTTGAAATCTCAGCCTTTCTTGTGAGAGACATGCACTGCAGCTGTTTTACACCTCTATAGAGTATGATGGAGAGAAATTGACCTAGGTGCTATGAGGAATATCAGGGAGTAAAGTTTAGGCACTTTGACTCCCAGTTTTCCACACGTCTCAGATTTAATATGTGTTTTTCAGCACTGATTTATGTATGAAGGTGCACTGGTTTCAGTGTTCACACTCAGGATTCCCAGGTGGGAGACATTTTATTGGCCTTTTGACAATATCTTATTAACAAAGGCTACTTTTCAGCTGGCAATGTACTTTAATAAAACATGCATATGGTTATCCTGGGCTGTGTTCACTATTGGGTATCATTTGGTTAAATGCATTTGTTATGCAGTATTCTCCATTCTTTTGTATTTTTTCCTAACTCTCTGTTACATGCATAGATAAAGCTTTTTTAGAAGTGTTTGAATCTGAAGAAAAATCACTGAGATGATAACACCTTTTTGTCTCATGTCACCATCTGCTGCGTCATCTCTGCAACGCAAATCATCCTCATTGCTAAGTACTATTTTCTAGAATAGATCTTAGATCAAATCTTGCTCTAACTCTTGCATTCATGAGGAGATATAACACAGGGAAACTCTTTCTTACCTTCAGTATTTTCAGTCTTCTATATTTAGGTTTCCTTTTACCTTAGTGTCGCGTGCCTGACCTTTAATGCAACAATTCTCAGTGCACCAGCATCAAGCAGAGAAGCATTATGCATCCTATGTTCCAGAGGGACAACTAAGGCTTGCCTAAAGTCCCACTGGGCTGCTTGTGGAAGCTTAAGGACTTAACTCCAAGTCTTTCACATACCAGAGAACCACCTCCAGCGCCAGACCCATCAGACACTTCAATTTGCTGCTGTTCAGGGCCTGCCTGACACTTACACAGCCTGTGTCCAAGACATCTTCTGGAAAATGCACAACTCGATGCCTGGGGTCCCCCTACCCTCCCCACTAAACATACTAGCCATTTAGCCAGGTAGCATAAGAAATCCAGAATATTTCTGATGCAAGTTGAGATTTTTTTCCACTGGGATCTGCTGGATTTTCATGTATTTATTAGGTTTACATGGCAAGATTTTGATAGCAAGGGAGCTGCAGAGGTGGTTTCTGTAAGAAGATACCAGGAGCTGTCGCCATGTCAGAAAATTCCACCTACTTCCAAGAAGGCCCCAATGCTGGCCAAAGCAGAGTCCATCAGTGAGCTTGGAGATACTAATTTTGCCAGAATCTGTTGTGCCCATGACAGTAACTGCCAAGTGATCTCACTATCTTTAACTCAACCCACAAGATTTTTGTCATATTTTGTCCCCTCTGTCTAACTGAGGAGGCTGAGTGATAGAGCAGCTTGGTAGGTACCTAGCAGCCAGCAAAGGTCAACCCACCACAATACAATTATTATTGCAACCTGGCTTGATGGGACCACTGACATTACTCCACAGAGGTGCTATGGGTGTCTGGGCCAATGCATGTTCTCTTCTTTGCAAAGATGAAGTTAATTTAATTAACTCTTGTATGCCACATGAATGCTGCTAGA
This sequence comes from Corvus kubaryi, assembly GCF_017639235.1. Classification (NCBI taxonomy): domain Eukaryota; kingdom Metazoa; phylum Chordata; class Aves; order Passeriformes; family Corvidae; genus Corvus; species Corvus kubaryi. The sequence goes on along the minus strand of NW_024582059.1, from coordinate 15,186,602 downwards.
ACTGAAAGAAGGATGTGTCCTGTTGAACTTGTGTGATTTGTGTCTTAATGTGGAGCACTTGTTTTTATGGTATTTCCTAGCAAAATAAGTAATTTTATCTTTAACAGCATCTAGCTTTTAAAAATCCAAGAAACAAGGCAGAAAGTAGAGAATTAAAGTGTGTTACCTATATGAGTGCTCTGAAGACACTGAACATCAAGGAGTTTGCCTTTGTCCCCTCTCTGCCACTGCAAGTCACCCAAATAAGGTTTCCTGTAACTGAGCTAATGATAAATCTGCAACTCTGAAAGAACAGCTTTCTATCTTTAGGCTTCAGCTATGCTTTTCTTTTGTGTGTATAGCCTATTTATGGAATGCTGCTGTTGAACTTGAATGCAAACCAGAAAAGCGTTCCTGCCTAAATTGTCTATAAATACCTTAGGGGTTTTTACTGTCCGTATTTTTGTGAAGTCCTCAGCGTGCAGCTTTGCTCAAGTATTTGTTTATTCCTCATTCAACATTCATTGTCTGTCTTCAAAAAGTGACCTCCTGAAATGTATACCCCACCTCTGTATGAGGCTGCTATTTTTATATAACCCTGAGAACACTGAGGCTGTACAGGCCTCCATGAGACAGGAATATACAGAAACCTCTGCGTGAAAATTGCCATCCTGGATGCACCAAGGCGCAGTAAACATACAGATTATTTAGGAAACTGACAAAGGAAAGGATTTTAGCAAATAATACTGTAATCTACCATTTTAGATTAGACTGTTTACTTGTCCCATATGCCCATAGGGCATCCAGAATAGGATGCAAATGATGTCAATAGATGAAAATGCAGAGCAAAAGTGTTAAAGGATAATTTGTACCTAGGAAAATTTTCCTCATTAATTAGGCACAGATTCATTCCCTCAGGCAGAAAGCTTTCAAGTATGTTTCAAATCCTGAGCTTTGGGTTTGTCCGAGGCTTTTTGGAGGTTTGGTTTTTTGGGTTGTGGGGTTTTTGGTTTTTTTTTTTTTCCCCCCCCCTTTTTTTTCGGGGGGGGGGGGTGGTTTGCCATCCTCTGTAATAATCTCAGCCTCTTCTTGCTGAGGTATCACATGTCAACAAGTTTTATAGGCTGGTCACTCAACAAACACACATAGTTTCTCTTAAGAGGTTTGATTTACCTGTTTTTCTGTCTCTTTTAATCTCTTTAGAGCTTGAGCTGGAGGTATGCAGGAGTGCACCCTCTATAAAATTAAGTTCTTTGACATCCCATTTCATCCTTCCCTACGGCTTGAAGAAGAGAGGGACAAGGACAGAGTAACAAGACATCCTGCACACTTCAATCCCAACTGCATAGGGCATTATAATTGCTTAATAATTTTCTCCTCCTTGTGATTAGGTTTTATGGCATTAGTGAACACTCCTGTATCTTCTTGTGGCCATTTTGTCTCACAAGTCTCCAGCAACACTGAGGGTGTCACATCTCTCACAGCTCCCCTTTGGACACCCAGGACTTGAAGGACTGAAGGACTGAAGGACTGTCCTCATCATAGCTTAGCAGACAAATTACAGCGTATATTATCCCAGATATGGGACAAATACACAGATATTGGAAAATGCAAAATTATATTTACACCCATGCAAATGTATGTGCTTTTCCGAGGGGCTTTGAAATAGTGAAAAACAAACTGTAAATAGGCCAAAAGCAAAACAAATTTGCTTTTAAGTTTAAAAAAAAACGTTCAAGAGAAGAAAACTGCAGCTTACACTGAGCCTCATTTGACACTGGAAAGATGAACATTGGCCACATTTTTGATAGCAGTAGTGTAGCATAGTTAAATTTGCTTGGGTAACCAAACAGAAAATTTCTAAACTTCAGTAGAAAACTGCACATTAAATATATTACATTTAAATTTAAATTATCAACTAGCAGCCTTATTCACACAATTCACTGTTTTAATCTACTGTAAGTCAGTGAGTTGAAAAACATGTCACTGCATGTCTTTTCTGCAGGAATTTATGGCATTTTGACTCTGGGGGGAGGGATTACACCTAAAAATAAGAAATACTTCACAAAATAAAGTTTAGAGCTTCTTGAGTGTATAATAATTCGAGATTTTGTTTTGGTAACGTGATATCAATTATTACTTTTACATTTGTTTAATGATCCATAATGGAAAATAATTTTCAAGAAAGGCTCCATTCCAGTGAAGGTGAAGTGAAATAGGAATTCATCAAATCTGAATGGTACTTGGATTTATGCAGCTTAAAGCAAAGCCTGAATAATCAGAAATCAGACCCAAAAATGAAATGCTGGCTTTATAAAAAATGAATGGGCCATACACAATCCAGAAAACAATTCACTCAGTTTTACAAGGACAAAAATGTTCACTTATAAAATTGTGCAAGAAGCTAAACAGGCTGACATCACCATCTCTTGGGTAATATTACACTACAGGTTTGTCTAGTTTGGTTTTTTGTTGGTTTTGGTTTGGGTTTGGTTTTTTTTTCCTCCTTATTCTATACAGCTCAAGTCCTGCAAGTACTAAATGAATACTGTTGTTGATGTGGCTCTCAAGTCTTTGAGGCTGTAAGTGGGTGGGGAAGGCTGAGTGTGTGTGGTGTGTAATAGGCCCACTAATAAATCCTCGGTACAAATCAAAAGCCTAGAAGAGTTTTGCACAGCATTTAAACAAAATGAGTCTTCTGGTTGGCAGTGGAAGTTGACTGAAACTTTATTAATCTTCCCATCAAAAGTACGAATTTCTGGTAATGAAATAAACTATTGTATTTCTTCTTGCTTATATCAGAACTCCTCGTGTGTGAATTTTGGAGTAGGCTGCAGCACTGGAGGACAAAGAAAGCAGCAATAATAAATAGACATGAAAGGGTGGGTTAAAATTAGGGTACTCAGAATAGCATTACTCCCCATGATGTCAAGACCCTAACTCTTTAGCTGCTTTCTGCTGTGATTTAAACTAGCAGCAAAAGTCAGTTTGTCCTTTAGATTCAAGGAGCATGGCCAGTGCCCTCAGGCCCTAGTACAGGTCATGTATTGAAATGCTTACACAGACTCAGGTTGCCGGCTCAAGATCAAGGAAATAAAATTCCTGTCTCAAAATGCATCTCTCAGGCATTTTGTTGCAACAAACTTGTTTATTTGTTCATTTGTCTGAACTGCTTTGTGTCTAAGCAGGAGAGAGGACAAAACCTTTCAGCAAAGATGTGGAGAAATGTATCAGGAATATGTCTTTGTGTTTTCAGAGCAGGTAGAACGCCAAAGTCAGATGCGAACTGTAGTCTTACAAATCTGTGCTTTCTTCTTCCCCATGCCTCTTCCCCTTGGCCCAGGTTCACTTTCCAAAGAGCTAGGGTTGGTTCATTCAGCTGCTGAGGCTCTGTGCTGAAGCTGGCCACAGTGTGCAGATATTAATTCAACGGCTTGGTTTCTGCAATTCAATATACAATTGAATGTGCATAATCTGAGCAGTACGATTGATTTAACATCAGTATGGGAACTTTAGCTTTCAGTTTTCATGAATTATGTGTTTGAATTTTGAACTTTAATGCTATACTAATGTAGACATTTGCATTTAATGACATATCAGTGAAGCTGAATAGGCCTGCCACCTCCTAAACTCTTAGAAGTTTCAGCTCTGTGAAAACCTCTTGCTGAAAATGTGAACAACGGCTGGTAGATTGCCTGGCTGAAATGCTGTAGCTTGATCATGAAAAGAGAAGAAACACAGCATCAACAAAAGATCTCATGAATCTTTTGACGTAGTTTTACAACCATTGTCTCAATATACGATGCCCCTTGCACCTAGAATCTGATAAAACTTAAATAAAGCCAAATGATTTAATATTCATATTGAAACATAATTATAGAACGATATATGACAGAATCACCAAAGAGATGAGACAAACATAATTTTTATCCTAGATTCTTTAAATGTTTGTGATTTTTTTAATGCATCAACCAAATTATGTAGACAGATCTGAAGGAAGATGTCAGAAATATCCAAAACTGCCTTGCTCTGACAAGAGCACCAAGAAGCACATTCGCCATGGTACTTTGGTAACCAGCTCCCAATGCCTTCAGCAGCAACAACAAAGTTGGTTGAGGATGTGGAAATAAGTTCCTGGAACCATCAGTATGGACATACATTCTGACCTTGATGGAGGCATTGAAACAGTGGAATAAGATATTGTTCCATTCATTGTGTTTTAAATCTGACATTTCTGAATTTCAAGAGATTTAAAAATATTTAGCTGAAAGAAAAAAGTTTAAAAATACATTGACTCTAGTTCTATGTTTTTGACAAGCTTTTATAAAAAGTTATCTTGTTGCATGCATAAATTAGTTGGGTTTTAGCCTCATAACCACCTGGAACATACAAGTCTTTCACAACAGAGGCAGAGATATAAATGTATAATATGGAAAAAGGAAAATACAACTCTCAAAGGAATATCAAACCTTTCAGCTTGAAGGTTAAATATGGGCATTAAAAGGAATCCAATTAAATTGAAAACAAGGGTGTACTAAATTGCCCAACTGTAATAAATTCATTATGTATGGATAAAGGAAAACATAACAATTCATAACAAGTACATGTGCTTCTTAAGTACAATTTTTTCTAAAAGTAATTAGAGTAGATCATTCTTTGTTCCAGACCCATGTTCTCAGTAGTCTGATGGGTTTAGCAGTGCAGAGGCACCAGTGCTGCTTAGGGAGATGGGAAATGTGCAGGAGCAGTAATGTGCAATGGGAAAACAACCTCATATAAAATTTAAGTCTTCTATATAAAAACAGGAAATAAAAGTAGGAATCGGATGTTTTTCACTGTTAAACTTTAAAGACTATACCTTGCATTTCTGTGATTTTACAGCTGGTTTAAATGCTAATTAATTGCTAGCTTTTAGTTCCTCTCTTGTACCAGCATGATGTAATAACTGGGGTTAGATTTTCCAAAAAATGTGATCTCCCTGTTTCAGCCTCTAGACAACCAAATTTTCAAAGCAGCTTATTCCTGGCAGCTCCTCTCTGACAGGAAGGAAAGGAAGGAGTCCTTTTGTTCCAGATATCTTACAAAGTCAGGCTCACCTTTGTGTTTCAGCTGCATAGTCCAAACTCTAGTAAGAGCCACAGTGAATTGTAAGATTCATAAAGTTGGTAAGGCTCAGAGCTGCCTGGGGAATTGCATACGTTAATGTAAATTAATGTTTTTAAAGTACAAGACAAAAGACTGCTTGAATGACCATTGCCATGTTTCCTCTCCCCTCCCCAGTTTCAAGAGCTGTTTTTCTCAATGTTGGGAGGAATCTGGTTGCTGTTGGTTAAGAATGATATGGTATCAGAAAGCCAAAAACCCAGGATCAATAGGAAAAAGAAACCAAATAAAAAGCCCAGCCAAAAGTGCAGTGAACTTGCAGGTCAGGAGAGCTACTGAGCATGACAGCAACCTGTAGATTTTCCACCAAAAGAAATTAGTTTGCTGAGAATAATGCACGAAGGATTTGCATGCAGGCAGTGTCAGAGGGCAGACTTACACAGTGATTGGGATTGCATGAAGAAGCTGATTCATTAGGGTCCGATGCATTCTTAAGGAGAAAATCTAGAACGAGTGCCATTATTTAAAAGTACATTTCTCACTCACTGAGTCAAGATTCCCAGGAGCTATGAAAGGCAATCATGCAGTTCTCTAGTGATTGGAAATGTCATTATAATGTATAATGCAGAAAACTTAATCCCCATAACTTTTTCCACAGCTTTTTTCCTGCCTGGACAGATGTTCCTTGTCACCCTCTTAAAAAATACATAGACCATAATACAGGCTCACCATGGTCACTGTGAAGTGGTGTTAGTCCAAGTATTAGTTGAAGGCAAGAACAGGAACAGGAAAACTTTTACTCTAAATAAAATATGTGTCTTTTGGCCAGTTGAGCAGAGAGGTATAATAAAAACCAGGAAATTAGGCAAAACCCCCTCTTCTTTTGTAGTAGATGGTGTAGATGTTAAAAAGCCATGTTCAGAGGTTATGATAGACTTCAAAAGGAAGGGTTAAGACAGGCTGTGGGACACATGGGGCTCTGAAACCCAGTGAAAGGACCTCAAAAATTCTTTGATGTTCATTTCAAGGAACAGCCTGAAGAGCAAGGAAGATCAGAGGCTTCAGATATGATGAAAAACATGTAGAATCATAGAATGATTTGGGTTGGAAGGGACCTTAAAGAACATCTAGTTCCAATCTATTTCCCCTGTATCCTTGAGATTTTAATCTGCTGGGTACAATCACTTTCCAAAGGTTGTCTGAAGAGGGGAGCTTGGCATGATGAAATGCATTGTTTTAGCTGTAGAGCTGGTACTATGAAATTGTGCTTGTGTGTATTGCTCTTCAGATTTTTGAAAAATACTCAGAGTTGGATTTTCTCAATTCCCATTTAAGCCAGTTCAGCCTGCCTTCAGAAAAGGAAACAGGCCAAAAGTTGGTGTCACACAGGTGCCCCCTTATAATTCTTACAAATCTGAGGTCATAGTGATAATGTCTCATTAATTTTTCTATTTAGCATTCTTATGGTCTACTATGTGTCAGTCTGATCACCCCTAGCAGGTAAGTGCTTGCTTTATTTTGAAGAGAATAAGCTAAATATGATTTAACCCCAACTTGGCCACAGTTTTGTTCTTGCCAGGCCCATTTTATGACTCCCATGTCTGGTTTCCCAGGCTAGTTCATCACAATGCAAAGAAATAGGTTTGTACAATCAGGACTATGAATTACTAAATGTAGCATGAATTTTCTCTGCAGTAAACAAATGTCATTACCATTGGTGGGCTAAGTCAAATAACTTGCACTCCCTGTAATTCTTAGAGCGCAGGTATTGACATACAGAAAACAATCCTACTTTAATCTCTTTCTTTTTGGAAAGCTCAGGAATGGGTGGCATGGATAATTTATTTCCCTTACTGAGAAATTGTGGCTCCTTCTAGATGCTGTGCCACTTTGGGCATGTTCAGAGGAGTGGGAAAATTTACAGGATTAGCTGAGGATAAGAATCTATTTGCACCAAGGAAAAATGTTGTAATGCCTACAAGCAGAAATTGTGCTGCATAAAACAAGCCAGAGAGTCTTCAAATCTTTGAGGCTGAACCACAACTTGTCAAAGTCTCTGCTACCACCCAGCTTCAGCAGGTGAGGTTCTGCGCTGATATTCAGGGAGATCCAGTAACCATCAGCAAAATTAGGATCATTTAATTCCTGCCTGATTACATAAGTACATAATAAATTTACGTTGCATAGGATAGGATAAAAGTATATACAAATATAATATAAAAATATAAATCCTCCAAGATATAATTCCTATACTAACCTAAGCTCTTCCCCTTGCCATCATGACAAAGCTTATTTCTCCCACCCAGAATGAATCACTTCTGTTGCACACCTGTGGCAACAAGAAGATCTCTCCAAAGGGAAAAAAGAGAAGAAGAAAAACAAAAGGAATCCCTCAAACAACAAAACAAGTTGAAACCTGAATTCCCGACTTGCGGTATAGTCAGATAGTGATTTTTTGACTGCCATGGGAATGGAGCATGAATTAAGACTACATATACAGCTCAACCTGAATAAACTGTATAGATAGGGAATGACACATTTTTAAAAGTGATTGATTGAAAAATGTTAAAACAAGCAGATATTATCACAGATTTTTTCACAAGGGAAACATACCTCTTTACATTAGCCTCCCACAAGTTTGCTAGTATAGGTATCCTTATGGATGCTTTTACAATGTTTTGTTCCTTTAGGTGTGCTTATTTTCATGAACTAATGTTTTGATGCTAGGCTAACTCTTGACTTATTCTTCTTATTTATTTTTTAAAAGTCCTAGTCCTCAATTTAGAACAGTCTGAAGGGGCTTCCATTCCTCCTCCCCCTAAATAATTTATCCACAAAAAACTGCAGCTTCCATTAACAAAAGGCTACTCATGAGTCTGGGTAGATTCCACGAACAGAGACAACTGAATGCAGAGGCAAAACTCAAGTGCAAGCTAAAGAACAAGAAGATGGTTAAGCAGTAGTTCAGTTCCCAGGAGCATCTCAGGAGTGGTTTTGTCCATCCACCACATCCAAACAATTTACCAATAGGCAACAATGCAAAAGTCGTATTTCAGAACTACGGCATAGAACAACCAGAATGTAAGAAAAGTGCTGATCACTCCAGTATCCTCCCCAGTGAAATATGGGCAGGGCAAGCACAAAGTGCTACTTCACCAGAGGGCTCTCACAGATGCTGCAGGGTGCATTGCTACACATGGTGTGGGAGGCTTGGCATTTGACAACTCTTAAAGAAGTTCTTGTCTTTGAATGTGCCCATGGCTTTTTTACATGTGCATAAGTCACCAGCAGCTCCACTGCTCTGTGGCCATGAGTCCCCCATTCTAAAGCCAAATGCCATGAAAAAAGGATTTCCTTTCTTTGTTTCAAAACTAGACTTGCCTAGTTTTCATTCGATGCCCTCTAGTTCTCAGATTGGAAGAGACAGGGAACATTCATTCCTGTTCCTGCTGTCCATGCCTTCTCGTGACTTTATGGTGCTAAGACAAACCAGAAAAATAAAAATATGCCTCTTGCTAGGATGCTTTTTGTTAGTTGCAGCTACACTATAAGGTCTGTATATACAGAGCAGTTTATGGCAGCTGGGAAGGATTTTCACGGCTAAGGATGATATGTGGTGAGCCCAGCTGAACTGAAAGGCAACGGGTCTTGCACACAAGTCATTTATATGCCCTCTTTTCCTCCCAGAATCAAAATGCACCAATTCACCCAAGCAGGATTTTAATTTCCCAGCATTATCTTCATGTGTGCATCTAATACAGCTAAATCCTTAGACTTTGTTGCTTTTCTAGATGAGCAGGTGGTTCAAAGATGTTGACACAACCGTTCTCAGGTTGGGATTTAATGACTTATAGCAGGGAGCTGAAGCAAAATGCCACACTGCATAACTGATTTCAACTCAGCTCTGACAGTTTGCACAATCCAAGAATCCATCCCCAAAGAAGGTGGTTGCTAAATTCATATTTTTCTAAGAGCAGTCACAAAGTACTTACAAGTTCTCCAAGAGCCTTAAAGCAAATGTGAGGGAACCGCTCTTTTCCTGGACCTCTACCCTATGCCAGGGGAAGCAGCTTTCCTTTAGCTTGCAAAAAGCTCAAAGAAAAAAAAAAAAAATATCACTGTTTTCAGTGAGTGGGAAGGTTGACTATCCCATGCTGTTGTGGGGTGGATGGGAAGAGCTTGGCAGTTAAAAGACTATCAAGAAACAAATCACCTCACTTCTTTTTTCTTCTTTAATTTCATTATAGTTTAAATATATGGATAGCTTATAATACATGTATTTTAAACATAATTTTAATTATAATAAATAATTTAAAATATTGGAGCAATGGCAAGATTAGTGCTCTGACAATTTGTTACCAGCTGGGTATGGCAGTGAGGTTAAAAACAAGCTTGTGCACATTAGAATGTGCCTCTTTCCACTAGCCTTTCCTAAGGCTCCTGTGTGGGTGACTGGTGACTGGAGTAGGAACCCCTGCAGAAGTAGGCATTTATTTTTTGTCTTTTTTCCACCACTACAGCTGTTTAGCTGGTTTTTCTAAGTGTCAGGTTTGAACTCCATGTTTAAGCAAGTAAGTTATCAATGGAAAATAGGATTGTCTTGGAAATTTTTCCCTAGTCATGAAAAACTGGATTCTCCTGGAATTTTTGTTCCTACATCCCATGTTTCTCAAAGCACAGCTGCCTTCCAGTTTCTTCAAGTGCATGATCAAATACCAAGAATTTGACATTCACCAACTAAAATCAGAAGAGGATAATGAGAAGTAAAATAAATTCCTCATGGGTGAAGTGGAGGGGCAGGAAGTGATCTACTCTCTGGTGACAAGACCCGAGGGAATGATGTCAGGGGAGGTTTAGGTTGGATATTAGGAAAAGCTTCTTCAGCCAGAGCGTGGTTGGACACTGGAACAGGCATCCCAGGGAACTGGTCACAACACCAAACCTCAGGCACATGGTGTGACTCTTGGGGTGTGCTGTGCAGGGCCAGGAGCTGGACTTTGGTCCTTTCCAACTTGGGTTATTCTATTATTCTATGATTCTATGAAATCTTAAGAACACCTTCCCCCCACCACTCCCTCCTGTAAGACAAAGAGGAAGTTTCTGGCAATTTCTCAGAGAAGCCAGCCCTGTACCCCCTCTGCTACAGGAACTGTGCCATGCAAACCCAACACAGCCTCGCACCCAGCACTCCTGTAAACATTTACCCTTCAACAACAGCCCGCAGGCTGCCACTGTGTATTTGCATTATTCTACAAATACTTTCTGTTGTGAATAATGTAAAAATCATTGCCTATTGTGCTTCAGTTTCTTTAGTGCCTTCTGAAAATAGAACATACACTGAAGTAGTGCAACATTGTGCTTCAAGTCTGGGTTTTGTTTGGTTTTTGGTTTTGTTGTTGTTGGGATTTTTTTTGGTGTTTTGTTGGGGGTTTTTTCCTGCTATTTTTCATCCTGTTTGAATGATCTGGTGGTGAAACATCTGTCATGGTATAGCAACCTTTTTCACCACCATTGCTGCTCTTAGGCACTTGAAATAAAATGTCCTTTTCTCAGCCAAAGGCTGGGTTGTGGTCACTGGCTGGTGTACAGGAATCGTTCCACCTACCTGTGAGAGGCAGCTCTTTCTGTGCCATGAAAGACCCACTGCCTAGGAGCTTGTGACTCTTAAGGTGATAAAAGAAAAATATTATATCAGCCTGAAAGTGCAGGGCAAGTCCAAATGGACTGAGTGCAATACAGTTCAAACTGAGATGTATTTTTCCCTGTGTGCATTGTATCAGTTTATCTTACAAATTTTTGGTTTTTATGGTCGGGCATGAATTTATGAAAAGGAACAGGGAGGAGAAAAAAAGATTTTAAGGAAGAGTCTTGGGAACTAAGAAACGCATGTGTTAACATTAGAGTGATATACATACATATGCAAATCACTGGTTCTGGATGATCTCAAGGTATTACAGTGATTTGCCTCCCACCTCCCCACCCAAGTAATATAAGAAGGGAAAAAACAGCTAATGTAATTTTTTCTGAAGAATCCTTGAAAAATATATTTCATTTGATCAACTAAAATCAGCTTTCTAACAAGGACAAAACAATTAATGACTGAATGGCTATTTTCTTTTTAAAAAACATAATAAAAAATCAATTTCCCAATGAGAGGTGTTTCAAGAAAAAATTCAGCCTGCTTTTCTACTATAGCAACTACTACTGAAAACAGAAAAACAACCAGGGACTGATCAATATATTAGTGAGAGGTGAATATGGGACTCATTTTCAGAAGAAAAAATAAAACCAAACCAAAACAAAAGTAAGAGATGGGACTGCTTCACAGAGAAAGAAATCCTTAAAAAAAACCCAAAACAAAACAGTACCAACAGAGTCATCTCTGAAGATATAAAGGTAAAAGAAAGGTGGCATCTCTGGCACATCTCATAAAGAATAAATCTCCATGGACATTATATATATATGTATATATATATAAAAACAGAATCACATCAGAGAAAGTATTAGTCTAGTTCATACTAATGAACTTTGCCAACAACCCACACACTAAAACATGGTTGCATTAAGTGTTTCTTGAAATTTTTCACATAAGAAACAAATCAGTAACAGTCAGACTGTTGATATGTATTTCGTGAAGGAACTTAAGACACAAATTCATTAATAAATTATTCACCAGCTTTGCTCTCAAGTGTATTGAGAGCTGGCAAAATGTCCATGGCTAAGGGTAATGCTAAATAACTGCACATAAAACAGAGAGACACTGTCAGGTAGCATAACACAGAGATTACCGGCAGGTCTTGACTTAGTCAACATCCTCATTAATGATACTAAAGCACAAGTAAACAGAAACATAATGAAATCTGTTGGTAGCTGGAAGGAACTGCATGCCAGTGTCAAAGAAAGTGGAATAATACAGAAGAAATGAAATTCCTGGGTGTCAAATAAAAACCCACTACATCAAATGAATAAAAATATTCCATTCATACTTGAAAAGTACACAGGCATGTCTCAGATTAATTTTACATCAGAGTAGTTCCACAAAAGTCAGTGGAAACACCAGTGAAGATTGAAGGAAGCATGGACCTGTTTCCCCCTGCTGATGAGCACCTTCTTAAGGAGAGTGGCAGAGAGAGCAAAAAATGATGTTTTGGGGCTGCATGGTGAGGTACAGAGACGTAGCAGGTCTTCTGACATAACCTACAGCACTCCATTGATTATATTATCAGTACTTTTAAAAATCTGTAAAATTGTAACTCGAAATGTTTAGAGGCGAGGGGGATGAATAATATCAAAGGTATTTTCATAAATCCATAAACTTGAAAATATGTATCTTAAGGTGCTACATTAGTAAATTACTCAAGGAACCTTATCTGCTCTGGTTACCTCACAACCCATACTGAGAAAAATGTTGTTCCTGAGACCTCAAAGTGCTGTTTTGCCTGCTCTTTTCATTAGAAGCCATTCATGTTTTATTTAGATAGCTTCAATCAATGTGTATCTCCGTTTTATTTTTCAGTTAAACCCTGCCAGTGCAATCAACCTTGTCTGCAAATTGTTCTACATTCTCTGTAAGTGAATGCCTTCAGTACTGTAAACTTCGTGTAGTTAATTGTTCTTAGAGAATAGGGGAATATTTCTTGATAGCAGAGCAATCATTTATGTGACAATGTGTTGTGTTTATTTTGAATACAAAATTCATATCACACTGTTGGTTTTGGTATTTCTGCCATTTGGTGCCCTACATGTTGTCCTATTGGGGCTAGCATAGAGGGAAAACACCCGCTCTGATTCTTTAAAAGTAGATTGGGGACAAATGGGAATGATGGATCAATTTAGCTGGAAAAAATTGCTCTAGTAAGGGGAGGTGCCTGGATATGTTAGTAGTAGAAGATAGAAAGCAGGTTGTAGGAGGCTGTTCTTGATGTGGTAGGAGCTCACTGATGGAGTTCCTAAAAACAGTGTGTTAGGAGCTGTGCTGCTCCCCATGTTTATAAACAGTCTAAAAAAGGACCAATTGTTAAAATGAAAAGGTCCCAACAAAACAAAGAAGTTGGTCAAGCTAGTGAAAACAAGGGCTGACCAAAGATTTACCAAAATTTTTTTGAAGGTGGAGAGGCTAAGTAATAAAACGGCAGGTGAAACCCACTGGAAACAGATTAAGGTGATGCACCTCAGAAAAAGCAATCCAAGACTCAAGTGAACAATATGAGCTCTAAGCTGGCTGTAACTGTCAGGAGTAAGACCATGAAAAGACCAGCTTAATCCTGGACAATGCTGAGTAAAATCATAGGAGGTTTTACAGAGCAGATAGAGAACAGAAAATACTGTTAAACCCCAATACAACCCCAAAGTTCATCCTGATTTCTAACACCACATGCTACTCTGACTCCTTCACCTGCAAACAAAATATGATGAAAAATTCAGAGGAGAATGACAAAGGTGACAAAAGCTATGGGGCAGCTTCCCCATGATAAATGAGCAAGTAGTTTAGGACTCTTGCTATGGGTCAAACTTGACTTGAGAGGAGATGGTAGTTTTTGGGAGTCACAGTGCTAGATGGAGCCAGACACAGAAGAAACCCATGGGGTGCTAGGCTGCAGCCTCACCTGGCTTTACCAGGGCTGTTTTTATGGGTGCTCAACCTCTAAATGGCCTCAAGGGAGAAACAGCATCAGATTGTGCAGTAGAAATCCAGAAATAGTTACTAACTGTGAAAAAAAACCCCTCCACATGTAATTGAGAAAGTTCCTGAAATTAAAATGGGTGAAAGAGTACTTGGGGAAAAATACCATGAGTGCTTGTGCTGTTGTTGCAATGTGTGCTTAGAGGGACAGCTGGAGCACGTGTGTGGTGGCAGGGTGTGTGTGTAAGCTGTTTATATCCAGAACATGAACCATATGCTGCTTTTAAATCTTCTGCAACTAAGCAGCCGTGTCTCCCTGATCAGACCTTATCTTTAAAATGATGACCGACTTCTGGGACTTTCTTCTGTGCTCGCTTCCTGCTCCTGTGAACCTGAACATGGCTCTTGGGAAGCATTGTGGATTGACAGCTTCAGCAACTACAAAAAATAGACATGATAATTGCTGTCAGAGAAGGACTGGAAAGAGAAACTGAGAGCTTAATTACGGCTGCAAAGGAAAGGGCTCTTTGTACAGGCAATGATAAAAGGAAGATAGAGGGAAGAAAGCACAGAGAATAAGAATTGCAGTCAGCATTTGGAGACTATTAGCAGTTCAGTTTATGATCATAACAATACAGCTAGAGATTTTTTAAAGGTGCAGCCTAAAAGGCTGTCAAATCGGGCAGCGTGCATTCTACAAGAGCCACAAAACACAAGTGCCTTCATCACAATAGGATAGTAATAGGGGACTTGTTGCAATCTTAGTCCGAGTGAGAAATACTGATGCATAAAACTCCCCTTGAGATATTTTTTTGGCTGCTAATAGCCATAAGGCACATCCAGCATGGTGGCCTTAGAAAGGAAGGAGATTGTATCATCATGGACACTGCTTGTCCACTTCTTGAAAATGCCACACAGAATGCAGCATAATGCAAACACACATGACTCGTGATGACACAGAAAGCATATTTACAATTACTTCAAAAATTATTGGGAAAACCAATATAAACAAAAATAAATAAATAAATAAAAATATAAACCAAATATAAACCAATATTGTGCACATCAGAAACATAAACCATGCACCTTCTCAAAACCAAATATAAAACATGATAATTGCATCCAAAACTCACTGATGGCTGGATTTGAACTGGTTCCCCTAAAAACCTGGATGGTATGGCAGAAAACCAGACAACTGCAGCAGTAACAGTGCCCTCTAGATATTGCTAACACATCTCTAGAAATATACACTCATGATTAGCATTTATATACTACAGGTAAAACCCTGGCTGGTTTTGATGAACATTGAGATGTAGGTGTCTGCCACACAATGAGATCCAGCTTGATGAAGCGGGTGGCCTCTCCTTGCCCAATACTCTTTGTACAGGAAAACGATGCATGAAGGTCAGCTAGATACAGATATGGCCTGAAGAGCTGAAATGCAGCTTTCTGCCTCGGCCATTCCATTCCCTCCAACTTCTACGTTCAGGATCAGCTGTGCAGCCTGAATGGACTACTCTGCTTCAGCCTCTGTTTAGCCCAGGGGCTGGGATACACAGGCCTGGGCTATTAAAGAGGCAAACAAGGGTCCCCACGGGAAAGGCTGCATCTTACTGCCCTCCCTGAAAAAAACCCCAGCTTTATTTCTTTAGGGATGACCCTTCCCTTTCAATACATGCATTAAAGCAAATATGCTTTTCTTCAAAGGTGTAAATGACACTCAGGAATTTGTCAGAGAGGGATGCTCAAGGTCAGCAAAAGAAAAGCCAGCAGTCTGCAGGTGTTTGGTCACAAAGCCAAGCAACAGAATATCCAGCGGTATGTCAGTCCTTGGAAGAGCACCGAGGAGCATGCAACACCACTGTTTTGAACCCTCCAAGCTAGAGGGACAGACACATTAAAGAAAAAAAATAACACATCAACTAGCTCATCAATAAGGTCAGCTGTTCTAGCAGGAATCCTTAGTCCAAGACCTTAAATAAAGAAAAGCGTGAGTGCGGACAGCTAGTATTTAACAGAGCCAACAAGGCAAAGAGTGGAACTAATTAAAAGTAAAAAAAACCCCACCAAATAAAAGAAAAAACATGGGGAACCTGAACAAAACCAAACAGTAAACCAAACAAAAATAAAATAATGAAAAACCAACCAAAAAATCCATCAACAAAAACAACAAAACCAAATAAACTGAACAAAAACCAAAACAACAAAAAACGCATGCATCACAGTCCAGTCATATTTTGACACGAAAGAGAGCAATGTAGGGGCCAGTGATGTTACACTGCCCTTAGATTCATCACAAATTTCACAGGGAGAGAAGATTTCTCCCTCCTTTGCAAACAAAAGCATGCAATCTTCAACATGTAAATAGACATGAGCTACAAAGAATTTTAAGGGCCTTGTTTAAAAAGGCCATTCTATGTCACTGTTCCAAAAAGCAGAAGGCTTTTAACTTTTAATCTAGATTTAAATTTATGATGGGCATCCTGGATCGACCACCACAAAGTAAGTATTTTGCTCTTTGCATCATATTTGATGATGCTCTCCACTGCCACATTCAGGCCATCTAGTGCCCAGAAAATGTCACAAACAAGAATGTGGCACCAGGTAAGCAATGCTGCAAAAAACAGCTGTAATGCAGTTCTGTCCTTGCACAGATCATTTGAACAAGTTGAAACTGAGTGAGATGTACCTGAGGAAAAGGGTGCTCTGGATAACACAGGTAACTGGGAGCTCTGTGCGTATTGGTGTTCTGAGCTCAGACCACTGCAGACACATCAGCTGAAGTCAGCTGAGGACTGAGCCCAATGGCAAATTGTCCTCAGTTTAAAGAGGCAACTGCCCTCTTAAGAGGTAAGAACCTGATGGCAACTGCCTGGTTTTGCTTTGAAGACAGAACTGACACCATCTCCAACTCATTCGTAACTCAGCAGTTGAGTGCTGGAACAGAAAGTTGCTACTTCTGTTTTTTCCTCCAGGTATCTTCATAGACTGCAATTCTCCACAATTTGGAGCACTGAAGAGAACAAAATATGAATGAAAGGCAAAATTTCCATAGCAGTTTGTTTGGAAAATCAGACTTAAAATTCTATTAATGTTAATGGTATTTAGGGGCTAAGCTGTGTCCTGTGAAAGAGCCTGGTGATCCAGGACACATCAATTTTCCAGTCAATTTACAGGGGCCTGGCACTGGATACAAATTTCCAAAATATATTGAGGGTCACATCTGAAAAGCAATTCCAGTGCTTGAACCTTTTTCCCTACCTACTGCTCTAAGCATCTCTTCAGCATAATGATATTCATATTTTCCAAATCACTATGCTGCTCTCATCTTGGCTCACCGAGAAGCTGTTGTGTATACTAATTGGTGTGGTATGTCCTATACATTAGGGTGTCTGGCTTAATTTGGAAATCTTCTTAAAATGCATACTTGATTTATTGATTGTACAGCTTAGACAATGAAATGAGATGGGGTGAATTTTAGAGTTATGAATAATAAACTCCTGCTCAGCCAAAGCTACCAAGTGGTGAGTTCAAGCTTAAAGAGATGCCACCACTACACATTTTACACGTGCTAATATCAGGCTGCCTACAGTCCTCGCCACATCTCTGTTATTTTTTTTTATAGCCATGCAAAAGTAGGGATTAGTGTGTAAGGGATTTAGGAGCACAATTCCCACTGGCCTCTGCTGAGATTATGCACCTGAAAACCTCTTTTGAAATCTGCTCCAGATATTGATTGCTGTCAGATTTCCGTTTGGCTGAATAGGTGAGGTCCCTGACCCCCTTTTCTTGTGTGCTGGTGGATAACGTTTTATAGTCCATCCTGTTATCCTTCATGAAAGACATTAGGTACATCTTGCTTGCTCTTTCCCTTTCAGAATTTGTCTCAGCAAGTCCCTTTTCTTCTACAGCCCTAATGAGCACAAAATTAATTGGGTACATATGTAGCGATGTTTAGGAACATTCAAGACTACCTGGAACTGTCACCCTTTTTGCACTGTTATGGTATCAGTACCTTGGTAATGGTACTCAGCATTTCACACAGCCCTCAGGTGTGAGTCCACTGGCCCTTTCTGCATTTCAATCATCTCTTCCGAGTTGTTGGGTGCCTCTGCTGGTACATTTTGGTGTTTTGTTTGCTTTCTCTTCAGCTGCCAGGCACTGTGCTAACTATCTGAAGATCAGATCGCCCATTTGTCTTGGATCATTTTCCTGTGACTCAATCAGAGGAAGCATTAAAAGATTTATGAAATGAATGTGTGTAACAAGGACGTGCCAATCAACTGTACAGTAGGGGGTAAAAAAAGCCATTATTTCAGTGACTGCTGATATGAGTTAAAAGAAAACTGAACTTAAAAAAAAAATCATTCCACTGACTTCTGAAATGGAGTCCAGGAGGCAATAAGGTCATGTAGAAGACCAAAAAGATCAATTGCATGTCTCTCCACAACCACCCATTTCTTAAAGCCCTGATTTTCGGTATAATCCCTTTGTCTATGTTTTGACCCAATCTTATTTCATTTATGTTTTTTATTCATTAAATTGTAGGCATGAGGCATCTGCTCAAGACTTAACCTTATGCATGTTTCACTGAAGGGATTTTCTGTTCTATTTGATACAAACCATTCTACCCGGTTTTATTATTTGAAATCATCAAAATCTGTCTTGGTATTATTGATTTCTTTCTTTTTGGAACCTGATTTACCCCTAGAAATAGCATTTAGTCTTAAAAATAATTAGGATCACTTTACCACTGCAGCATAACCTGAAGTAAGAAAGTTAATTTCCTATTCAGTTTAGAATTTTTCCATTAATACCATGAATGCTAAATTTATACCACGGGAGTCAAAGTCCTCAGAGAGTACCTTTAAACCACCAATTTCTTAGCTGTGATCATTTCCTACTTTTGTTTCCCAAATGGCTTTAAATCCTCCCACAGTGTTGCAACAAGAGTGGTATTTTCCCTTGGTTTTTTGTCTCTAAGCCTGCTTGCCAGGAGATAGGTAAGTGTTTACAGATGATACGAGCATTACAGGATAGATGGTTAAGAGTACTGCAAAATTGCCATGCCCAGCAGTCCCCAGGGCTGATTCAACATTTCTCCCAGTAGCTCAAATTTCTCTCAAGCCCAACAAGCAATGTGAACTGGAACCTTACCTTCTAGACATCAGTATAATTCATCCTTCATGGTAACGCTGTGAGGGGTGCTAGTGGTGGATTTGCCACTCTTCCTCACGGGACATGTTGGTTTCTTGCAGTGTGTAAAGGCTTCATGATCCTGGCTGGTGGAGTTATGCTAAGATGCAGCATGCAACATATGTCTTCAAGGGCCCTATAGATTAAGGTCAGCCCATTGGTTTCCTCAGGAGTATGGGCACCGAGAATGTGTGTGTTGTTGGGTTGTTTGTTACAAAGAACATCTGACTTTCCTGAATACTACAAGACTGTATCAACAAGCAGCCCAGAAATTACTGTTGACCTTTTTGGTCCTAAATATCATTCTGCTCCTTATCCTTTTGAACCAAGCCATTGGTTTTGCTGTTTATTGGGTTTTTTCCTGGTTTCCCTGAACTTTTCTGACTTCTACAAGCAGCTGCAACCAACAAACCCCTTTGCTTCCAAATGTGCTGTCATTCCAGGGAAATCTCTCTGATGGCACAGTTTATTTACTCTGCTATTTCTGCTTCCTGTTGTTTCAGCAATAACTGTGTGGAAGAGCATTTAATTGCTCTTCCCATTTAGCCTGGCTGAAGCATGCTCAGCACACCCATCTGCTTTAACATGACTTCTACATCAAAGTCCCATCCCCGCTCTACAACAGCCAGTTACATCTTACAGCCTAATTTATCCGCACACAAAAAGAGCTTTTATTTGAAAATAGAATCAGAGCTAGCTCTGAGAATTCACGGGTTCAAATTAATGAGAAAAAAAAAGTAACACAAGTTCTTTAAAGTGAAATTCTAGTGACAATTTTTATTTTCTCCCACATTACATATGTACTAGAACAACAGAGACAGGTCATGCTTTCCAAACAGTTGAAATAACTTGGAATCATAGAGGAAGTCTGTACTGTTAGGTTTCAATTAAGCTAAATTATTAATGATTTTTGTGTCTAATTGCCTTATTACCTCGACTACAGACACATTCATGTCAACAGTTCAGATAGCTTTTATGCATGGCCATTTTGCAATTCATGTCTAAGCCACCAGTCAACCAGTCATCACCAGTCTTCCACAGTGGGCCTGCACAGCCTTCCCAGCTGGACTAAATACTACACTTTTCAGGGCAACACCCTATCTTGAGCACCTATCCAAGTCCTTCCATGTCCCTACTGCCTACGCTTCAGGAAGCACTGAAACAGCACTGACGCCCACCAAAAGAGCAGGAATACCAAAAGAAAATCAGGCATATTTCTGTTCATCATGGTTTACCTCAGCCATCAACGAAGCCCCATGCAACAGCTCACTCACTCCCCCACCAGCAAGATTGGTGAGAGAGTTGGAACAGCAAAAGCTAGAAAACCCGTGGGCTGAGATAAAGACAGTTTAATAGGGAAAGCAAAAGCGGCTCACTCAGGCAAAGCAAAACAAGGAATTAATTCAGAGCTTCCCATGGGCAGGAAGATGTTCAGTCATCTCCAAGAGAGCAGGGCCCCAGCACACCTAATGGTGACTTGGGAAGAAAAACACCATTCCTCCAAACACCCCTTGTTGGGGTCCCTCCCCCGCCGTGTAGCCCTGGGAGAGGGGCCCTGAGGGCACAGACACGGGGTTTCCCTGCCCCTGCTCAGACTCGTTCCCATTGGTTGGTTTGTGTTCCCTGCGCGGGCAGAAGGACCCTTGGTCCCGTGACTGGAACAGTTCCTCGGCAGAGCTCCGGCCATGTGGCTGGAGAAATAAACATCTCTCTGAAACAGCTATCAAGAATCTGTCTGTCCGTATATATTTCCTTTCCACGGGACTCCTGGTTTGATATATGCGTGTTGCAGGATCCCCACTGCAACATAATGGTGGAGAATTGAGAGCAGAACGATCCCTGATCCCTAAGCGACTGATTTGTGTGAGTAAACCCTGGAAACTTTGGATTCCTCTTCTTGGTTTTGCTTTGCTATTCCATATCTAAACCATGGAGGAACCACGGGAAGACTCTTGGCTCTCAGAGCCGCATATGGACATTTATCTTAAACTTAAAATGATTCTTGAACAACGATTTGTAAATTTTAGCTTGATTCAAGCTCAAAAAGAACTGAAACACTTCCTGGCATGGTTGTTTAAGAACTTTTTCTATGTTTCTTGGGATTTAATTCTTACCAAGGGCTTTTGGAAAACCGTTTGGACACAGTTAATATTGGAGTCAAAATATATGCCGATGGAAGAATATTTTCGTGAATATTATTTAATTACCGAGACTGTTCAGCAATGTCAGCTGTGTCCTGGCGAAGGGAAGCCTGGCGCAGGGACCGTGCGGCCCAGGCCACGTGCGCCGAGCGCTCTGCGAGCAGCAGCGAGGCAGTTCCCGCGTGCGGGCGGAGCCACGCGAGCCGCAGTGTTGGTGGCGGAGCGAGGCGTGGCAGGAGCGGCGGGACCCGGCGGTGCCCGCCCGGCCCCGCACAGCGCGTGGTGGAGCGAGCCCCGTGAACGCCCGGCCGAGAGGGGCGGTGCGCGGGCGGCGGCTGGCGGCGGTGGCGGTGGAACGGAGCCGCGCCGAACCCAAACACGCGCTGGAGCAGGGCGCGGGGGAGTCGTCGCTCGGGGGCCCGGCCGAGACGTGGGTGCAGCGCCCGGCAGCGGCAGCGAAGCTGCGACCAGAGGAGGCGACACACGGAGAACTGAGCGGCGCGGCCCGGCCCGGCCCACGCAGCCCCGAACGCGACCCCGGGAAGAGCGCGCAGGCACCAGCAGCCCCGACAATTCCAACACGGGAGCGACCAAAGGAGAGAGCAAAGACGCAGCGAGACAGAAAACAGCAGCCACTCGGAAAAAGGAAAAGATCATGGTAGCTAAGATCTTAGGGATAGTAAAATGGTATAATGTTAAGCAAAATTATGGTTTTATAACAAGGTGTGACAACCAGCAAGACATATTCGTGCATAGAACTGCTATTAAAAAGAATAACCCTGAAAAATGCATCCCAAGCTTGGGAGATGGAGAGGTGGTGGAATTCAAAATTATACGAGGTAGAAAAGGGTTACAAGCATCGCAGGTCACTGGGCCTGATGGTGTTTCTGTGAAAGGCAGTATATATGCTAAAAATCGTAGTCATGTTAGACAATATCTCCCTTGTAAGCCCCCCCTACAGTCTCCCTTTCTTAATCCCACCTTTCCCTTTTACCCTATGTCCTATTACCCCCAGTGTATTCCCAATCCGTTTTTTCATCCATGGTTTCCCTCACAAAACCATGCTTTTGCCAATTGTTTCCCCAAAAATCCCTTTCCAATGCCGAGTGGGGGATGAAAAGGGGGAGGGAAACTGCCTCAGTTTCCCCACAAAGCATGCTCAGAGAGTTCTGTCTCCCTTCTGTCAGCCCTAAGATGTTCCACAGAATCTGATTGGACATTTAAAGACTCAGGAGGGTGGCTTGTTTTGTTTTGAAACTGTTCTTGTTATGTTTATCCAGTTGTTTTCATTCTCCTTTTATTAAAATAAAACGGGTGAGGTGTTGGGGTCCCTCCCCTGCCATGTAGCCCTGGGAGAGGGGCCCTGAGGGCACAGACACGGGGTTTCCCTGCCCCTGCTCAGACTCGTTCCCATTGGTTGGTTTGTGTTCCCTGCGCGGGCAGAAGGACCCTTGGTCCGGTGACTGGAGCAGTTCCTGGGCAGAGCCCCGGCCATGCGGCTGGAGAAATAAACATCTCTCTGAAACAGCTATCAAGAATCTGTCTGTCCGTATATATTTCCTTTCCACGGGACTCCTGGTTTGATATATGCGTGTTGCAGGATCCCCACTGCAACAACCCCTCCTTCCTCCTTCTTCTCCCCACTTTATATACTGAGCATGATGCCACATGGTGTGGAATAGCCCTTTGGTCAGTTCGGGTCACCTGGCCTGGCTGTGTCTCCTCCCAATCTCCTGTGTCTCCATCCCCAGCCTCCCTGCCAGCGTGGCAGTCCACACAAGAGAAGAGGCCTTGGCTCTGAACAAGCCCTGCTCAGCAGTAACAAAACCATCTTTAGATGATCATCACTGTGTTCAGCACAAATCCAAAACACAGACCAATAACAGCCTCTGTGCACAAAATTAACTCTACCCTAGCTGAAAGCAGCACACTGTCATTGAGACACTGACAACCTATCTTCTGCTGCAGCAGGCATTGGGCATGAACAGGGTGCAAGGAAACATGTTAGCTAAAGGTTAGGGACCAGACATCCCATGGCGCTTTCTCTCCTTTTCTCTCCTGTTGGTGCCAAGGCACTGCAAACCTGCTATGGTTGGCCAGTGTGCTGTGACTTAAACCATCTCTTAAGTGGAAAGCATTTTTTCGACAGCCCATGCTTTCAAAATTAAATCATTGTTAGTTGCATTTTCTATGTAATATGGAAGGGGGTATTTCGTTATTTTTTGAGGTTATTCTCATACCTAGAAAAATGGTATCAAAATGAAGAGGAAGGTACAAATTAAGACAAAGAGACTACAAATGTCAGATTAAGTGTGAGCTTTGTTGCTGATTTCTGCTCTTGAACTACTCCTTATTTTGGAATTTTGCTTGAGCCCAGTGCAAGCAATCCCACTGAGGTTTGTGCCTAAAAACGAGCGTGGGAATAATCAGCATGAAAAAACATGAGGTGCTTCCCTGGCAGGGAGGGATCTCACAGTGCTTTCCTAAACCAGGACTGCAGAGGAGATGATGATGAGGAAGAAGAAAACTCAGAATGTGGAGTCTGTTGAGGTCTAATTCAGTGTTACCATCTATCTGTCTGTCTGTATATCTATCTATCTATCTGTCTATCTACCTATCTGTTTATCTATCTATCTATCTATCTATCTATCTATCATTAGTTGTTAAAGAAATTGGTGAGCTTGAATTGTTGGAATTTTATGATGGAAATGTGTGTTTATCAGAGATAAGCTTAGTTTTGCTGGATCTATAGCAGGAAGTCTGTGATGTTTATTTGTATCATTCCACAGCATTTGTTTTTAAAAATTCATGTAGTTTTGTAATGACAATTCTTCAGACTGGGAAAAAAAGGGTGAAAACCAAACATAATATTTGATCATGAAATAAAGAAAACATCATATGTTTTGTGTAGGCAACTGGTAACAGTCCTGAAAACAGAAATGTGTATCTGTGAATTGGCCCAGATGACATGCATCTTTGAGAATAAGGTAATTCATTACAGAATGTAATGGCTCAGTGACAGATGTTTATGGAAGTTAATGGAAATATGAGAGAAAGAGAGAAAGCAAATAGGACACATCTTCAGAAAAAAAAAAAGGAGAAAAGAATCAGAATCACAGTCAATTACAATTCACTAAACCTACTTTTAAACCATTGTAAAATAATGAAATTATCATTAAAGCTCCGTGTCTACCTGGGAGATAACAGAAAAATGAGCAACAAATGATGCAGACACCACAGTGCTAGGGTGGTATGTGACAAATCCTCCAGAAGTAAATTCATTGGGAACCCAAAATCCTGGGTGAACAGATTCAAATAATACAACTTGAAATGGATTTTTTTTTTTTTCCCATGGAAGAAAGTATTCTGGAAACCTCTAAGGTTGCGATTTGGTTCTGTTGCAGGTTTTCTAGTGTAAAACACTGCACTGAATTTCAAGGCCTAAAGGCTGTCTGCCTCTGCAAGTAAAAAATACCTGAATGCCAGAGTGATGGATATGGAAAAGAATAGGAGTAGATTATAGAGTCTTACAAAATGATAGAGCAGCACAACAAATCAATGTGCTTTGGGGTTGCTGGTGAAGGTAAGTTATATCCTCCAACTGCACAGAATAACTGCTCTTTATGTAATCACACCTGGGATATGTCATTAAATTGCAATACCTCATTACCTGTCCTTACAAAACACGGAAGAGTTTCAGGGAATTCAGATCCAAAAAAGAAAAATTATTAGACTCTTGGAAAGACTGATACACAAGGAGAGATTAAGTAGCTTAAATATATAGCTTATCTAATCAATAATTAAGCAAGGGAAGGATAATGGCTTAAAAATATGTAAGAGAAGGATAATTATTTTGCATGATGCATGGTCACAGTTCAGCACAGTGCTAAAACACATGTGCAGATCCATCAGCCCTGCAAAACACCAACGTACGTGATTTCAGTGGCTCTTGAGCACATACCTAAATTTAAGCATGCATGGAAGTACTTTGATTAATCTGGGCCATAACCACAAATAATAGTATGAAATTAAGAAATGCAAAAATGTAGGCTGAACAGCAGGAAAATCTTCCAAACGGTGAGATATATGAGACTGGGGAGTAATCACTCAAGGGAATTGGTGGAAACCTTATCCCTGGACACATTTCAAGTTTTGCTGGACAAAGTACTGGGAAAATATCCTTTGGGGAATAATCTTGCTGTTGCCTCTAGAGACAACTGCACAACCTTCTGCAACTATTCTGTGTCTAAGTTTTTCTGGGCTGACTCACAGCATTAAGCCCGAGACATGATTTTAAAAAGCACCAATAGCGCAACAGGCTGGTGGCATTCTGAAGCTCTTCCTTGCCTCCCCACACAATTTATCGGGTTTTTTCCATCTTCATTATATGGAATGCTATGAGAGGGGAAAAATCCACACCACCACACTTTTAGCTTAGTGGATTTTTGTCTTTTCTTTACTCACTGACTAAACATTGATTTCATTCTCACTTCTGCATTACAACAGAGCTTAAAGACATAGAGGAAATCTACTTTCAACTTTTAGGGCTTTGTTTCATTCCTGGAGCATGTGTGGTGAATGGTGAAATCATCAGACAGGTAATTGTATATTGAAGTATCTCATATCTCATATCTCTGAGCATCCCAGCAGAAGCAGTATTAAAGATTTGGTGGTTTTGCTAGTTTGGTTTGAGTTTTCTTGGGGGATAGGGTTGGTTGGTTGGTTGGTTGGTTTTGTGGGGGTTTTTTTTTGGTTGTTGTTTTGCTTGTTTGTTCTGGGTTTTTTTTTTTGGTTTTCCCCTCCATGCAGACGCTAGAAGAAAGGCTGTTACAAAAAGGACTTTGCCAAAGATGGACCAACAGATTCTCCAAGGGCTTTCTCCACTGAGGATAATAATTTTGGCAAGCCAAATGCAAGGTCCAAAGCACAATGGCTTTTTAATTGCTTTGAAATCTATTTTTTCTTAAGTAAATGATTGTAGAAGACTGTGCATCATTCACTTGGACATGTGGGGCTGTTCTGCAGCCATGTAGGAAAAGACAGGTGTTCTCTAACATGACTTTGCAGACATCTACTGGAAATGGAAATGGTTGAGACAGATCTGTTAAAAATTGAAGATTTCCCTTCCCTGACCACAGCCGATATTCTTCCTTTATTTTTGCAGTGTCAATGAATGGGCCCTGATTTTATTATTGGGAAAACAGCACTTATGTTTATTGGTACTAATTTTCCACTGCACATCAATGCATCCAGAATAGCAATTCTTAACCTTAAATACATATTTCTGTGCCGGTCTAACTAACAATTCAGCTAGGAACATGTGTGAGCATCTTCCTGACTCATGGTCCAAGTTAACAAATAAGATTACTCAATTCCCTTATCCCATTTAAAAGGATGGCCTTGCAAGGTCTCCATCATCAAGGATACTTAAGAGCTTGTTAAGGAAAAAGCTGAGCAGGATAATAAACTGAGTGGATCTCCCATCGGGCTGGACCAGGAGGCTCTTCATTTGGTCTCTTCCAGCTCTCTTGTCTACAGCCAAAGCTGGGGGTGCATTAGCATCTCCCCAAATAGGTCTGGTCACTGGGACAGTGTGGCATGTTGCCTGTGTCAGCACTCAGGCAGTGAGAAAACTACAACTTTCTTCCTTTTTGGCTGTTTTGTTGTTAAAAAAGTTCGATTTGTTTAGGTCCTTCCCATAAAAACGAAAAGCAAGCAAACAATTTGGTTTGTGAGAAAAGTGGTTATCATGTTCCAGCCAAGCACCATTATTTCTGGAGGTCCCATGTAAATATTTAAGATTACAAATGTTAACACAGAGGCAGGCTTCTTGTCCTCTTTCCTCGAGGTTTCTGACTCTCAGGAGACGAGGGGGTTCATGTTTCCCACTTCCTGGGGGTGCCAGGGCAAGGACGGAGTGTGTCTTGCTGGCCCCAGCTGATGCCAGCTGCATCAGCTCAGCTGCGCTGAGCCTCATCCCCGTGCTGGACAGCAGGGAGACTATCCTTGACCAGGAGGCAGGCTCTGATGGGCTGCTTGGCTGGGGACAGCAGGCTCAGAGGCCAATCGTGAGCTGGGGAATCTAGTGGGGAATGGGTCTGTACTGGAAATACAGGCTGCAATTGGCTTCCTGGGAGGGCAGCAGAGGGCAGAGCACCCAATCGAGGGTGAGAGAACCACACAGGTGATGATGGATCTGTGCCGGAAAGGCAGGCTGCAATTGGCTGTTTGGATGGGGACAGAAGTCCAAGCGGCCAATCGGGACATGGGAGATCCAGTGTGGAGTGGGTCCGTGCCCTGTATGGAGGCTGCGATTGGCTGCCAGGCAGGGGAGCCACGGGCACAGTGTCCAATCGGGCGGTGCGGGATCCTTTCGGGAGGGGGCTGCGGGACAGGTGGTGGCGGCCGGGGGGCCGGGGTTGCAGAGGGTGCGGGCTAAGGGACGGCTGCGGGGCAGTGCGGGCGCGGTGCGGTGCGGTGCCGGCCGGCTGCTAGGTGGAGCCCGCGTCCGCGCAACCCAGATCCGGGCCCTCGGCGCTCCCCCGCCCCTCGGCTCGCCGCCCGCCCGGCTCCGTGCGGCCGCCGCCGGGCAGGGCAGCAGCGCCGCGCAGCCCGCCGCCGCCTCCTCCTCGGGCTCCGCTCCCGGCCCGGCCCTCCGGGAGACGCGGGTGCCGCGGGTCCGCGGAGCGCCC